>NC_134583.1:32346666-32710833 GCF_037038515.1 Microtus pennsylvanicus | reverse complement strand
AGATTTTTAGTGAAAGTAATTTTTTACAGTCATATCACTTAAAAATGTTTTCTGACATTTTCTGATAGTCTATGAGGGATGTTTATGTTATAGCTAAAGTACATATGAAATGGATAGATAACCAATGTATGGTTTCATATGCACAATTGTATAAGCACACATTTTCAATATTGTATGACATTAACAGAGGAAGAGACCTGGTAAGTCATCCTCATCAACTTAGACCATGAAACCCATATGGACAAATTCAACAGAACTGCCATATACAGGTTGCCCATGCATTCTTCAACATTGTCAGGGAATAAATTTCATTCATTAATTCACTCATGATATTATCAAATATATTTTTCTTAGGTTTTTCTTATAAAAGGTAATGTATAAGCAAAGTTTCAGGTGTGAACTTTATCAGATATTAAGGTACCCTACTTACACTGGTTTGACAAGTTATCTCTCCAGCTTATAATGTCAAAAATTCCATTACAGTTCTGCATAAATAACCCTTTAATATTTTACAATTTATATTCATCAGACCAGGAAGAGCCTAGAGAGCATGTCCTGTAAATTCGATGTAGTAGCATTAAGTTCCAGTTCCTGGAAATGCAGAATATCCTTCTAAGAAACACTATGTGTTTCCATAGACTAGGAAGAGTAAATATATCTACACTCAAGACAATTTTAGCCTTTCAGATTTTATGAAATATAACCATATTCTGAGATAAGGAACATCTAGTAGTCAAAAGATACTGTAATGTGGCTAGATAGAGAATGATGATGTAAAATCTAGTTCAAATTCATTATTTTTTATAGTTTTTCTTCAAATTTTGAAACAATATTTTCTCATTTTATATACCAACCCAGTTCCCACCTCCCGCTCCCCCACCTTCCATCTTTTCTACCACCATCCACTCCTCAGAGATGGTAAGGCTTCCCATGGGGAGTCAACAAAGTTTGGCACCTTACTTTTAGGCAGGACCAAGGCCATCCTCCCTAAATCTAGGCTGAGCAAGGTATCCCTCCAAAAAGAATGGTCTCAAAAAAGCCAGTTCCAACACTAGGGATAAATACTGATCCCACTGCCAGTGGCCCCATAGACTGCCACAGTCACCCAACTCTCATTCACATTCAGGGGACCTGGTTGGATTTCATGCAGATTACCCAGCTATCAGTCTGAGTTAGTGAGCTCTCACTAGCTCAGGTCAGCTGTTTCTGTGGGTAGCACCATCATGGTCTTAACTCCTTTGCTCATATTATCACTCCTCCCTCTCTTCAACTGGACTCTGGGAGCTTGACTATAGTCCACATTCCCAGAGATGCTAGGTAACAAGGAAAATTCTAAGAGAGACATACATGGATCCCTTCCCAAGATCTCCTGAGAAAATTCTGTATGGGGGTGGGGTAGAAGGGAGAGCAGAAGAGGTGGGGAAGAGGAGAAGGGAAGTGGGGAAGAAAAATGAGGGAACGGATGGCCAAGATGGGGGAAATACAGAGAGTGAGAGCAAGGGAAGAGTTTTCTTGGTTGAGGAAACCATTATGGGGATAACAAGAAAGTGGGCACTAGGAATATTCTCAGGAATACACAGGATGACCCCAGCTAAGACCCTAAGCAGTAGTGCGGAGGTGCCTGAACTGGCTCTGAACCTGTAATCAGATTATGACTACCATAGTCATCATCATAGAATCTTCAATCAGCAACTGATAGAAGCAAATGCAAAGATCGTATTCATTATTAACTCCTTTACAAGTTGTATGTTTAACTGATAAAGTAAATTATATTTTTGGAATATTTGTGGAATCTGTAAGAACTGGATTTGGTAATTCATGTGGTTATTTAATTTAATTATGCTATAGTTTCGTTTTAGTATGACATATTCAGTTAATAATATTGTCTGTTGTTCTGAAGAACTATACTCTCTTAAGATTTTTACATTGTGGTTTCACTATAATTAAAAGGCACAATCTGTTGGGTATATTCCCAAGAGTGGTATTGCTGGATCCAGGGGTAGGTTGATTCCGAATTTCCTGAGAAACCGAAACACTGCTTTCCAGAGTGGTTGCACAAGTTTGCATTCCCACCAGCAATGGGTGAGTGTACCCCTTTCTCCACAACCTCTCCAGCAAAGGCTATCATTGGTGTTTTTGATTTTAGCCATTCTGACAGGTGTAAGATGGTATCTTAAAGTTGTCTTGATTTGCATTTCCCTGATCGATAAGGAAGTTGAGCATGACCTTAAGTGTCTTTTGGCCATTTGAACTTCTTCTGTTGAGAATTCTCTGTTCAGCTCAGTGCCCCATTTTATAATTGGATTGATTAGCCTTTTACGGTCTAGTTTCTTGATTTCTTTATATATTTTGGAGATCAGACCTTTGTCAGTTGCGGGGTTGGTGAAAATCTTCTCCCAGTAAGTGGGTTGCCTTTTTGTCATAGTGACAGTGTCCTTTGCTTTACAGAAGCTTCTCAGCCCCAGGAGGTCCCATTTATTCAATGATGCCCTTAGTGTCTGTGCTGCTGGGGTTATACGTAGGAAGTGGTCTCCTGTGCCCATGTGCTGTAGATTACTTCCCACTTCCTCTTCTATCAGGTTCAGTGTGTTAGGACTGATATTGAGGTCTTTAATCCATTTGGACTTGAGTTTTGTGCATGGTGATAGATATGGATCTATTTTCATTTTTTTACAGATCCTACAACAAAAGTATATGCTCAACTATGTTCATGGCAGCATTGTTTGTAATAGCCAGAACCTGGAAACAACCTAGATGCCCTTCAACGGAAGAATGGATGAAGAAAGTATGGAATATATACATATTAGAGTATTACTCAGCAGTAAAAAACAAGGACTTCTTGAATTTTGCATGCAAATGGATGGAAATAGAAAACACTATCCTGAGTGAGGTAAGCCAGACCCAAAAAGAGGAACATGGGATGTACTCACTCATATTTGGTTTCTAGCCATAAATAAAGGACATTGAGCTTATAATGCATGTTCCTAGAGAAGCTAAATAAGAAGGTGAACCCAAAGACAAACACATAGGCATCCTCATGAATATCAACCTTTATCAGGCGATGAAAGGAGACAGAGACAGAGGAGCACGGGACAGAAATCTCAAGGTCCAAATCAGGAGCAGAAGGAGACGAAGCACGAGTAAGGAACTCAGGACCGCGAGGGGTGCACCCACACACTGAGACAATGGGGATGTTCTATCGGGAACTCACCAAGGCCAGCTGGCCTGGGTCTGAAAAATCATGGGATAAAATCGGACTTGCTGAACATAGCGGACAATGAGGACTACTGAGAACTTAAGAAAAATGGCAATGGGCTTTTGATCCTACTGCACGTACTGGCTTTGGGGGAGCCTAGGCAGTTTGGATGCTCACCTTAGGAGACCTGGATAGAGGTGGGCGGTCCTTGGGCTTCCCACAGGTCAGGGAACCCTGATTGCTCTTCGAGCAGATGAGGGAGGGGGACTTGATCGGGGGAGGGGGAGGGAAATGGGAGGCGGTTGCGGGGAGGAGGCAGAAATCCTTAATAAATAAATAAATTAAAAAAAATACAAAAAATAAAAAAAAGACACAATCTGAGTGACTTTACACAGTGTAAAGCTTAGAAGCCAATCTAAATTCAAAAGGAAGGAGTAAAAGGGTCAGAAGAATGAAAAAGGAAGGGGGGAAGGGGACAGGGAGGAGAACATAAGGGAATAGGATGGTCCAGATGGGGGAAGGAAAGGGAGGGAAATCAAGGAAAGAGATAGCTTGACTAAGGATGTCATTATGGGGCTAGCAAGAAATCTGGCACTAGTGAATTTCCCAGGAATCCACAAGAATGACCCCAGCTAAGACTCGAAGCAATAGTGGAAAGGATGCCTGAACTGGCCTTTCCCTGTAATCAGCTTGATGACTATTTTAATTGTCATAATAAAACCTACATCTAGCAACTGATGGAAGCAGATACACAGATCCACAGGTAAGCTCTGGGCTGAGCTTCCAGAGTCCAGTCGAAGAGAGATAGGAGTGATAGATAATATGAGTCAATACCACGATGGGGATAGCTGCACGACCTGAGCTAGTGGGAGCTTACTGACTTCAGACTGTCAGTGGGGGAACCTGCATAGGCCCAAATTTGGCCCTCTGTATGTGGGTGACATTTGTGAGACTGTTGCATTATGTATGGCCACTGATCATGGGTCTAAGATTTATCCCTAGTGCTTGAGCCCATTCTCTATGGAGGGACACCTTGATAAGCCTAGATATAATAGGAAGGGCCTTGGTCCTGCCTCTAAATGATATTCCAGACATTGTTGACTCCCCAATGGGAAGCCATACTCTCTCTGAAGAGTGGACAGGGGATGGGATGGGGTGAAGGTTGGTAGAACAGGAGGAGGGGAGGAAATGGTAACTGGGATTGGTATGTAAAATGAGAAAAAATGCTTTAATATACAAATAAAAATTAATAATTTATAAAAAATAAAGCAAAAAATGGTCTGCCCAGTGGGTTCCCTCAATGTTCTCCAAGCACATCTCTGTGCATACAGAGAAAGGGAATAGAAGCTCTCATTCTTCAGAGCACATTTACAACAGACAATATCCCAGAAGAGCAAGATCCTCAAAAGAAAAATGTTTCAAATGCCAGCAAATCACAGAGATAATGTCAGTATCACCAAACCAGGGCCTTTTCATTCATGGTAAGTTCATAAACTTAGTATTATGCTCTATTCCAGTTACACACTGTAGCTCAGATACTCACACATGGCCTCAAATGTAGACTACATTACAGAAGCACCAAGCTCGCTGTATTTTCTGCCTTGCTAATTCTTGTGTTCCTAGAAAATCAGAAAAGACTTAAACAATCCAGTTTCTTCCTTAGGACTTACTTCATTTTCTCTCCTTTTCCATTATTTTCTTCTCTATTTTCCCACCTCAGAAACACAGTATACGATTCTCACTAAAGGTTAGATATACATATACTTTAACAGATATATATGTAGAGCATATTTTGTTTTTAATATCATATTCCTTGAGGAAAAGTAAAACAAAGGTATGGCTTCTTTTTTTTATTTTTTTCCTTTTTCTGTTTTTATTTTTTTTAATTTATTTATTTATTAAGGATTTCTGCCTCCTCCCTGCAACCGCCTCCCATTTCCCTCCCCCTCCCCCGATCAAGTCCCCCTCCCTCATCTGCTCGAAGAGCAATCAGGGTTCCCTGACCTGTGGGAAGCCCAAGGACTGCCCACCTCTATCCAGGTCTCCTAAGGTGAGCATCCAAACTGCCTAGGCTCCCCCAAAGCCAGTACGTGCAGTAGGATCAAAAAACCCACTGCGATTGTTCTTGAGATCTCAGTATTCCTCAAGGTATGGCTTCTTGATCATGAAGTTGAGGTAGAGAGCAACAGAAAATTTTGTGATCAAGACAAAATTCATATTTTAATTATCTTTCATTGCCAATTTTATTTGGTCTTAGTGTCATGAGGAAAGTGTATCTCGTAATAAGAAAGTAAGTGCATACATTATATGGTTTCATTGATTAAAAAATAATTTATTGAAAAGCAGTTGTATATTTCCTTATATTGTATAACAGTGTCTCTGTATTTCTTAAAGTCTTCTTAAGCCTAATCTCAGAAGTAGTTCTGTGGTTGAATTTAATATTTAGTAATTATTATGCTCAAGCTGTATGTACACAAGTATATTTAAGCAGATTTGTCTGCAAATCACGCATTTCAATCTTTATACTGCCTGGTAATGCATAAAATGTAGAAAAAAACTTGTGTAAACAAGCTTCACAAGGCTAAAATAAAAGTCTTTTGATTTACTAAAAGCTTACTTGTCTAGACTCTTCTGGTCAAGACACTATTACATTGTGGTGCAGACTCTACTATAAAATAGCATTTCAGAGACTATACTAATGCTGAAACCTGACCTCTCTAATCTGTGTTCTATTAACATGGGTTCGAGGTTAGAGAAAATCACACAACATGCTTTTGTAATTATTCTTATTTATTAAGTGCACAGTGTGGCTGTTCTCAATGTTGTATATATATGCTCTCATCGTATGCTTAAGATTAGGAGAAAACTAAGACTGTTTGACATACTCATGTAGTTAAGAACTGTCCAGTTTAGGGAGATAACTAATGTGCCTAAATCCATTTATTACCTACTGGTTGAATAACAATATGCATCTACTTCTCACTAATGTTGAATTTTCAATAATCATGACACCAGAAGCTTGGAAATCCCTGTGTAAATAGGCCAATTGTTTATGAAGCTGGAGAGTCCATTTTACCATTCCTGAGATCTTGGCTGTTGTTGAACTTACCTTAACCAAAAGAAGATAGTAGATATGATACTTTCCCAGGCCCAAACCTAGTATTAGATGTCTTGTTTCTCTTGGACAACATCCATCTCAAAAAATGTATATTTTTGATAAACATGTGGGAAATTTTATGGAAAGTAAGAGATTATGGAAGAAAATCAGTCCCAGGCAAATACTAATCATTAAAGTCATGAAACACTGTATTTGAGACAACAGATCAGAATGAAGATGTATGGATCATTCAGTCCAAATAGAATTATGGCAACCAAAACCACATAGAGCTAAAGCCCTGAAAGGTAAATCCAAAGCAGAAGAGCCTCATCACTCAGATAGCTGTTCTAAACACTAAAATTTAAAAGTTTGCTTTAAGGGAGCAAACTATGAGTAAAACTCTCATATTGGCAATTACTTATTTGTTGGTAAAACCTGTCATTGTACCTATTAATTAATGTATAAGACTATGCTCATTTAATGTAAGAAATTGATTCTGTGCCCGTGTTGTGGAGATGGGAAGAAGACATGAGCTGAACTAAGTGTGATATTTCATCCCACTGTTTTATCTGTAACCAATACTCCTCATTGATGTTCTAACTGAAAACATTTTTAACAAGCATAGAAAAATATGCCAATCCAAATGAACCTATTTTGAGTGATTTGACTATTACAAACAATCATCTTATATTGTGAGGACCCACAGATGTGTATCTTTTCCACCTTGACTGGAGGAAAGAAGGTTTCAGCTTATTTTTGCTCTCTCAAAGTTGTTGACAACAAAAGTGGCTACAAATGAGAAATTCTGACCTAGGGTGTGGTTAATTAGAATTTTTGGTATTGAGGTGGATCTACTCCACCTGGATCACAGGTTGGAGAATTCAACTCTATTTCTTATATCATGTAAACGAAGTCTGTTGCATCCTCCCTCCCTTTTCGGACTGAAGTATATTAACGTGGATTATAAAGGATTCAGGATTCACTGAATGTCCCTCCCAATGCTGTTCTGTGTTTCTGATTCTTTTTTCTCTCATATGTTTGTTCCTTTCGCTTAATAATTCTTTTCTTCATGCACCTACCCTGCAATATATGGATTTTGTCAAAGATGGTCTTTGACATTATATATGACTCCATGTTCTTAATGACACTATACCCCTTTGCTAAAGCTGACACAGAGGCATGTACTTTCTTTTAGTTTGTATCTCTGTCATGTGAAAAATGAAATTAGGAGAGATGTTGATATGAAATCTGAGTATAAACTCCAGGGTTGTTTTCATATTTGCAGTGCTAAAGCACTTATCACTAGTTATCTCTCTGCATGATAGCAATGTTAATAAAAAAAACTGTTCTATGTTCAAAATAGAAAGCATAATGCTAGTATATTATGCTCCACATTATGTTGTAAATCAGTGTTGCACATCAATATTATATATATATACATATATATGTATTGCATGTGTAATTGAATATGATTGTATAAACTTCAAAGTCAAACATGACAGTGCATACCTTTAATCCCAGCACTGTGGTGGTTGAGGCAGGTGAGTCTCTGAGTTCAGGTGAGCCTGGTCTACATTGTGAGTTCTAGGTAACCCAAGTCTACATAGTGAGACATTATCTTGGTAATCTTTTGCACATATTATGGAAATTTACAAAAATTCCAAAAAAGGGAGTTTAGGATTATGTAAAATATTGAGCACCTAAGAAGGCAAAATAAATGAGCGTCAGTTTCACTTTCTTGGATCATATTGTTTAGAAGTGAATATAAAATTTCAGGCATAATTTAGAAATGCAGCTTGTTAAATTATGAAATATTTTAAAAATTAATCACTGTCAAGCCATTTAAAGTATATTCTAGATAAATTGCTAATCCAAGTTCAATGTAAAAAATATTTACAATATTAATTGAAAAACAATTATACAATTTTTAAAGTATTGCATTTATAAAATCTAAAGTAATGTAAATATATTTTATTTTAGAAGGAAAGAAGTAGCTTGATGAAACGAAAAAGGGACAAAGAGAGAAATAAATTACTGTCCAAATATTTTACACCTTTAAAAATAAAATAATAATGATAATAATAATAATGATGATGATTATGATGGAGTATGATTCATTTATAAAAAAAGAAATAATTATGTCACTTTTAGTGACACATTTTAATAAATGTGTGTTATTATAACCATCAGTTCACACACACATATATTATACTATATATATATATATATATACACACACATATTGCATTATATATCATTCTATAATCAGAATTGCATGTTGAAAATATTTAATCTCTACCCATTAAGCATTTTCAAATGCAGCTACCAGGTATAGATATTATACTGTGCAATAAATTGAAAAATTCATTTTTATTGTCAAATTGAAACTTTATGCACTTTGGTTAGCATTTCATTTCCTCTTTTGCCTTGACCTTTTGTCAGCTTTAGCTACATTGATCCTCTCTGCTTCTGAGTTTTACTTCTAAAAACGTCTACATAAAACAAAATAGTATTTGTATTCCTATTCCTGACTTGTTTTTTTCAACATAATATCTTTCAGAATTATCCTTGAGTCAAATGTTAGAGCTTTTTTCTTGAGTTTGAATAGCATTCCATTGTGTGTTTATCTGTATAGTTAATGTAGGCATGTATATACAAATGTGTTTTTTTCTAAGTTCATGTAGTTCAAATGGGTTGCTTAAATATCTTGTGTTCTGTAACTAATGCTATAACGAACATCAGAGGGGATAACTCTTCAGTCTAGCTATCTCAGTTTATTTACGTTCAACACAGAATCGGTATTGCTGGGCCTTCGGTAATTTTAGTCTTTTGAAAAACTTCTGGGTTGGTTACCATATTGTCTATACTAGTTTACCTACCTACTAAGAACACACTAAGCTCCTCTGTATAAGCTTCGCATAGATTGACCACCATGTGCTATCCATCAGTTCTTGATGATATATTCTAGCAAGCAATCTCCCCTTTACACACCATATATAAATTTAACTAAAACCTCAAATGTACAATCACCTTTAATAACTGCCAGGATTTGAGTGTTATACCAAAGTTCAAACTGCCTTTTGATGTCTAATATCATTTGGAAAAAAAGAGAATTACTGAAAAGGGGCATCTCAGAATTCATTATTAATTATAAAAAATTCCTCCTTATTATTTATAATGGCAAACACTATTTGAATGTGAAAATGAAACTTTCAAATTGAATGTATTTACAATGAAAGAATATGTGGATTTACTTACAAAAAGCATATTTTAAGTGTTACTAGACTTTAAGCAATAATTGATGACTATACTCACAAATTACTTCTTTTTGTTAAATGATATTCATACTTACTTACAAATTTTGTTTTAAACATTTGAGATATAAAATATTTATTTATGCTAATTCTATAACTATGTAAGAAAACATAAAGAGGGCCTGTAATTTTATCAAAATGATTTTTATATATTCATACTAATTAAATCAAGAAAAAATAATGATTATATTTTTCTTTTTTGACATAATTCTTTATAAATCTTTTGGAAATTTCACAACATGCACCCCAATCCTGCTCATTCCCAGTTCCTCCATATCCACCGTCACCCCATAGCATGCTCCCCCCAAAAAATTTAAGAAATTTTAATTAAAAACAAAACAAACAAGCAACTACACAACACTTGACACCAAAATTTTTCTCACCTTCCCAAAACTTCTTCACTCATCTTAGTGGCATTGGGAGCTGCAGTGTGTCACACAGTTTACTTCTTTTCAATGAATTTTTGGTCTGGTTCAAATCCTCTGGCTTCTGTACATCCCCAACCATGGATCCTCACAACAGACGGTTCTGTGGCTATCTCCAGCTAGTCCTAGCGTAAAGACCCAGGCAGGCCTGTGAATGTCTTCCACCTTCCATGCTCCAATTTTTTTAAATAAATGTTTCTTCTTCAGGCTATCAACTATCCATGCACTACGTAGAAAGTGGGCAAAAATGTATTTCAGATTCATGTATGTCAATTAAGTACGCTAAAGAAATTTCAATGCAAAGAAGAGAAACCAAAGGATTTTCCAATCATTAACAATCTTCATTGGAAATATTTCCATATAGTTACTGTATGTAGCAAAAGTAAATTTACTGTCATAAGTAACTAACTATACATCCCAGAGGACAAGCCAAGTAAAGATTTTTATAGACAATAGTAGGAGGTAAGTTGAAAATGTCCAACCTCTTTTGTTTGAAATTGCTTGTACATAAATAAACATAAATTTATTTTTCATTCTAAATATATGACTATATTATAAAAACTGGAGGTGTTTTAATATTATATATAGAACTTGAGAATAAACAGATAAATAGACATATACATTGACAACTTTAGGTTGGGTACAGATATGTTGATTAAAATACTCAATAGTTAAAATTTCTAAAAATCATGGGTGATTTGCAAAGTAGTCTTACTTTTATTTATCTTATTGTTTGGAGTTGTCCTAGTTTTGTTTATTTTTTCTTTTAGACAGGGTATTACATCTAGCTCAGGAAGTCCTGGCATTTAATTGGTAGCACAGGTTGGCCTCAACCTTGTTCCTGGTCCTTTTACATCAGCCTCTATTAACCTAGGATAACAGACTGGAGAGAAGACTCTTATCTTCTTCTATTGTTCTTTTTTTTAATTTATTTATTTATTAAAGATTTCTGTCTCTTCCCTGCCACCGCCTCCCATTTCCCTCCCCCTCCCCCAATTAAGTCCCCCCCCCCCCGGCCCGAAAAGCAATCAGGGTTCCCTGTCCTGTGGGAAGTCCAAGGAACCCCCACCTCCATCCAGGTCTAGTAAGTTGAGCATCCAAACTGCCTAGGCTCCCACAAAGCCAGTGCGTGCAGTAGGTTCTTAAGTGAAACTGTAACAATCTTCTTGCTATTGTAAACGTTACATGCTAACTATGTGAAACAGTGATACCTTATTTGAATTTAACTCTTAAATTGTAAGTATTTATAAATGAGGATTTAATACTCTACAGTAACAACTTTCATTCTTTACTGAAAAAGGAAACTGATATATACTTTTAGCTTCCATTTTTTTAATTTTATTTTATGTATATGAGTGTTTTGCCTGCATGAATAGATTTGCACCTTTTGCACTCCTTGTGCTCATAGAGGTCAGAAGAAGGCATCGGATCACCTGGACCAGGAGTTTAAGAATGTTGTGAGACACGAGGGTGCCCATAACAGTGTAGATCCTCTGAAAGCTACAAGTAGCCTTCACTTCAAAGCCTCTCCCAACAGGGCTCTCATGATACATTTTAAAACCTTTTATTTTCTGAAAAAATTTGCTTAGAAAAATAATTTATAATTTTCTTTTCTCTCTTTAAGTTTAACACTTATCAAAAACAAATAGAAGGATTATGTTGATTATCTATATTAAAATTTGAAAATGTATGTAGGGAAGCGAATGTGGTAAAAGTATTTTAAATAAAGATTGACACCATGAGTTTAATCCCTAACTAAAAGGGGAAGGAGAGTAGAGAATGGAGAGAGACTATTATTTCCTTTTCACATCATTTTAATTAATTATTCATCTTAAAATATGAACCTCTAAACTTGTTAATACATAAATCTTCCAAGAAGAAAAGAAGCATATCCTGATTTGGAAAAATAAACTGGTGAGCGCTATCTGGGACCTCTCCTACCAAAGTCACAGTGTATTCCTTCATTTTCCTCTTTACCCCCTTGTTTCATTCCTTTTAAACAGTGACTCACTCTGTACTTTAGGCTGTACTTTACTTGCATCAGTCAATAGTCACAGTCCTTCTCCTTCTTAGGAGGTTTAGCTTGGTGATACATAAGCGCTATGAAAACTTTGTAAGTTTCTTGGCAATGGAGTGCAAGAACCCTTCCACAGCACAGGCCAGCCATCTCTCCATAATCCATTTATGACAAACAAAAAGATTACCTTATTGAAATGGTGTTGTGATAACAGCTGCCATGTAGTTCAGATTCTCAACTTTTCATTTATTACTAGAAACAAAAACTACAATTTTGTTTTGTAAACTCCGAGTAGTGTGCAATTAAAAAAAACAAGCCATATGCATAACTTTCTTTCCAAGCTATTTAATGTTTTTATATTTTCTGTGGCTTAAATATATTTAGTATATATTCCTTAGGTGATATCACAGGGGAAACTTTATGCTCTATGTATACAGAAAGGGCACAATGAAAAGTTTTATGTGGATTAAGGCATTAACATCACAGATTATTAGTATCTTCCATTGTAAGTAGGAAAGAACAACGGCTCTCAGTTTTGTCTATTGTCTGCAAAGTACAGTGCTAACGTCATGATTCATGCAGTGTCAGAATCCAGAAATTTGTTAGCCTTCAATGATGGAAAGAACTGCGTAACCTCTGTTTCACAATGCCTGATTTAGAATGCAGATGTTTCTGCCTTTGATGTTCAGTGTTCTGGGTAAACATCTTAATGAGACCCAGCTGTACTAGTCCTGCTCAGGTAGATTGCATTTTTATGAGCTTCTGAAGTTAAAAACTAATTGTGTTTTTGTCATAATGCCTTTTGGAGATGACATTGAGACACCAAGACAAAACGAAAACCCAGACATTTCTTCCTTAACGGATGGCACTAGGAAGAAAAAATCACAGTGTGCATTGCCAATTTGCATCAATAATTGTTTTCTTCACGAAGAAGAGGTTGGTAGCAACGTTTAACTGACTGAAATTTTCACATGAGTAACAGAATGGACTTCTTTTCTAAGCTTGCCTATTTTCCATGCAATAGGGTGTGTTTTTAAAAACACATTCTTGGCCTTCATCACAAAACCACACATAGCTATAATTTGGGTAACTTTAACAGATAATTTATGACTTTTTCACTCGGCTTAATGGCACATAGAAATACTCAAAATAGCAACATGAGTACCTTGCTTCAGCAGTCAAGAAATTCCAGAGACAAGAAGGTTTCTACAGAGCGACTTCCATGTCAAGGGGAAAGTGTGAATTGCACTGAGAAAATGGTTACTTAACACATATATTAGGCTTTTCAAATCTACACCCTGGTGATTCCGATTCTCCTCTGCACACATAAGAAAGGGGTTTGTATGTTTTTAGTTCTTTCTTTTTCTAATATATTCAAATGGGACTCTGTGGATCATTGTCAGAGAATCAGTGTGAACCTGTTAGTGACAATTTACTGCTCCTAAAATTCCAGCTGTTGCAACTGAGTCTAATGATTTTTTTTGTCCCTTCTATGGCCTTTAACCAGTTAACAGCACCTGCTGCTGCCTGTGATGAAACCCCACAGGAAATGAATGCCAAAGGTACGAGATGAAAGAGAAAGTAATTTTCTGGGAGGGAGCAGAGTAATTTTGCACTGTGAGGTGAAAGGGTGAGAAACCAAAAGACTTGTGAGGAATTACTTATGAAACTGGGGGTGAGGCTAAGAATTGGAGGCAACATATATGAGAGGAGAAGAGGAGAAAAAAAAAAACCTGGTCATGGAAAGATGCCAAAAGAACAATGGATCAAATGTACACTGAGAATGTGCTGCTGGGAAAAGCAGGCACTGGAATCCATATGAAGAAATCACAAACTCAACAAGATTGTGTATATATTCTCTGTGTTTGATGAGTTTAAAATAGCAAATAAGGGTTCTAGGTCTTTCATCTGTCATGCTGCACAGTGGCTAATAGTTCCTGAGTTTTTCTTGTTAGATCTTTATGGCAATTAATCTAAGAAATGTACACTGAGAAAGATATTACACAAAAGAAAAGAACTCGGCAAAGATGAGTATTGCCTGGAAGTGCAATGCCACATGGCAGGAGGAGTGTGAATTGAATTTTTATCTGAATCAAATAATTCAAATCTAGGATAGAAAAGAATATTATTAATATTAGAAAATTAAATAAATGCAATAAGAAATTGGAAACAACTTTACTGCAATCTAATATAAGAAAGGTACATTAAATAATGATTCATAGGCAAGAAATAGTCTTTCACAGGGAAGAACATACTAATTGTTTATCAGATACCAAATAATTATCTCTGAAAATGCATATATAAGTAACATTATACAGACTGAGAAGAATGTATTTCCAAACATGTATGTATATACATACACATATACATGTAACAACAATTAGTGGAAAAGGAGGCAATAAGTGTGAAAGAAAGCAAGGAGAGGTACACATGAGAGAATCTGGAGAGAAGAACTAAAAAGGGGAGTGATGTAATTACATAACAACCTCAAAAATAAAAGAAATTAAACTGAAAGAAATAATGAAATATGACTATTATTGTATATTGTCAGCAGATCAGAGAGCCTTTGTAATATCTTTAAGTGGGCTGAGGGTAATAAATTCACATAAACTTGAATGTTTCTTTCTTTGGAGAATGGGACATCTTAGACCTCATGTCTTATCATCTGTTAATAAAACTTACTCAACAGCAAAGTACTTGAAAGTTTCTGAACTTTTTTTTTTTTTGGTCTCTGGCTGGAGTGCTAGTGTGGAATATTTGAATTCACACTGTTTCAACCTCAGTTGATATTACTTAACAATTAATAACAAGTAAAATCCCTGAGAATTCTAATTAGTCCTGATTTAGGGCAGAGACAAAATTAGGAATCATTAAAGATTGTCAAAATAGCCAGATGGTGGTGGTGCATGCCTTTAATCCCAGCACACGGGAGATAGAGGCAGGTGGATCTCTGTGAGTTTGAAGACAGGCTGGTCTACAAGAGCTAGTTCCAGGGCAGACTCAAAACCTACAGAGAAACCCTGTCTCAAGAAAAAAAAAATAGTTTGTCAAAATAGTACAGAGGAGAAGATTGAAGTGTTCAATGTTGGGTGAACATCAGGCTTTGGAGTGGTCATTTCTTGGAGCATGGCAATGGTAGATTCCCAAAAAAAACATTGAGCCCCTTAGAAATTGTAATTTTAAAAAAATATAACACACATACAACACACACCACTCACACATAATTCCTGACATGATGCTCCCAAAATTTTTCTGCACCTTATTCTTATTTTGCTGCTTTTTCATCTTCTACTGGGTGTGGGGGAGATATCCCTTATTTTATATGCATCTGAATTTTTTTCAAAGTGTGTATGATATTTCAAACCCTGCCTTGAATGGGTTTTTGGTAACATTGTAGTCAGGGATGAACGTCTCCTGTAGTCCTGTGGCCACCATCAGACTCCCACGAGTCTATTTCCCTTCTGTAGTCCTGTGGCCACCACCAGACCCCCATGAGTCTATTTCCCTCCTGTATCCCTGAGGCCGCCACCAGACTCCCACGAGTCTATTTCCCTTGAAAATCCTCCACACATTCCTCCATGAGGTAGAGTGTCTGTGGTGTAGTATGTCATGCTCACTTTGAACAACACTCATCATTTTTCTACCTTTATCAAGTTTATAGTATATAAGCTATCCTCAGTGTACTATTTTCCCTTTTCATTAAGCTTTAGAAGTAGTTTTTTAGTGTTAGAGAGGTATCTCAGTGGTTCAGAATACATACTGATGTACAGGGGACTAGATGGTCATTTGTAGCCATCATGTTGGGTTGCTCACAATCACTGGTAAATCCAACAACCATGTGTAAATCCAGCTCCAGATAATCTAGTATCTCGAGCTTGCACAGATATGGAAGCATGCAAAAACAGCACACAAACACACCACAATGCACATTACTTAAAGTACATATAAAATAATAGCTTTTATATATTATAACTATTTGTCAACCAAATAAAATATTAGGACTACTCTTATTATGTAAAAACAAAAGGCAGACTCTTTTTTTTTCTTTTCTTTCAACTGAAAGCTTGCTTTATATTCTATCAGACTAGAGAACAACTTTTGAACATAGTTTTGGTTTATAAATACAAACACCATCTGTGGTTCTGTTGATATCTGTCATTAATTTGGCCCTCACATTATTACATTATTTAGGAGTACTATGTACAAAATATATTTTGCTGTAATATAATGTAATGGAAAAATTTCTGAAATTTTAAGATTATTCAGTCAACTAATTTACCAATTTTTCTGAGCCTTGTTATTTTGTAAACTATGTTTGCTGACATTACTGTGAAAGATAAAGTAAAAAGAAAGGGTTAAAGTATTCACCAACAACATAATGTATTGGTAGACAAGATAATGAATCATCTTGAATTAGGCAGTTTTTCCCACAAATACTTGATTTTCATTCGAAGCAAAATAATTTTATCGATTTTATTGAGCTATACATTTTTTTTTTCGAGACAGGGTTTCTCTGTAGCTTTTTTGGTTCCTGTCTTGGAACTAGCTCTTGTAGACCAGGCTGGCCTCGAATTCACAGAGATCCGCCTGCCTCTGCCTCCCGAGTGCTGGGATTAAAGACATGCGCCACCACTGCCCGGCGAGCTATACATCTTTTTCTCTGCTCCCCTCCCTTTCTCCCCTCCCTTCTTCTCCCCTACCCTTCAACTCTCCTCCATGGGCCCCATGCTCCCAATTTACTCAGGAGATCTTTTCTTTTTCTACTTCCCATGAAGATTAGATCCATATATGTCACTTTTAGTGTCCTCATTGTTGTCTAGGTTCTCTGGGATTGTGAATTTAGGCTGGTTTGCTTTGCTTTATGTCTAAAAGACACTTATGAGTGAGTTCATATGATATTTGTCCTTTTGGGTATGGGTCACCTCACTCGATATGATGTTTTCTAGATCCATCCATTGGCCTGCAAGTTTCAAAATGTTATTATTTTTTTCTCCTGCGTAGTACTCCATTGTGTAAATATACCACATTTTTCTTACCCATTCTTTTGTCAAGGGTCATTTAGGTCATGCCCAGGTTCTGGTTATGATGAACAATGCTCCTATGAACATATTTGAACACATGTCATTCAAGAAAACCTTGTAATTTAATTTAAATTACACGTGTTTTAAATCACATGACATACATATTAAGTGAATGTTTCTGCTGGGATCATCACTGGTTTGTACATTTTGCACATCCAACTAAGATGTTATATGTGGGGATGCTCCTTTGCATGCTTCTCTATTTTTAATGGGTGTTTCTCTAAATAACAGAAATATAACCAAAATATGCCTATCTACTGTCTAAGAATTCATATTTTAAAGATTATCACAAAGAAGAAACAAAATTGCCAATAATCACTTATATTAAAGATAATAAATAGGCAGGGAAGTGGTGGTGCACACTTTTAATCCCAGCATTCGGGAGGCAGAGGCAGGCAGATCTCTTTCAGTTCGAGGCCAGAAAAAAAAATAATAAATAACAGTTGCCTTCAGAATATTTTTTGAACCATTTTACTGCGAGTTACTTCTGCTCTGGTGACTCTTTTGTGTCAAATCCGTGCATCTACTGTTGGATAGTAAGACTTTCAAAGTTGTTTACGGCCCTGAAGACTCCAAGAATGGTGTTCTGTTTTCTGGCTATTCTTCAGGACACAATGTTTGTCACCCACTTTAACTCTTGGTTTTTAAAAGGCTGCAATTGTTTTCAACAGCATCCTATCATTACTTGATGTAACATCTCTCTTACTTATTTTGCAAATTACTCTCCATTAGTCTGCAAACTATCTATTTCATAATTATCTACCCCTCGTTGTGTTATATGGTGTTTAAACTAACAGCTCTGTTTCTTGAATACTTTTGAAAATAAATTCTTACAATAATAGGAGGAAATCTAAAGTTTGAAGTTTGGAATTGATTCTGTTGAATCAAAATGACAATAAAGATTTGTTAGAAAGCAATCATGAGATTTGACATACCTATTCATAGAGCCTTACAGAGTATAGATGAAGACACAGGAATGGAGTAAAATGGCTTCTGAGTTCTAGATGTTCTGTTTGATTTTCTGTCTCTTCTGTGATATAAATCTAGTTTTCTTTGATTAATAAAATTTCAGTCAAAAAAAAAGAAGGCCTTTTGTTCTATGTTAGTGGATTTAGTCTTCAGAAAAACAATGAAGGCCTTTTGATGAAGGAGGGTCATCTTTTTATCTGTTGTTTTATTGGTTAAGTAATAAAGAAACTGCTTGGCCTCTGATAGGACAAAAAATTAGGTAGGCAAAGTAGACAGAACAAAATGCTGGGAGAAAGAAGCTGAGTCAGGGAGTTGCCATGATTCTCACTCTCCACACAGCTGCAGGTTAAGATCTTCCCTAGTAAGCCACCTGGTGGGCTACAAAGATTATTAGAAATGGGTTAGGTCAATATGTAAGAGCTAGACAATAAGAGGCTGGAACTAATGGGCCAAGCAGTGTTTAAAAAAATACAGTTTTTGTGTAATTATTTCGCGTATAAAGCTAGCCGTGCGGGTGGCCGGGTGCCAGGAACGTAGCACACTGCTCTTATTACACCAGCCTTTAATGAAGACCCGTTCTGTGTTTCCAGAGAAAAGGTTCTAAGCAGTAATGATGGGATGAATCAGTTATTTCTTGAGATAGCCTCACTACTTCAGTGTGCCTAAGAATTATATACACTCCTTGGAATCACTTTCTAACTTCACATTTTACAGTATGATTACTATTTTTTTGTATTTGTTTGTGGAAAAAGAGAGAAAATATTACATTGTCAAAGAAGACCCATGTATTCCTTAAAATGTCTGTTTTCTCCTGTTGATTATTCATTTTCTGATACAATTATATTCTTATTTAGCATAGTAGCTCTTTAGAAGTGCCCTGGCCAGCATTAAGAACAACCCATGTTATTATCTAATGGGTACAGTGCAAAGGAAGAATTTATCATGTAGAGTGCTCTTTGTAGGAGACAAAAAGGCACTTAATAAGGGAGTTACCATGTAAGTATAAATAGCAGAGTTTGGATCCTAACTTTGATGTAAAAGTGCAGCAAGTCAATGGGGCTGCCTATAACCCCACCATCAGAAAGGCAGAGCCCACCTGGAAGCTGTCTAGCAAGATTTGACACAATTGTCTAGCTCCAAATTCAGTGCTAGAGCTTGCCTCAATGAATAAAGTGTAAATTGAACTTCAAGGCTTATCCTATGTGGACACACAGACTGAGAGACAGACAGACAAACACACATTGCATGCAAACCGGTTCATACATGTACACTGGTATAAGCAAATATGCATCTACATATTTCTATTAAATAAAGAATATGATATACAATTGGAACCAAAGGAGCAAAGACATACAGAAAGACTGCTTCTTATTCTTTTCATTCCTCTTAAGACTATTTCTTAGCATTGTTTAGTAAGAGGCCACTTGTTGGTTCCCAGCTGAACAACCCCAAAATAATCACACAGAACCTGTATTAATTAAATTACTGCTTGGCCCATTAGTTCTTGCTTCTTATTGGCTGTTACATCTTAATTTAACACATTTCTATTAATCTGTGTATTGCCACCAGGCTGTGGTTTACTGGGTAAAGTTCTGTCCCATGTTTGTCTCTGGCAGGACTACATGGCTTTTCCTGACTCTGCTTTTTTTTCTCCCAGCATTCAGTTTAGTTTTCTCCACCTAGCTCTGTTCTGCCCTGATCTTCTATAGGTTCAAAGCAGTGTCTTTATTAACTAATGATATTCACAGCATACAGAGGGGAATCCCATATCAGCACTGGGAATAATATTTTTATAAAAAAAATTCTGAAGCTGTTACCTTTAATCAAAACAAAAATAAGGGAGTCATTTTCTATTGTAAAGTTTTACTACATACAATAAGTATATATAGCACATGAAATCAAGCAATAATTTTTAAAAAGCATTTGAAAAGACTAGAAGTTAGGATTGGGCACCCTCTAGCAACATCTCTCATCTTTCTAATCAAGCTCTCTAGCTTCAAAGGACTAAAAACAAATTACCACATACTTTAGGGAAAGCTGTTCTGGACATCAAGGTGATGTAATGATCACAGACACAAGAGAGAATTCAATTAGTAGGGACGTAACAGCATGCTACTAAAGGCACACAGTATCATGCTAATTAAAGTGTACTAAACCAACAAAAGCCATTGAACATTATACTAGCAGAGGCAAAATAGAAAGCTGATGAACCAGAGTAATTGTTTTGTTTTTAAAATCAAAGTGCCAATATACTACTGACTAGAAAATTAGAATGGCTATGGGTCTCTAAGGAATAGACTGTTATCAACTATTGAAAATTTAAATCATTTTTAACAAGTTACTAAAATGTGGAAGAATTAAACCAAGGATACACCACGAATTATAATACTTATAAGTAAATATATGATTTAATACATGAAATCAATGTTCACCATTACTGAAAAAATATCTTTACATGTCTAATGTGAGAAAAGCAAGAAAATGACTATGTCGTTGTATATTCATTTTTTAACACAACAACAGTCTTAAATTTAAAACAAAATTATTCTTTTCCATTTTATTCCTCTGAACAAAATATTTTCTCTGCTGAAAATATGGCATAATATAAATGACTATTAGGATAAGAACAATAAGCAAGTCAAATAAGTACGTGTACAAGCACAGGACTTTAGAAGTCAATTAGGGATTAGGGAAGTCAGTTATGAACTCTGTGTATTCTACCCTGAAATTGCAAACAAATTTCTCAGCAGAAGCCATAATCATTGAAAAGATATAAACAAGTCAAGGAAATTAATTTATAGACAAAATAATTGTATCCAGTTACTCTGTAGTGATATAACTTGAATTTGGAATTTGTGGTTTCAGGGCACCATGCACATTAAAACATATGAGACAGGTCCAAAACATTGCTAAGAAAATAAAGATTATAATTAAAAATATCACGATGGGAGCTCAAAGGAATTCTTTGATAGATCCTAAACAAAGAGGACATTAATGAGGATGCTGCAATAAAGCAACTGGGCTATGGTTCTCAGTTGTATCCTGTGAATTACTGTGTATAATTATAGCACTTACAATTCAGCTTATGAAATAAGCCAATATTTATGCCTAGTGTCCACAAATGCAATTAATGGCTCATTAGTACACAGGGATCATTGTACAAAAGCAGAACCTCAATTCTCACCATGTCTTTTGAAATTTTGTATTTGCATTTATGTTTCAACAAAATGTTTAAACAATCAAACTTGTGACATTTTAACAATTCTGCAGCCGAAATAAAGGCAAATATATTTTTAAATGAAAGATCAGAATGAGCCATCCAGAATATGAAGGCTGGCTAAGAAAAAAAAAACACTTAGAACAAGCATATATAAAAATAATGCTTTCTTTCCATCCACCAGCCAAAACACAGGATATAAATTCCCAAATACAAAAATGATCAGCTACCAATCCCTCTTTATTCCAGGAAGAACAGAACTTAACCATTAGACAAAATTGGACCCCCACTTGCATGGTGGAATACAGAAGTATATTTATTTGCAAGCTGAAACAACTAGCCTTGGACTGTAATTTATTTGACTCCTCATAAGTTATAGTACCCCCAGAGACATGAAATCCTCTTATTTTCTTTCTCTAATAATTTTTTGTTCTTTATTGAAGATGTTCATTCTTGGTTTGAAAGGCATTGTTCTGAAAACTGCTGATTCCTTGGGTGTATTCACATATCATATTAATGATGAGCATTCCATTTATTATTTTTCTTTTATTAAAGTAGACTTTTCTAAATAATAACCTATCTTAAAGGGGGAGTGATGCGGAATTTCTCTCTGTAAGGTCTGAATACGTTTTATTACCATTGATAAATAAAGAATCTGTTTTGGGTCTATGGCAGGGCAGAATAGAGCGAGGTAGGAAGACTAAACTGAATGCTGGGAAAAAGGAGGCAGAGACAGAGAAATGCCATGCAGCCACCGAAGGAAAAGATGCCCATGGGAGCTTGGTGAAAAATTCCTGGTAGGCCACGACCTCATGGTGATGCACAGATTATTAGAGATGGGTTCATTTAAGATATAAGAGCTAGCTAGCAATACACTTACATGATTGGCCAAGAAGTGCTTTAATTAATACAGTTTCTGTATGATTATTTCAGGTCTGAGTGGCCAGGAACAAATGTGCAGTCTCCACCTACAGGGATGTAACTGTTATCTTGCCCACAGAGTATAAAAACAGAAGTTCCAAACAGTTAAGTTAACAAGTGATTATTCTCACTAAAGATTAACTAAACATTATTGTTCCCAGATCTTTCCATATGCTGTAATTATTTCAATAAATGTGTGTGTTTATATATATATATAATATGCATATTTATACATGTGTATATGTATATATATATTCACACGGGTCATAGTGATAACTCAGATTTATTAACTATTGTGAGTTTGAAAATATTTTAGACTTTAGGAAATATAAAACGAGAAATTTTATATCTATAATTTTTATCTCAAAGTATGTATTACTTAAAAGTGGAGAAACTTTCCTGACTCAATAATAGAAAGAAATAATATAACCACATACATTATAAAATATGGGGTACATCTATATGCTTGGTTTAAAGAACTTGAACTTGAAAGGCAATATTCAAAGGAACATGCAACTCTCAATATATACAAAGAAAGTGGTTTCCCTAGAAACAGGAAATAGGTGAAAGCTCTCAGGAGTGATCCTGCCACACATGTTCCTTTTGAGTTTGGTAATGCTTTCAAGCTCATGGAGGACAGATGGAATGGATGTCTCACAAAGAAACATCCGTGGTGGGGAGGGGTTTGCAGCATTTATGAGATGCCAAGTGACTCAATGTTTGACACTATAGGTATAACAGGAACAACTATGATAAGTCACAGTTCTTTCTTCCTACTATATGTTCCCCATATGTAGAAACTATAAAACAATGTGAGGAATTCTTAACACACCAATTCTGTACTGATAGATACACAAAACAAAATTAGTTTTATTTAAATAATTCCATTACTCTACCAGCCTTTGCTTTTACCTACATGTACTTAACTTCTGCTCTCACCCTTCTCGCCCTTCACCATACACACACACACACACACACACACACACACACACACACACACACTACTTTAGAAGGAAACGAAGGACTGGAGGACTTGCAACATTTTTGCAGGGGAATTGTACAACATAGACCTTTCAGTTTTAAAACTGAAACTGCGAAGTATAAACTTATATTCTTTTCAACTTATGCCCCATTATCTGCTTTGACACAATGAAGATGTTTCAAAATATTCAGGAGGTGAATGAATCTTTTGACATGTTTTGATTCAAATTATCAAATCTTATTTTGCTGTAAGGAGCCACAGAAATGGGAACTTTCTTTGCTAATTCTATTTAAATACTTAATTTATCATGCGCAATGCTAGAGGCTGGGAATAGAAAGATGAATAATGAAGAATCCTGGCCCCCAAAAGGCCTACAATCATTCTCAATGTGAAACTTGAGGAATTTGAAATAACTTAGTAATTAGGTCCATTTCTTCTTGAACATTTCATGATCCTACCTAATTGCACTTCTTGATTGGTTTTATTTTTTTTTCCAGATAAAAATCTTTTTTATTTTTATTTTTTTTAAAAAAAGGAAAACAAACGTCTTTTTTCATTATACATACCAATCCAAGTTCCCACTCCCTCCCCTCTTCCTATTCCCTCCACACATCCTCCCACCCCACCCCCATCCAATCCTCAGAGGGTAAGGCACATTAATTTGGGGAAGGTCCAAGGCCCTCGCTACTATATCTAGGCTGAGCAAGGTATCATCCAAAGAATTAGGATCCCAAAAACCCAGCACAAGCAAGTAAGGATAAATCCTGGTGCCACTGCCAGTGGCTCCTCGGTCTACCCCAGCCAGGCAACTGTCAACCACATACAGAGGGACTAGTTTGGTCCTATG
The DNA here is from genome assembly GCF_037038515.1 of Microtus pennsylvanicus. NCBI lineage: Eukaryota > Metazoa > Chordata > Mammalia > Rodentia > Cricetidae > Microtus > Microtus pennsylvanicus. The sequence goes on along the minus strand of NC_134583.1, from coordinate 32,686,767 downwards.
CTTGCTCCTTCCCAGTCCGGCAGGAGTTTGTGAGCTCCCATTAGCTCAGGTAGAATGTATCAGTGGGTGAACCCATCATGGTCTTTAAATTTCATAATTGTGTTCAGAAATAAAGGACAGAGAATAAAATAGTGTTTGAGAATTTGTTTACATGTAGATAAACATGTTCAAAATAAATGGAAGAATTTGACAATCTAGGAAGAAATTTCATAATATTAATGAACCAAAAAGAACCAGAAATGAAAAATTTACAAAATATAAGCTAAATGCATGAAATGTTTTCAATGACTCAAGAATATACACATATTAAGAGTAAAGAATAGATAAATCATGTTGTTTGATAATCAAAATCTGGTTAAAATACTGCTTTTCTGAAAATCAAAATTATTTTACTTCTGACTATATTCTGACGTTTGCATAAGAAATTTAATCGATATAGAATAGTTCCTTTCTATTGGCCCTTTTTTTCTATAAAACCTTCAAAGGCATTGCTTGGTTTTCTTTGAAGTTCATGGCTTGTTTTTTATTTTTCATGTATGTGTTGTATACGTATTTCTAAGTATAAAATTACAGTATGCTTAGTCCATATATATTACTTGTGTGTTTCAGGTTTGACTCTGATGTTGTATATGAAACTAGAGTTCTCTTTCTTGGAAAAGACTGTTTCTTCTGCTTTCCTTATTTCTTTGACCAGCAGGTTTTTTTGTCTGGGATTGAGATCTCATGGGATTTCCCCCTTCCAAGATAGCATGTCTTTTGGTGCTACCCTTGTTCAGTCAATGTTTAGTCAGCACTATTCAGTAGATTTTCAGCGATTAGCTTCTCTGACATCTCTAGAAGACACAATCAAACAATTTGCACTGGGAACTTTACCTGGCAAGCCACAGCATCATGGCAATACACAGATTACTAGAAGTGGGCTAAATTAACATATAGGAGTTAGCCAATAAGAAGCTAGAGCTAATGGGTCAAGCAATGATTTAAATAATATAGTTTCTGTGTGATTATTTTGGAGCTAAGCAGCTGGAAACCAACAAGTGGCCTTTCTCCAACAATACACAACTCTGCATTTGGGATGATAATTGCTTTTTTAGTGGTCTCCATCTGTTACAAAGAGAAGTTCCCTATATGTGGGATGATAACTACACTTAACTGTGAAGTAAGAATAGATATTCAGAAATTAGTTAGGGATTATGCTGGTTTATGTAAGTGGTTGTATATTATCCTCCAAGATCCATGATTTCACTTGACCACTATAGACTATAGATAGGTTTCTAGTTCCAGATTTTCATCTTGTGGAATGGATGTTAAGACAAATTACAGAGTTGTAGTTATCTCTTAAGTATGTGCACCATATTGTACCCTAGAATTATCCTGATGCTTATTGTCGTGCTTCAGAGGGTCCATATCTGAGACTGAGTATTGGGTAATTCACTCCTTTTCTCCTTTAGAAGCTTTCGAGGCAATATCTGGTAACTTGATAGCTAATCCTCAGGAATAAGGCTTTCTCATCAATCTACCTCAGGTCTTATGAGTCCTGCATTCAAAGTACATGGTGTCTTTATCAATAGCACATTTCTTTCTACTTTTGGGGTGCGCTCAAGAACAGCATCAATAGTTTATAATATTTGGGGACTCTCTTGAACAATCCTAACCAACAACTAACAAAGGAGTTTTTATGTTGGTGATGAGGTTTTTGTTAGATTATGTATGGCTCTTGGGAAGAGAAATGCAAACACAAATAGAAAAAATTTCTTTTAAACTATACATGTATACATCGAATTATACATTATAAACATTCTTAGGGAGGGAGAAGTATGATTCCTTATGATCTTTTTCAAACATCCTTACTGCTACTTTAATTCCTTCTTGAACTGAAAGAAGAAATTAGAAAAACAAAGAAGGGAGACTGCATTCCTCTCCTTGATTTACCTTCATTTCTTCAATTTCCTCTTGCTCCTTTACCTTTGGCTCCCCATCTATTTTGTTTTCTTTTACTCTTTCATCCCCTTCTTGTTCCTCCATTCTTTCTGCTTTCCTGTTTTCTTCATTCATGACCAAAGATTTTCTAAATTTTTCTGCAATTGTTCTTCTGTTTCATCAAGTCTACATAGAGTCTCATCATTCATATAACTTTATGAAAAGTAAAAAAAAATAAATATTTGTATTCACAGGTGTTAGGTTTTTGCTTAACCTTGATCTCTTGCTTTATACTTATTAAAACACACTTTTTTCACAAAATGGCAGAAAAATGTAAAGGTATGTGGGTGTGTACTACTCAGGGTTCACTTAAGGAAGTAAACCGATGGAATGAGTATTTATCAAAAGCAGAATTGCAGCCAGAGAATCTGGGAATTTTTTTGTGAGATTGGGTATTCTAATAATGTCAGAAGATACACACATAAATATCATTAAGATGACTACATTAAATATGACTTGAACAAGGATAACACCAATAGACATTTTACAGTGGACATGGGAAAGTCCAGGAGGCCTTAACACTAAGAATGAATAATGAAACTACAGAGAACCATTGTCAAGGACCTTGAGAGTCACAGCAGGTAACAACCAGTGTTCAATGTCAACCCATGAGGGGAATGATTATCTGATGGAAGTTAATATTGCCCAGGCAAGGCCTGCAGGACCGTTGAGTCTGAAAATTGTTGCTCACTTTTGCTAAAGCAGCTTGATCGTTCCCCACATTACCTGTATTGGAGTGTGTAATCTCATGTGATGTGTATATATAATCTCAAGAATACATCTCAATCTTATGGGCACATACATATATCTGTGGATAGTCAGGAAGATTTCTTTTCATTTAGATATATAACTTTGTTATATAAAATATATACTCACACATGCTACATAACTAGATCTATTTGTCCCACAATAACTACGGGCAATTTAAAGTTTGTTTTCTTCTTTGGCTCACACTAACTGCACATAATTAGCTAAATTTTACTCAAAGCAAGTTCAAACTAAACCAAAGATTTTGTGTAAATAGATCATAAGTTTAAAACTTTACAATTATGTACAAGGTCAGAGCCACAGACGTCCAGTCAAGGTTGTTAAGAAATGTATGACAATTCTTTGCTTGCCAGTCTGCTAACAAAAGATCTATGTCTCAAAGATTATCTCACAGGACTCTGTAACCCCACCCTTTAGTCACAGTCTTAGTCCTGTAACCTTGTACTCTTGTGCAACCATGGCACTAGCTCAGCTCTTTTAATTGCTTACCCTAAGAATGTGCTTTTGACCAATGAAACGGAACTCCTGTAATTTCCTTATTACTTCAAGGCTCCTAGGGAAAAAAAGAGAGTGTTTAGACTAGAGGAAAAGAAGCTAGAAAAATATGAAGAAGCTAGAAGTTAGAAGTAAGATAGGAGAATCAAATGGAGGTATAACAAAAAAGAAATGGGTAAAGAAAAATCTGGAGTGAGAGATTATTTTCACCCTCATATCTCCCAAAAAGCTCTCAATAAACTAAGGCATTGTAAGTGTGGACAAATAAATTTTTCCAAAGGAAAAGAACACTAAATTTGCTATCCAACACCAAAATGGTTAACATTAAAAACAAGAATAGGAGTAACACTGAGCAGCAACAAAAAACAGGTTACATTTAAGAATATCTATTGTATATACATATATAAAAATTCATATAACATCACTCAATTAAAAAAGAGGAAGTAAGGTTGAAAGAGAACAAGGAGTAGTGTATTGGAGTATTAGGAAGAAGTAGAGGGTTAAAATGAATTAGGTATATTATAACCTCAAAAATAAAAGAGCTAAAGAAAGGAATATTAGGATGGCTTATACTATAGGAACTGAGGAGTCAAACAATGCTATATTCAGACAGGTGAGATTAATAACTGTAGCTCTTCAGTCCATATGACTGGATTCCTCAGTGGTCCCAATCTTTACCTAAAAGCCCCGGAAAGATTCAGAGATTTACTGACCTTTAGCCCAAGTTGAAAGCCTGAAAATTCCATAGTTTCAGAAGGTGCTGGAAAATAGAAACAGCAAAACCGATGAACTTACACATAAAAATTACAAGCAGTCAAAATAAATAAATAAACAAACAAACCATCTTATATCTTAGCCATAGTTTTTGGTACTAGCTACATTCAGGGAATTACCACCTCAATCAGAGTTATCAAGAAGACACCACACTGGCATGCCCAGAGGAAAGCCTAATATAAAGAACCCCTCACATAGATGTGCCCAATGGTTTTGTCTCTTGGGTGATTATAGTTCTTATCACGCTAAAAATCAATACTTACTAGCCACCACAAGGCACTAAAAAGATTGATGTCTCCACCCATCATTGATGTTAATAGAGAAGAGAAAGCAAGTAAGATCAGATCTTTCTACCCTTGTTCTGTACTTATCATTACAATTTGATTGGGTCCTGCAAACATATCCACTCTAAGAAACCATGTATTAATTTATTCAGGAAGCTTATTTATAAGCCTGGAAATCAATGATTAATGTGACAAACTAAATAAAACTAAAATGAGATATCAAATTGCTCACGTGTATTTATTTTTAGATAGGATATTATGAGACACATGCCCAGCCATCCACTAAAAGGAGTATTACTCAGTAAATCATTTTATGAAAAGCTATGGATTTTATTAGGTCTGTTAACTATGCCAACCCAAAGAATTATCTACTATACATTTTGGAAATATATTTTCTCATTAAGAATTAAAATACAGTCACTTTAGGACTGTGGTAGAGAAATTCTACTCTACCCCTCCATGTCTGTTTCCTTCCCTTGGCTCTGTAATCATCATCATCACTTGGTTCACACCTGTTATTATATCATTTTTTTCTCATTTTCACATACTCCCTTTTCATATTACAATTTTAAAATTTCCATCTTCATTTACATTTATTAATGACTTCTGGGAGGTACCTTAATCATATCAGTAATGAGTTGTTAGCTTCAATTAAAGAAGGTGGCCCTTCTTTAACCTGGTTGTCCTTTTCATGATCTTTATCAACTTTTACAGGTTAATGCTCAGTGCCTATCTGTCCACTGTTGGCAGAATCTAGTTTTCTACAGCTTTGTAATTGTGCCATTGACTCCATGATTTCTTTTTCTGGAATTATAAATGAAATTATTGTCTGATGTGTGTTGTGCTCATACATAATGACTACAAAGAGAAACATGATGTGAGGAAAACAATAATTCATGACTCCTACCCTAAGAAACAAACGGCTTTCTCAAGGCAGTGTCGTTTATGAGATGTAGGTAGTCCCTATGAGTGTGAAGGGGTACAAAGGAGAAGGACTGCTTTGTTTTTTTTAAATAGAGACCACAGTGTTGTCATAAAAATACCTCAAAGAATAGAAGTCAAGAGTGGGCAGAAGGTGGATTCAGAAAGAAAATTGTTATTTCGTGTTCTAAAATATACATGTGAGTTGGCAGATTTTAGAAGTTTCGAATACCTTGTGTATGATAGATATTGAGAAAACCCCTTCACAAAATTCTGAAAAGCGAAATGCCTGAAAAAGATTGAAACAGTCTCCACTTATGCAATTTCCTAATAGACTGACTGCTTGTGAAGTGAATGATGGGATTGCCCACATACAGTATATCAAGATCCACTATTAACTAATAGGGCATATATGTGAACGTAGGAAAACAGATAACTCAAATTACTTTAAGTATGTTTGGTTTCTGCACAATATGCCCACTCTGCATTTTAAGCCTTTGCAATAGTCTGTAGTGCTAAGCTCTTTGAAAGAGAAATATACCCCCAACAATGTAAGATAGTCTATTTGTGCAAATCCGTGCAGCTGTGAACTCTGAAAAAGATGGCATATTCTACACACTCAGGGGATTTCCTATCTTTTATTTCACACTACATATAAGATTACATACTTTAAGAATGGCTGCCAAAGTAACTTACCAGAAAATATTTGGAATGGATTCAGGTAATCTTTGCAGAAGAAAAGGCATGAAAATTAGCTGGATAAAATAGAGCAGCAATACAAAATATTAGTAAAATTACAAGTTGAGAGATAATTACAGAAAACAAATATAAGACAGATAAATGCAAGTCAAAGAAAGAGTCAAATATACTATAAGTGTTGATTACAGAGAGAACAAAGATGAATATGAGCCATACATATAAAATCAATGTCATTTGTAAGAATTATATAAAAACATATAATTGAATTTTATTTAGATATTTACAGAACTAAAAGTATCATTATCAATGTGAAAGTTTAGGCTATTGAGGCATAGTAAATAGAAATACTGGGAAGTAAACAAAAACATAGATACACAATAAGATTACAAATCATCTTCTCCTCTGTGTTTTTATTCTCCTAGACTTTAGTTTACTTATGCTCTGTATTAGCTATGTTTCTCATTTTCATGACAAAATGTTTGGCAGGAAAATTGAAAGAGAAGGTTGATTTGTCTCACATGGTAAAATGTTTGGTCAGTCATGGCGTTGAGGATAATTTTGCATTTCCTGGCAGGGGAATGAGCCAGCAGCTTTTCACATCTTTGTGAATCAAAACCTAGACGGCTTGGCTTGAGTGGAGGTAAATATAACCTTAATGACTATCCCACTATGACCTTCTTCAGCTATTTATCCACTATGTCCCAATGTTGCAACAACCCACACCCCAACAGCATGATCCACTGCTACCTAAGCAGTCAAATGGATGGATGAGAAGGTGGACACATACTGGTCAACCTCAAGTGTTCTAAAGGAGAGAGCTTATAGTTTTCCAGTTTAAGATTAGGTTGGCTTTGGCGTGGAAGATTAAAGGGTTTCATAGTGTAATGGTTTAATTTGATGTTTTAATATTAAAATGAGGACTTTATCCTCCAGAGTTTAAAGGGCATGATGATAATTTAGTTTTCTTCTTCCACCAAAACACATATAGAAACATAGACATAAAATGTATTGAGTAACAATAACAATTAAAGGGTCAGGCAATAAGAACATAGAGAAGTGGTGTTTTGTTATAGATAATTTGCTGCATTTTATTAAAATAGTGTGCTGAGCAAATCAAAATAAGAATAAATTCTGATAAAGACAAAGAGTCTCATAAAGCCTTAGACATGTTTTCATAACATGAAATATTTATATTATATACTATCATTTTAAGCCAGACCGAGTAAAAAATACCACTCCACCTGGATCAGTGAGCAATCATTTTGGACAAACTACATCTGGAGAACAGGGTGGAATGATCATTAAGAACTGTTCATGCTAGCTCTGCTCTCTAACATATGCGCTTCTTCTGACACTCTCATATGGAACTAATTTAGCTCCAAGACAAAAAAAAAAATTAAACACCTGCTAAGTAGCACAAAAAAGAAAAATTAAAACATAAAGGAAAACGAACTGCTTTCTCTCAGCAAGTATAAAGAAGCTGTAGAACAGGGAAGGAACGACCACAGAAGGTGACTCAAGGGGGAAATAACCCCCTACAGCACATACAAGGAACGCACTCTTAAAGAAAGTGCATCCAGCTGTGGACTTCATTCAGGTGCTAATGATGGTGCCATTCGGTAGAAGGCCAAGACATTTTTCCATATCACTTTGTGTACAAACATGATGGTAACAAATATCATTATAAAATTCTGTTTTCTCTCTAGAATTTCTCAGAGATTTTATTTTAAGCTAATCGCTTAACATTGGAAGATTTCTCTGTGTGATATTTGCTCTGTATTTTTATTTCTTTGTAAATACTCCATGTGTTCCATGGGTCTAAACATCAATAGTATACAGTTTTATATTTAAGGAATCTCGCTTTGTATGTGCATTTTATATGCACACAACATGTAACTTTAATGCTGTATTGTTTGATATTAGGCAGTATCCTTAGACATGCAAATCACTTTATGTGTTCCTAGTGGTCTCGGCTATGTTTCCTCCATACGTCATGATTTAGAGAAGGATATAATTACTAAGTCAGCAAGAGATGGTATTCTGAAATGTCAAGTATTCTGACAGTGTTTGTCTCCTATAACTGTGGAGGAAATATTTGGAAATGAAGTAGTAACAATCACATCAGTGCAGTTAGTTTGAAGCAATCCAGAAGGAAGTCTGAAGCATTGCAGTTTTATTCACATCCACAAACAAACCCAACCTTACAGAACTAGATAGTTACAATAGTGTTCCCAGGAGTCTGGAGCTGAGAGTCGGTGAAGTTTGGTATAAAGATTTATAGGTATACACATATTGAAATACAGGGTAGATCTTTATGTAATTATTATGTTCTATATTTTTTAAAAAGTGTATAAAAAGATCAAAGTCCCATAAAAGAATTTTACATAATCATACATGATACTGGGTTCATATGCTATCCTCAGAGCTCAAATGCAATTACCTTTCCCAAAATTCATACTTCAGAACTGGAAATAAAGTGCTTTGTAATCATAACCCCTAGTCTCAATGTGTTGATTGTGATGGGAATATAGGTGGGATGCAAGAAGGATTGGGAGGAGTGGAGTGAAGGGAGACTATGGCCTAAAAGTAAAATAAATAAAAGATAGATGATAGATAGATAGACAGAATGTCGCTTGAAACCACATTCCATTGAAACATATCTGTTACTGTTTCTAGCTATAGCTCAAACTGCCCAGGATCTTTCTTCTAAAGTTCATACTTGGCCTTGTTATAAGAGGATGAGCATCTCATTTTTAAATAAGACAATGAATTCTTTATTCATACCTTCATGGCCACATTTTAAATGTGCTGCAGTGTGAGGACCATCTTCCAAAAATATGCCACATCTCTTAATAAACTTGAGTTGTTTTTCATTACACACAAATAGGACTTTCACAAAAATCAATGTTAGAATTGGTGTAAAATAAACTTAATGTTTTATGCTCAATTCACATGTAACACAAATATTTTTAACTTAAACATATTTAGATAAATTAATAATTGATCATTAAAAGTATCAACATTTATTTTACTACAATAATTGCACTCTACTCGAGGCTGAATTCTTTTATGTACATTTGAGATTTTAATATAGAAAAATGAAATACTTTATGATGAACTATGTTGTTTTTAATTAGAAATCATTATTTTATAAGTAAAACTTGTGATATTTTGTTGGTGCTTTAACAAATAAACCTTGCCATAAGAGCAGAGTGTGGAAATAAGCCAAAAGTTAGCTACAGAGGCCAGGCAACAGTGGCATAAACTTTTAATACCAGAACTCCAGAGACAGAGGCAGAGGGATCTTTGTGAGTTCAAGGGCAGTCTGGGATACACAAGATTAAATCAGTCTAAAAGAGAAATGGAGCTCACACCTTTAATCCCAGCACTTGGGATCCCATGCCTTTAATCCTAGCACTAAGGAGGTGGAGACAGGAAGGAATATGCCTGGGGAGGAGAGCAGAATATAAGACTGGGGGAGGCAGGAGCTCACTGCATTCAGTCTGAGGATTCCAAGGAACAGGATTGCTCCTTTAGTCTGAGGATTTAGTAGAGGTAAGAAGCTCTGCTTTTCTGATCTTCAGGCAAATTTTATTTGTTAAAACACAAACAAAAATCACCACAGAATTTTAAGAAATATATGAACTTAAGAAAGTCTACTTAGAGATATATCGACCAATACAGAATTTTATTTTGTAAGTTTTAGTGTTAGCTTTAATATGTGAACACATTTACAAAAGACACTAATAATTTGTTATTTGTTTTGGAAAAAAAAAGTCAATCCAAACCAAAAATTAATGATGAGGTTTTTTTATTCATTTATTACTTACTACCATAGTCAGCTAACTTTGAATTCGGAAAGGCATATTTTTGTTGATATCAAAGTTGTATTGGATGTGTTGTATTTCTCATGTGGACTGCAGAGTCATCCTGCTACAATATATAATCAGCCATATTCATCACAAGCTCAATTAGTAACATAAGAAATATCATATCACTTACATTTGTAGCCCAAAGAAATTCATCCTGTCAAACAATAAAAAGCAATATAGTTTCACTATTGCACAGTAAAACCTATTCGCATGAAGTAAACTTGCCCTCATGTTGCTTTTACATTCCTATACCTGTAAATTAAGTAAGAACATAGTGAATATTTGTCGTGATCAACATATGTAGAATTTTAGTATTTTAGAAAAATGCTTTTCAATACATAATATTTGTTTGAAAGTAAAAGGTTAAGCAGGAGTTACACTGATCATTGCTTGTGCAGATGTGTCTGAAGTCACATCATATACTCCAGAGTAGATATAAACTTTCAAGAGTATTTTAAAACTTATCATTTATTCTTATTCCTTTTTTTTTTGTCAGTACTGTGACTAAAAGTCATGGTTTTACCACATACTAGGCAAGCAATTTATCATTTTGGCACATGCCCACTGTCAAAGTCATAATTATTTCTAATACTTTTCTAAAGAGAACAAATTCATTTAGGGATGTAACTTCCAATCTTGCTCTGATGATCCTATAGCAAGCCAAACTTCTCAGAAGGAAATCAATTTTAAAACATAACTGGCTACTGTCTGTGGCCTATCTGTAGATATTTAGACAGAAGCATTTCCTTTACCATTTCCATGTATACATGTGTGTGTGTGTGTATGTGGTGTGTGTGTGTGTGTGTGTGTGTGTGTGTTTGAATGTATGTCCAAAGAAATAAATAAAGAATCCCATATGCAAAGTTCTTTAGGTTTTAAAATATCTCTATGGCTTGCAGTTCTTTTATTTGTGTATATTGTTATTTGTGATAGTTATAATTGTTCCTAGGAATTCATGAATATGTAAAATCTCTATCCTTGATGAGCACATCCATCCTCCAAAGAAAAGCATTAAGGAACAAAACCCCATTAGGTTTGCCAGCATTGCATCTGAGTTGTGATCAGCATGTGACACTCTCCCAAGCAACTGAGTGATGTGGGATTCCCCTCTGTATGGTGTGAATATCATCAGTTAATAAAGGAACAGTTTTGGGCCTGTAGAAGAGCTATAGGGGAACAAAGCTGTAGGAGAAAACTAAACTGAATGCTGGGAGAAAGGAGGCAGAGTAAAAGAGAAGCCATTGAGCCATGCTGGAGACAAATGTTCTAAAACTTTGCTGGTAGGCCACGACTTCATAGTGATTGTAACTGTAATTCTTGCTTGATAACTGTTTTGTTATATATAATTTTACTATGTTAAAGTCAAAGCCTTCCTTTCATTTAAACAGAAAAGAGGAAATGATGTGGGAATCCCCTCTGTATGCTGAGAATATCATTGGTTAATAAAGTAACTGCTTTGGGCCTATAGCAGAGCTATAGGGGAACAGGGAAAAGAAGGAAAAACCAAGATGAATGCTAGAAGAAAGGAGGCAGAGTAAAAGAGAAGTCCTTGAGCCATGCTGAAGATAGATGCACTGAAAATTTGCTTGTAGGCCACAATCTCAGGTGATGCACAGATTAATGGAGATGGGTTAAATTAAGATGTAAGAGTTAGCCAATAATAAGCTAGAGCTAATAGTCCAAACAGTGATTTAAATAATGTAGATTCTGTGTGAATATTTTGGGGTGAGTAGCCTCCTTACAACATCTGAAAGTACATCTGTACCCTAGCATAGCCAATGTTTAACATTAAGAGACTCTACTAAACAATTTTTTCTCCTCTTTAGATGTTATATAGTAAACTTTCCTGTTTAGTCACTATGTTCTGACCATCTGACTTTCTTTCAGTTCTTTAATGTGGTAAATCTTGCCATACGTTCTCAGCATGTAATCCCTTCCTTGCCTAGAATCACTTTTCCCCAGGTGTTTTTATGATTTGTTTTTTGAAAGTCTTATATGTCTCACCATTGCAGAGGTGTTCTTCAACCATAAAAATGAATTAACCATAACCCAACTTTCTTCACTTTTCACATTGTCTTGGATGTTTCATAATTATCAACAAATGAAATTACAAATTTTACATGGTTCTTGACCATTTGTTACTCTGAACTCACAATAAAACTATATTAGAATGAGATTTCTATGATGGCAAAAGATGGCATTTTCATACCCTGCTTACTTTTGTTTCCATATATACACCTAGAGTACAGCTCAGTGCACATGTACTATCATGAATTATTTTAAATAATTACTGACCCTTTGATATGTTTAATGTTCCCCAAAGGTTCATATGCTAAGATTTGTTCTCAATGCAGAGATCTTCACAAGTGGGACTTCAGAAAGAAATTGAAAAATGAGTGTTTGTTGGACTATTGGGAAATAATGACAACGTTTGCCTCAGATCCTAGTTGAACAGATCAGGACATTTGGGATATACCCTTGGAGACGTATTTGACTATACTGTCCACAGTTCCTTTAGTGTCTCTTTGTTCCACAATATGCCTGTTCATGTCCCTAGACATCCTTTGCTTACTGAACCTTCATAAATGAAACAGCTGTGCTTCTCAGGCCCATCCTACCATAAATATCCTGTTTTGCTACAGGTCCACAGAAATGAAATAAGAAGCATGGACTGAAACATCTAAAATCATGATCCCTAGTAACTACCCACTTAAAAATATTTTAACAAAGCCTACATCCCTTAGGCACTTACTTGATTAAGAGTGGACCTAATAATTATGTCTTTAATATTCAGAAAAGAAAAATGATATTCAGATGAGTGAATAAGGATCTTCCCTTTCACATGTTTTTAATGTTACCACTTATTTTCTTGATATGAATGAGTATTTTTGCACCACGGATATTTTCTTGTCTTGCTGATCAATGATTTTCAATGACAGAAAAAGATGTAATGTTTAATGAAACCTGACTGCTATACCCAAAATACAGATTATGTCCATAGATAAATGTAGAGTGATGACAGGGGTCATCTGAGACTGTTTATATCTGAGACTGAGGAAATATTAGGAGGAACACGTTAACCATTAATCCATTTGGTGAGTTTATACTCCATACTCGGACATTTCTATGGGGCTAAGAATACTTAAGTCAAAAGATTCTGTCTCAGAGCAAAAAGAAATGTATTTTAAAGGAGTTTAAGCAATGAGAAATGTGAACCATCTCTTCTGATATGAAGTATATAGGTTCAGGTGTTAAATAGGTAATGAATTCAGTGAGCCCAAGCTCTTAATGTGAGCATTATCTTCAGGCTTTGAGCAGGTGCATATTCTGGTTTACTATCAATATATTGATGTAAGATGGCTTGGTCAGTTTCATGCTTCATGTACTTAAGGAAAATACCATAGCTGAATAATTATTATACCTTTATCTTGTATGCCATTTTATTAGAGATATTTTTTGAGAAAACCCATAAAAAATTGTTCTTTAAAAATCATATTACCTAGAAATAGATCACATCCATGGCCTAATTATGATTGTGGGAAAGTAAGTATCTGTTATTTTTATTCTTTATATTGAGAGATAACTTCAAGTCTTAAATAAAGAGGAGATATAGCTATGTGTCCCACAGAAATATTCTAATGGTTAAGGCACCTAAAGACATTTTTAATACAAAAAAAAATGTTAGAAAATCAGTGGGTTTCAAATTCACATGTAAGAAAAAATGTGTTTAAGCATCATTGAGGAGTATTGAAATAACAATGTTAGCAAAGTGATGTTAACAAGTATAAGTTACAATTTACAGTTATAAATAACTAAGGACTTGATAAGAAATTGAAGAGAAGATCACAGGCTTTTTCCACCAAAGAGCTGTTTGGCAATAGAACGATCAGAAATAAGAGAATAGATAGGAAAAGAAAGGATGTAATCGATTCTAAAATGTATGAGATAATACTACATTTTGTGAACAACAAAGAGAACAACTGTTTGGGTTTTTTTTCTTTAATTGAAAATTTACATACCAAAGCCAGTTGCTACTCCTTCCCCTTCTCTCACTCTCTCCACCCCTCCACACACACACACACCACCCTCTCTCTACACCTTAGAAAGGGCAAGGCTTTCCATGAGAAGTCAACAAAGTCTAGCACATCTCTTTGAGGCAGAACCAAGGCCCTCCCCATTATATCTGGACTGAGCAAGTGAATGGGCTCCAAAAAGCTGGTGTAAGCAGTAGGGATCAAGGAAAAACATACAGTTATCCTCTTGGCTATGGGAAGTAGACAAAATTGCCGGGAAGACAATTGGGATCTTGGGGGTAGGGTGGGAGGGGGGTAAGGGGAGATGGGGAGAGAAAAGTGAGAAGGGGAGGATGGGGGGAACTTAGGGAAACAGGATGAGTGGGATAAAGGAAAGTTGGATAGGGGAGCACGGAAGCACAATTCTTAGTTAAGGTAGCCACCTTAGGGTTGGCAAGAGACTTGAACCTAGAGTGGCTCCCAGGAGCCCAAGGCGATGTCCCAGTTAGTTCCTTGGGCAGCTGAGAATAGGGAACCTGAAATGACCCTATCCTAGAGCAATACTGACGAATATCTTGCATATCACCATAAAACCTTCATCTGGTGATGGATGGAGATAGAGACAGAGACCCACACTGGAGCACTGGACTGAGCTCCAAAGGTCCCAATGAGGAGCAGAAGGAGGGAAAACATGAGCAAAGAAGTCGGGACCACTAGGGGTGCACCCACCCACTGAGACAGTGGGGCTGATCTATTAGGAGCTCACCAAGGCCAGCTGGACTTGGACTAAAAAAGCATGGGATAAAACCGGACTCTCTGAACATGGCGAACAATGAGGGCTGATGAGAAGCCAAGGACAATGGCACGGGGTTTTGATCCTACTTCATGTTCTGGCTTTGTGGGAGCCTAGCCAGTTTGGATGTTCACCGTTCTAGACATGGACGGAGCGGGGAGGACCTTGGACTTTCCACAGGGCAGGGAATCCTGACTGCTCTTTGGACTGGAGAGGGAGGGGGAGAGGACTGGGGGAAGGGGGAGAAGGGTGGGAGGAGGGGGAGGGAAATGGGAGGCTGGGAGGAGGCGGAAACTTTTTTTTTCCTTTTCTCAATAAAAAAAAAGAAAAAAAAAGCAGTAGGGATAAATCCTGCCTCCACAACCAGTGGCTCCCGTAGTCTGTCCTAGCCATATAACTCTCACCCACATTTAGAGGGCTTAGTTTGGTTTTATGCTGCCCCCCCCCCGTAGTCCAGAGTCAGTGAGCTCCCATTAGTTCAGGTAAACTCCTTCAGTGGGTATCGCCAACATGTTCTTGACCCCTTTGCTTATATTGTTACTCTTCCCTCTCTTTGACTGGAATTTGGGAGCTCAGCCCAAATCTTTATTCTCGATCTCTGCACCTACTTGCATCAATTGCTGGATGAAGGTTCTATGATGTTAATTAAGGTATCATCAAGCTGATTGCAGCAGCAGGCCAGTTGAGGCACCCTCTCCACCATTGCTTAGGGTCTTCGCTTGGGTCATCCTTATGGAATCCCATTTCCCTAGTACCAGGTCTCTTGTTAGCCCCATAAGCACTCCCTTGATCAAGATCTCTTTCCTTGTTCTACCTCTCTGCCATTCCCCCATTTTTACCAACCCCAACCTTCATATTCTTCACCCCATTCCCTTCTCTTATCCTCTGTTTCCTCCCTAACCTCTCTTCCCACCCCTACGCTACTAAATTTTATCTGGAGAGTTTGTCTATTTCCCCTTTCCAGGATGATCCATGTATGTTTCTTTAAGGGTTTTCCTTGTTACCTAGCTTTTCTGGGTTAGAGGACTATAGCCTGGTTGTCCTTTGCTTCATGTCTAATATACACTTATGAGTGAGTATATACCATCTTTGTTTTCTGGGTCTGGTTTACCTCACTCAGGATGGGTTTTTTTTCCCATCCATTTGCATGCAAATTTAAATGTCATTTTTTTAACTGCTGAGTAGCACTCCATTGTGTAAATGTACCATATTTTCTTTCTTTATTCTTCCATTGAGGGACATCTAAGTTGTTTCCAGGTTCAGGCTATTACAAATAATGCTGCTATGAACATAGTTGAACAAATTTCCTTAATGTATATCCTTTGGGTATATGGCCAGAGTAGTGTTGCTGATTCTTGAGGTAGGCTTTTCTGAGAAACCGCCAAACCGATTTCCAAATTGACTGTATATGTTTGCACTGCCACCAGCAATGGAGAAGTGTTCTTACTCTGCATCCTCTCCCGCATAAACTTTCATTGGTGGTTTTGTTCTTAGCCATTCTAAAAGGTATAAGATGGTATCTCAGAGTTGTTTTGATTTGCATTTCCCTGGTGGTTAAGGTTAACGAAGAGCTAAGTGGTTTTTTAGTCATTTGAGATTCTTTTGTTGAGAATTCTCTGTTTAGATCTGTACCATATTTTTAAATTGGATTATTTGGTATTTTGATGCCTAGTTTCTTGAGTTCTCTACATATTTTGGAGATCAGTCCTCTGTCTGATTAGGGTTGGTAAAGATCATTGTTGCCTAGAAGAAGTTTTTCAGTTTCAGAAGTTACCATTTATTGATTGTTGTTCTTTTACGGTCTAGTTTCTTGATTTCTTTATATATTTTGGAGATCAGACCTTTGTCAGTTGCGGGGTTGGTGAAAATCTTCTCCCAGTAAGTGGGTTGCCTTTTTGTCTTAGTGACAGTGTCCTTTGCTTTACAGAAGCTTCTCAGCCTCAGGAGGTCCCATTTATTCAATGATGCCCTTAGTGTCTGTGCTGCTGGGGTTATACGTAGGAAGTGGTCTCCTGTGCCCATGTGCTGTAGAGTACTTCCCACTTTCTCTTCTATCAGGTTCAGTGTGTTCGGACTGATATTGAGGTCTTTAATCCATTTGGACTTGAGTTTTGTGCATGGTGATAGATATGGATCTATTTTCATTCTTCTACAGATTGACATCCAGTTTTGCCAGCAAAATTTGTTGAAGATGCTCTCTTTTTTCCATTGTATACTTTTAGCTCCTTTATCGAAAATCAGGTGTTCATAGGTTTGTGGGTTAAAGTCAGGGTCTTCTATTCGATTCCATTGGTCAACTTCTCTGTTTTTATGCCAATACCAAGCTGTTTTCAATACTGTAGCTCTGCAATAGAGTTTGAAGTCAGGGATGGTAATGCCTCCAGACAGTCCTTCAGTGCCCTTGCTACTGGTGTTGTATTAAGTGATCTCTTGTGCCCATTCATTCAAGGTTACTTCCTACTTTCTCTTCTATGAGGTTCAGTGTGGCTGGATATATTGAGGTCTCTGATCCACTTGGCTTTGAGTTTTGTTCATAGGGATAGGTATGAATCTATTTTCGTTCTTCTATATGTTGATATCATGTTATGCCAGCATCATTTGTTGAGGATTATTTCTTTTTTCAATTGTATAATTTTAGCTTCTTTGTCAAAAATCAGGTGTTCATAGGTCTGTGGATTTTTACCAGGGTCTTTGATTCAGTTCCCTTTGTCTGATGCACAGACTGCGACAGCACAGATAGGACCAAGAGGAGAGAGAACAGTCTCGAGAGAACAACTACTTCTAAGAAATTAAAATCTGAAAAAAATATTTCTTGTGCTGAAGATGCTCACTGATGAGGTCAGAGAGGAATTAGCATTGGAACAACTGTAT
Source organism: Microtus pennsylvanicus (assembly GCF_037038515.1). Lineage (NCBI taxonomy): Eukaryota > Metazoa > Chordata > Mammalia > Rodentia > Cricetidae > Microtus > Microtus pennsylvanicus. The sequence goes on along the minus strand of NC_134583.1, from coordinate 32,669,297 downwards.
GGCTAGAGTTCCATGCTACAATAATGCTCTTGAAGTTTTACCTTTAGATGTAGATATTGTTTATTATAGTTCATAGAAAGACTTCATTTCTTAGCAGGTTAGGGGGTGCTGTTTTTTTTTTCTTTTTTAAAGAAAAATGATGAGAAAATAGACCCATCAGAACTAGCTGACACACTGCCATGTAATTATGCAGTGCTTTTTAACAGCTTTGTCTAGCAGAAGAGTAATTAGTACCGAGGGAGAGTAAAAGAAGAAGCAGACATTCCAGTCTTGGTTTGTTGTTGGCCAGGTAGAAACTGTAGAACAGCAGGCAGAGCAAAATAGTACACTAACTTGGGTTCATAGAATGTACGTGATTTTAGTGGGAGTCAGCAGAGGAATGGTGAACTGGGAGGGAGAAATGGAATAAAAAATATTTTTTTTTATTCCTAGAAACATGATAGATTGTATTTAAAGGTTGACTATAATATAACACCTTTTATAATTCATATCACATAAAAACTCCTCTTTTCAAATAGATCAAATAATTTAAAAAGGAAGTTCATAAGAAATGAATAAGCAATTGATCAGTGTCTAATGCTTGGTTGCCTATCCTCTTTAGCAAAATTAAACTTGATTTCTTTTGGGAAAATATTCTCCATATTTTAACCTTCACTGAATTAAACTAGTTTGTCAACATTTCTATGACCCCAGCAATAACTAAGAAGCTCATATTGATAATCAAACAACATATAAACTGTTGGCCTCATAGGTCAAGGCAAGCATATTATTTGATAGAAGCCGCTCAGTTCTAGAATGTTTACAAAATATTTGCAGTCCACTAAATAAAAACAAATAACTGGCAGCACTCTTAGTCATAAAGATACCTTAGCAAGATAATCTTTATGGAAATAGAGTCAGATTCTGGAAAGAGTATTGAGGACAAATAAAATAATCATACGTTTCACATCTCTACAAATAATGTCTAATTTGATTCACTGATATCTATTTGACATGGACATTTTCATTTGCAGTTACAAAGTTTCTAGTTATATCTGCTTTTTTTAATCATCCAATTTCATGTCCTTTAAAAACAAAAACAAAAAATGAAATGAACAAACAAAAAATTTTAAGTCTAATTGTTCTTCCAAAAATATTTGGCTGTGCAGTCTTCTACTAGACCGTCATTGACTTACCAGTGGCTACACTCTGCAAGAAAACTGACACAGCATTTTCCAGAAGCTAACAATTGCTAATGGTTATATAGCTAGGCATGGATTGTGTGCTCATCCCCTTTCCATGATGGGATTTTGTCTGGCTTGAGCATGCACAGGTTTTCTTCATGCTGTTTGCAAGCTGTATGACTTCTTTTGTGTAACTGTCCTGTTGTGCCCAGAAGGTGTTTCCATGGCTTTTGGTTCCTACACCCTTTTCATCCTGTTTTCTAAATGACACCTGAGCTTTGGGAAGGTTTGTTCCCTTGACAACTGAGCATCTGTAACCTCCAATTCTCTACTCCTTGGCCAGTTATGGACTTTTGTGTTAGTTTCATACACTGAAAATAACACTTCTCATATGAGGGTTGAGAGGTGTATTAAATATATGGGAATTACAACAAGTCATAAGCAGTCAGTTTTTATACAATTAAATTGACTCCTTTTTTGTACATTTTAAATGTTCTGATCAGGATTCTAATTACATCTAGTCATATTCAATGTTATTTTATTCAAGTGATACAGCTACAGTCATAATAAAAGCAGTAGTTGAATCCTTTGGGTCTTGTGAAAATATGGCTATTTTGAAATAGCTCCCCATGGTCTAGCATTACCCAAGAAAACACTGAAAGTACAAGTACTGAGGTAAATAATTTAAAAAAAACTGGAACTAAATTAATATTTAGTATCGACACAGATGTTTAATTTCAGTGACTTTGGTTGAAAACTACAATTACGAGGCTTTCGAAAATGATAGCATAATGATACAGTTTTTTTTCTCAGATGTAGAGAAAATGTTATATTGGAAACAAAGGAAAAAGAGTATCTAAGATAGAGCAAGCTCAAATTAAATGACCACAATACTGAGATATTTTTTCTCTGCTTTGATAAGAACATATCATTTGGCTGAAAGAATGAAGATAAAAATAGGGGGACTCCATAGCTTAGGTGACTGCAAATGGAATACCTTTCACCTCTAATTGACTGAACGAAATGGAGGCAGTCTCCATAGAGACAGAAATTCCTCCAGGAGCGATAGCTTTGCAGCAGAGAGGATGCAGCTGGGGTAGTGTCTTCATCCTAAGAAATAGCTATGACATTAGAACTCATCTTAATGCTCTCTGTAGCTGCCAGGCGCTGTAACAAGCTTTCAACTTTGCTTTTGGAGGAAATTCAGTTTAAAGAACTGCAATTGGTTATTGTACTGCCTTGCAACAGGGTAAAGGTTTCAGTTGATTTAAAGCTTTTTTTTATTGAAAATAAATACTATATATTCTGATCATAATTTCCTCTCTCTGACATGTCTTTGACTTCTCTGAAAATGATTAAGTCCATGTTATACTCATCAGTATGTATTGATTTCAATCCCTGTATTATTTTGCATAGTAATTATATATATATATGTATATATGTATTATCACAAATAAATGTGATCAAAGAATTTACTAATTTTGTTACTCACAATAAATCAAAATTGAAAATTTCTCCAACCCCTTTTTAATCTGTGTTTTCTTGTTTTTACACTTACACATTCTTCCGGCTTGTCACCCATGACACGGGATGCCTCTTGGATCTCAACATTTTATTTGACTCAAGTTGCTTTAAATGTGAAGTCTAACCTCTGAGAAGTAGAGTTCTTTGGAATTATTGCAGACCTTTAACACATTTGCATCAAAATGCTTCTTAGCTGATTTCCCCATTTTATTTTTTAGACCATCATGCCATAAGTTTCTAATCATCTATGTAGAGAGGGGGATCCCCCTTTTAAACATAGTGTGTTAATGCTGCTTCTCTGCTTAAAATTTTTTATGGATTTCTTATGTTAAAAGCAAATAAAATCCTAAACTCTTTGCACATATGTGCATCAAGGGCTCTTTATTCTGTGTAAGCTCCTGCCCCTCTCCTCACCCAATATTCCTTAGTTATGTTTCTGCTCAAATTCTTTGGAAATAGTGCCTCTGATTTACAGCATGCTTCCTAAGCTCCAGATGGCTGACCCATTCTCTTCCTATGGGATAATTGAAAATACTGTGGATTTAAAGAAGAGCCTTGTGATAATATACTTAAAATGAGGTCCCAAACTATTAGGATTCATTCAGAAGCCTTTCACAACTCAGAACTTATACTTCTCCTCCTAATTGGTCTGTTTGATTATATTTTTCAAAGTTACTCACTAAAATACAGCAAAATTATCTACACATTAAAATATTTTTGCCAAAAATCTTTTGTCAGTTGAAAAAGGAAAGACCAGGTGCTGGAGCCTCTGTAACCGAACCCTGACCACGCTGCTGTGCGCCCAAAGCTGTTCATCGTGCAGTAGCGGTCCCAAAAGGTTCAAAGTCCGACAAGATGGCAACCCTCAAGGACCAGCTGATTGTGAATCTCCTTAAAGAAGAACAGGCCCCCAGAACAAGATTACGGTTGTTGGGGTTGGTGCTGTTGGCATGGCTTGTGCCATCAGTATCCTAATGAAGGACTTGGCGGATGAGCTTGCCCTTGTTGATGTCATGGAAGACAAACTGAAGGGAGAGATGATGGATCTCCAGCAAGGCAGCCTTTTCCTTAGAACACCGAAAATTGTCTCTGGCAAAGACTATAGTGTGACTGCAAACTCCAAGCTGGTTATCATCACAGCGGGGGCCCATCAGCAAGAGGGAGAGAGTCGGCTCAATCTGGTCCAGCGCAACGTGAACATCTTCAAGTTCATCATTCCCAACGTGGTGAAATATAGTCCAAACTGCAAGCTGCTTATTGTCTCCAACCCAGTGGATATCTTGACCTACATGGCCTGGAAGATAAGTGGCTTTCCCAAAAATCGAATCATCGGGAGTGGTTGCAATCTGGACTCAGCTCGGTTCCGTTACCTGATGGGAGAAAGGCTGGGTGTTCACCCACTGAGCTGTCACGGATGGGTCCTGGGGGAGCACGGGGACTCCAGTATGCCTGTGTGGATGTCGCTGGTGTCTCCCTGAAGAATCTGAACCCAGAACTGGGCTTTGATGCAGACAAGGAGCAGTGGAAGGAGGTTCACAAGCAGGTGGTTGACAGCGCCTATGAGGTGATCAAACTGAAAGGTTATACATCCTGGGCCATTGGCCTCTCTGTAGCCAACTTAACAGAGAGCATAATGAAGAGAATCTGAGGCGGGTGCATCCCATTTCCACCATGATTAAGGGTCTCTATGGAATCAAGGATGATGTCTTCCTCAGTGTCCCCTGTGTCCTGGGACAAAGTGGAATCTCAGATGTTGTGAAGGTGACTCTGACTTCTGAAGAGGAGGCCTGCTTGAAGAAGAGTGCAGACACGCTCTGGGGGATCCAGAAAGAGCTGCAGTTCTAAAAGTCCCCAGATGTCCTAGCGCTTCACTGTCCAGGCTGCAGCAGGGTTTCTATGGAGACCGCACACTGTCTCCTCATCTGAGCTGTGGTTAGGGCGGTTGTGTTCCCACAGCTCTACCCTGATGCTAAGTGGTACTTGTGTAGTGGTAACCTGGTTGGTGTGACACTGCTAACTGTGTGCAGGCTTCAGTTACCCTGTGAACCTGCTGTGTCTGTGTTGTGCACCCTCACCAGACATGCCTAGACCAGTGATTTCCCAGTTAGTCATAACCTGGCTCCAGTGTGTAAATCCATTATGCATATCTTGAGCATAACTGTTCTAAAGGATATTATTTTGTGTATTATGTACTTGTAGTGTACATTGAAATATTGTGTAAAGATCTTCATATGGATGATGCAACCGACTACCCAAGTGTCATGCCAACGAAAACACCAAATAAACCTTGAACAGTGAAAAAAAAGAAAAAAGAAAAAGGAAAGACCATGAGGTGTCAACCTTACCTAAAGGGCTACAGGCAACCAAGAACTGTTGAGCAGGAGAAATAGTCTTGCCCAAGGAACAGCATGTCAATTGGTTAATACTAAATGCCAGCCCTAAAAATATTTACATACCTCTTTATGTATATCTCAAAATACATCTACTGAACCAGAAGCTTTGATATATAGTAGGACAATTATTTATGACATAATGTATTTAAAGTTATGTTGAATTTACACTCATTTATTTTTTAACTAAATCTAAAGGAAATATCCAATTTGCAAGCCAAATACAGTTGTAAAACAAAAGTATTTTATATTTTCAGGCATGTAAAAGAGAAAACAAAGTCTCAATAAACTTAAGCAACATTTTAGAGAGGAAAATGTAATGTATGCCAGTAATCATGAATATAAACTCACTGTTGGCCACAATGTGAATCATTTGCAATCTAACTTAACTGTCCTTACTCCAAAAACAATTGTAGTGGAAAATCCAGGGAGGCAACCACCTATTCCAGTCACTCAAAATCCTATTCTACTTCAAATTTTAAATATACATTACTAATCCCTTAAAATTTTAATATTGTAGAAGATAAAAAAAATGCTCTTTAGCCACAGTAAATAAAGAGTGATGAGCTGTCACTTCCCAGTGCCTCCCTCTTTTTACATCATCCTCAAGTGGTAAATTTTAAATATGTTCATGGTGACAGCCACCTTTGTGCTCCTCACAGTATCATGTTACACAAAAGATTGTTGAACTGAATATAATGGAATCGAGTGATATCTGAAACCTCCAGTTCCTATGGACTTTGGTCAAACACATGATCTCTGTTTGTATTTCTCCATTTTCAGTGTCTAAAGTTTCTTTATAGTTCACCCATGTTATTTCACAATTCTGAAACGACAGTGCTAAAGCTATTTGTGATCCATAAGGTCACTGTTCGAAATTAAAATTACACACACACACACACACACACACACACACACACACACACACGAGGTTACCTATAATAAGTGGGATTTTCTTTTCTATAATAAGAATTATTGCAACAAAACTATATGTAAAAGAAATTAATTTATCCTTGAGTAGGCAATAGAAAACCCTATTCTTACATTAAACAAAGGGTCATTAAATATCTGTTGGCTTGCCTCATTTAAATCATTGCTTCCAGTGAATTCAGATAAAGTAACTGAACTAAATCAACCCAAATATGCAAGATTAAGGTACAAGATTTAATTAATAGACTGAACTCAAGATAATTTATGTTAAGAAGTCATCATTTTAGTTAATTAATTAAAAATGAGTAGTTCTGTACAAGTCTTAGTAAAAATATGCAGTTTCCCGTTAGTATCTATTTTACAGAATTTTCTTCTAATAGGTTTGTTTGAATTTTGAAGATGATTCTATGTCAAAATATAAAATATTTACTTCTTATCTTTCAACAATTTCTAAACTAGTTGCAGAAATATAATATATGTAAGGGTTTGATTTTAACTATTCTTTAGCACAATTCAAAGGGGCTTCATTCATCCCAATGTCTATTAATACTGGACCTGAAATGTTAACCTATTCAATATGTTCTGTGTACTAGATAATTAGGTCAATTCCCCTAAAGCATAATGAGGCAGAAGAATGAAAAATGTAGAGAAAATTATAGTAGAAAATTTTAACATGAAGATACGTAACACAAACACCAAGCTTACCTATCTTCCATAACCCAAAGCATGCCATGGGGGAAAATAATCACAGACCTCCTTGTAATCCTAGGCGATACTGATTGGAGACATATATAAAAATGATCATCAACTGAAATCATATATGTGTTAAATAAACAGTTGCAGTTATTCAAGTTTGCAAATTGAAAACTACAAACATCTGTGGCTCACCAGCATTTTTGTTCTCTCAAAACTTTCAGTAAATCTCATGACATTAAGTGAAACCTTGTGGCAGTTAAAAAATACAGAGCTTAAAGTAAAACATTGGATATTTTATGTTTCTTCCAGTATATGTTAAATACTGCTTACATACATAAAAATAAATATTTGGTATACGCATCCACCCATCAATAGCAATTTGCAGTTTGGTGGTGGTATTTCTATTTATTCAATTTTTCTTTTTCCTTTTCCTTTTTCAGCCAAGCAGCATCAAATGCTGTGTTACTGACCTGATACAATCAGATGCCTTCTGTGAAGCCCAACCTCATTCTTCAGGAATGCCCTATGCTCTACACTGACGCTTATCTTTTGATGATCTGAGAAGTGTGGGTGTTCTTCAGAGGCTGCTGATCCAGACAGCTCCAGTGCACAAAACAGACCAAGAGGTGCTTTCAACGACAATCTAGAGTCATGTCAAAAAGAAAAACAAGAAGATGAAAAGCTGTGCTTTTAAATTATACTCTAAGCATTGGATCTTCTTCAAATTTCATAAAAAATATTATAAATAGCACAACCAATATGCTATATTGGGAGTCTCACGTTTTGAAAATGCATAAATGACCAGTACTTTATCGAAGAAATGACATGTGGCTTGTGTCTACCAGAATGAACAAGAACATCTCAATATATGGATTGATGATGCTGAGAATGTCTTGACACACAGTGACATTTCAGAATTTTAGGGAAAAGGGTAAAAACCTGTGTCTGTTTGGACTATGGATTATAAAACCCAGGTAACTATACAAATATACATTTTAATGGTCAATGCTGTGTGTTTAACTATTCATCAATTCTTTCACCTGTGTACTTAAAAATATGTAGAAAGCACTCAAGTAAAAGTAATAACATGAAAGTCCACAACATAAATAGAAAGTTTATCTTTACTTACTGTGCTATGGAGTGCACCGAGATAATATGAAGTTACCCACTCACTTGTATTAGTGCTATCTTAAAAAAAAGAAAGCAAGAAGAGATGTTAAAATGTCATAACATAATCATAACAAAATATATTTATCAAAAGTTCAAGTTAAAGAAGTAGTATCATACCAGAAACACTGAGCTAAATAATTTTTGGATTTTTGCAAGTCATTTTCACTTTTCTGATATCAAGTTATTCTTTTTGCTATATGCAAACATAAGAAAAATTACCCATGTCCTACCTGAAGGGCAAAGGTCATCATCTGGCTTTGTTCTCCTGAACACAGCCACTGATATCCAACTCTCCCAACTTTCCTATCTGTGAAAGGTGAACAAAATCTGTATCACATAGTAAGGTCATTGTGAACTTTTGCATTGTTTTTGTCATGATATTTGGGGGCAGAAATATTATGTTTGTTAAGGTCAATAATACTACATGTTGTTTGAAGCCCTGGAGTCACCTGGTAGATAGAGAAGCTGGTGTGAATTAACTGAAGGGAGCCAGGAGTTGACAAGGAGACAGAAATATCACAAATAGCTTCTAGTCATGGCTTAATATTTATAGGTTTTTGAGGCAGGGTGAGATTAGTCAAACTTGTCTAAATTGGACTCAAAGTGATACCAGGTGGATTGGATTTTAGATCAACAAAGCTTGAACACTGTTATACTTAAAAAAAGAAAGAAAGAAAAATATTGTCTTTAAAATATGCAACAGATTGCCTTTTATGTGCTGTTGAAATTTATACAATGTGAGGGTAATCTTTGAAGGCATAAGGATAAAGAAGAATTTAAAGATCCTAAAAATCAATTAACTGATCAAATTGCATAACCATTTTGAGTGTTTCATCCTATTACCTAAAACTTCTAGAGAATAAAGCAAAGATTTTTTTAATTTAAATTTTCATGTATCTAAGTATGTGAACTTTGACTATCTTCATCCAAATGCCCTGTCATCTGCAATTAGCTATGGTAAAATTCCATTTCTTTTGTGGTTTTTAAATTATACAATAAGTCTAGCGGGAGAACTGGAAACTGCAAAGATGTCCGCACACGTGTCAGTTCTTATTTCAAACGTAACTGGTAGAACTTATAATTCTGCACACTCTATAGAGGACTATTCTTACATATACAATATTAATACTAGTTATGACCCAACTCAATAAGTAATAATCTCAAAATAGTTCTCAAATAGGATTTTGAATATACTATCACTCTGTAGCTTTTGTATGTTTTATGATTTTAATAAGGTTATGTCAACCTAAATTAACTTTGCTAAAAAAACAATTAAAGTAGTGGCCAAGTAACTCTTTTAAAAATAGAAAATGAAGCATGAGTGCCTATCACATAGAGACAATGTAAAATTCTTTACAAAATGGATTGATTCAATCTGAAATGTTTGCTGTTCTTGAATATCAGGTTAATTTCATGATAGTTTATTGGAATGCACTTTGATACTGTGCATATTTGCATTTGCATCTACTTTAGGGTCAGAACCAAATCATATGCATTATATTCAATATGTTACTCTCACAGGAAGTTATAAAACATACTACTATGTTGGAAGAAGGGTTGCTTGTTGTTTCCCAGCTACCCGGCTAGCTTAGTCCCAAAACAATCACACAATTATATTATTTAAAACACTGCTTGGCCTATTAGCTCTAACTTCTTATCACCTACCTCTTAGATTTTAATTTAAGCCATCTCCATTACTCTGTGTATCACCACATGGCAGTGGCTTACTGGAAAATTTTTGACATGTCTGACCCTAGTGTCTTCATAGCATCTTTCTAACTTTGCCTTCTTCCTCCCATGCTATAGGCCAAGTCAGTTTCTTTATTCATTAACCAATAAAAACAATACATAGTCAGAAGGACCTCCCACACGAGATGTAGTTATGAGGGCTGGTTATAGATTCGATCAGAATAGAGCACCTCTGACAGGGCGCTCAGAATGGGATGGATCAACTTCTCTTTCTCCATGAATTTTTTGATGCACAGTTACTAGTGGTTGGTAAGTAAAGGAGCATTCACAATAAAGAACACCAAGGCCCAGATAGAATAATTGTCCTGGGCTGTTCTTCGAAGTGGCAAACAAAGACTGCAAAATCCAATTAAGACGCTTCCAAAGAATCATGTGAATATATTCTTTTTCTTTAAGAATACTCATTCTGTGTTATTACAATGTCTAACAAATCAGTCACTCGATACAGTGTCTACCTTTTTTTTAAATAAAAGTCCCAAAGTGTTAGTTAGTTCATAAAATAGGGCCAATATTTACCTTTTCCTTCTACTTCTTTCTCTCCTTCTATCAGCCATCTTCACATAAAAACTTTTGAGCATTCTTTATGCTTTTGTTGTAAAGATGGAAAACAATCCAAATGTATTTCTTTAGAATGTTGGCGTTTCTTTATATCCTTTTCATTGCAGTATTGTGGGTGAGTTTCTCTCCCTTTGCTGTTGGCAAATGTTCCTTCTAAAACACATTTGCTTTCTGTTATGATCTCAGTGATAAAGAGTGTGAGCTACAATCTGAGTGTATTCAAAGACCTTTAAAAATACCTACTTGCAGTCCACAGACACAGACCTCATTTCTCTTTCCATTGCTCAAGAATGCATCTTCCTGGAGTCTCTTTTATTTTTTTGTCTCTTTGTTTTGTTTCTTTAGAATGTGCTTTAAATGTATGATGCTGATTGTCTTAAAATTTCTAGTCTTAAGTGATTCTTTCAATTCAGTCACTTGAGGAGAGTGGACTCCATCATGTGCCACCGAACCTGCCTGGGGATCCTTTGTTAATCAATTGTTCTAATATTGATTCACACTTAGAATGTACTGAGAAGAACGCCTGCATATTCTTCAATATGCCAGGAAAACATCACTCATCTTTTCTTAGCTGCACTCCATCAGCATCAGCACTCCTTTGTAGAAAAATCTTTCCACTCCCTTGGAAAAGTTCATACCTATTCCCCATTACTTATTCATATGGAATTTTTAGACTTTAGTCATTTTTAAAAAATGGTATTATATCATTTTTCTGATTTTCTTATAAAATTCTTGTGGTCAGAATCTGTGATTTTTTATGCCATTAATGGCACAGTGCTTTGTACACTCTAGATATTAAGTAAATTTTTGTTACGCTAGTATGTATTAACTAAATAACAATTTACACTAAATATCTAGGACCCATAAAATGAATATACTTATCCTACAGTCTCTACAATGGACTCAGCAAAATTAGTTAATCAAACAAAATGTACCATCAAAGTCATGTGATAGTACTTTTAGATATGTGTGCATAAAAATGAAAGTAGCCCTAAAAATAAAATATAAGTTTAATAGAAAAAAAATGAAGAAACAGCTCTAAGGCAATTTATCATTTCATATTACAAAAAAGAAGCAAAACAAAAAATTAAGCTGCCCTGCACTGTATCTTAAGGGCATGAGCATTGTCTGTTTCTCATTTTTATTCTTCAGCTTCATCATATATTAGTTTACAATAGACATTATGTCTCCTAAAGAATAAGCATAGTTAAAATATGCAAACACTATATGAAATAGAGGACCATTGGGTTTTCTGCTATGACAATAAGGAATCAAATCAGGATTTTGTGGCACATTCTAGAAATATCAGCACTTGGGAGGCTAAGAAAGGAAAACTACTGTGAATTTAAGTCCAGCATAGCAATACGTTTTGTCAAAAAATAACAAACAATTACAAGAAACACATACATAGGGAGAGAGACGGTGACACAGATAAGCAGGTAATGGAGGTGGGATGAAAAAGAGCTTGTATGACAAAACAGAAGCATAACATGGTGCTATCTGAGCATCACCTTGTTGAGAAATATTGCGATGGTCTTCCTGGTTGAAACTTGGCCATGGAATTGTATTTTCTTTTCAAAATCATACACTGTAACATTAGGATCATGAATTGAGGAAAAGAATCTTTAATACTCAGTTTTTAACTACACTATGTGGTACACTTTATGTAAAAGTACCTTTGGCACCTGTTATAGAATATGTTTTAGACTATGGCTATTATAAGTTGTTGCTATGGTAACCATGTAGGTCTTGTAAATCCATAAATAACTATAGAAAATTGACAAATAGAGTGTACATTTATGACTGTACATCTTCAAATCAAATACACACACACACACCTTTTAATATAAATTTTCAAAGAGATATTTATTCACTTCAGATGGATGTTCAGAAGCTTTTTCGGAAAGATTATGACCGTTTGTGTGTGGGTATATGGTGTGTAATTGGGGCGAAAAGTGACTTTTCTTTCCATTTACCAAAACATAAAATGAGGTGATTATAATACAGACAACTGGAATCCACTGTCCCTCCACATAATTGTATGAGTAGTCTAAGGAAACATGCCAAAAGCTTTTCTAAGAATTATGCCCGCAGGTATGAAGATTAGCAGGACTAAATTGACTGCTGGCGATTTGAACAGGCTTTGATTATCTGCATAAAATCCATTGACAATGAAAATTTTCTTTTAAAAAATGTGCTGCCATGGGCAGTCTATGCTAACCAATTTATAGACTATTTTTATTGGAATTTGGAAGAAAATGCTTTTAAATCAGCCAAACAAAACTCTGTGAATTTGTTATAGATTAATACATGATGATTTTGCCACTATATAAAAGGAGAAATTTTAGGAAGCAGAGAGCAGTCATATTCCACATGCATCTGGCTCTGCTCATGAATTTGAATTGGAGAGTGATGTTCTGTGGTGTCCTATTTGCTAAATCCCTGAATGAGATGGTGAAATGTAAAACTAGGGTCTGTCTAGGAACATTTAGGCCCTAAGAAAATTTAACCTGAAACTTTTGTGGGTGAAAGTTAATTGCTAGTAACAACTTCACATTTCTAGTTATTCACATATTTTAAAAGTCATGAATCAATAGCAAGCAATTGGTTTCTTCTTAAAAAAACAAACAACAAAAAAAAAGACACTTCCTTACCAGCTAAATGCAATTATGATTAAATTTTTGGATTCCTCCGGGTACTGAAAATCATTCATCCCCAAATAATGTTCTATATTAGGTGATGTAATCACATGAATCTGTCTGTCTGTCTGTCTATTTATCTATCCATCCATCCATCCAAACATACACATGTGCATGCACGTGTATGTGTGTATGTTTAGTTTTAATTAGTATTTTGGTTTATTTTTCCATCATCTGGGAGTGTTATGTAGTTTAAGCACCAGATAAAATTAATGTTCATGAATTAAGAACAGTAAGCAAAAGAAAAAAAGTGTGTGAAACAGAAGTCTGGATGGAGACTACTAGAAGCAATATGAAAAGCCGATAGTACGAGACAATGACATGTTCTGTTCTTTTTAAAGGAGCAACATGCTCTTTGACTGTGCATCTTCATTGTCCAAGGTCATTTCTAAGTAGAGTTACATAAGAAATAAAATTCTATTATTTTCTAAAAATTATTACTTTATTTCAACTACCTTTTAATAATAGGGAATAGAATTTACAGATACTGCTAAGTAAATGGAATAAAGGTTGTTATTGCAGAATTTACTACTTTATGTGTCTAAAACTCAAGCTCAAAATTTTCCAAAGTAGAAATCATGAGTAATTACCTAAGAAATAGTAATAATGTCACAATACAAGAATGCAATAAATGTAAATATTTAAGACTAATAGAATTGCAATGAGAACTGTTATTGTTTTCTAAGTCACAGAATTAATGCTACACAATTCTGAAATTCAGGTTACTAGCCAGGTGATCTACATTCCTCCCCCAAAACAACACATTCCTATTTCTATGTTTGTTTTTGCTTTTTAGGATAAGTGCCTTTCTGTACAGTTACTGTTTAATACCCAATTCTTGACCTACAGCACATATCTAACTGCTCTTTCATTTTTTCTCAGTTGTTAAATTCATATTTATTTTCATAGGCCTTCATATTCTATATCTCTATATGGAGTTTATATGTTTACACATACATATATTTTGGTTTTAAGAATTATTTTATATGAATGTAAGCTTCTGTTCTACGACAGACCATTTTGAACCTTTTTTATGCAGTAAGAAGGCCGCTAGTTTGTTCCCCCCACTTGGTCCCAAAATAATCACACAGTTCTGGCATCTGTCTCTGGGGGGCTACATGGCTTCTCCCTGACTCTACCTTCCTTCTACTCCCAGCATTCAGCTTAGTTTTCCCCACCTGTCTAGGTTCTCCCCTGCTATAGGTCGAAAGCACTTCTTTATTTATTAATGGTAATCACAGCATACAGAGGAAAATCCCACATCACCTCCCCTTTTCTGTTTAAATAAAAAGGAAGGTTTGAACTTTAACATAGTAAAAATTTTATAACAAAACAGTTATCAAGCAAGAATTATATTTGCAATATTTATGTCTATATTTTTTTATAATTTCTAAGAAAAACTATAACTATAACCATTTATTCTAGATACCATCAAAGACCCCAGAAAAATATAATATTACCTAAGTAAATAGGAAGTGCATTGTAAGAAACTTCCAGAACTCTAGAATTACCAGAGACATCTCACTGCCTGGACAATCACCCAAAGTTCTTCTGTACCATTAGGGCATCCATCTTTAGCCTACAGTCCCATAGCATTCAGCAGACTTTTTCACAAATCAGTAAATTTTAAAGACAGTTCCACCTATATTGGCAGTTTGTCAGTCACATTTTTCTTTGTTCTTCAGAATGTCTGGCAGTATATTTCATGAAACACGAACCCTAAAGGATGGTCTCACTTTTAGGAAAGTTCAGCAGTCATTTCTCCATGTGTCCTGCATGTCCAGTTCATTAAGCAGTCCAGGAAAGAGCAGTTTCTTGACCAAATGGCTAGCAAGCTCCATAAGTAGCCTCTTCCATGCCCATCTTCCTGTTGTAGTAATTGGTACTGCAGGAACAGATGTGTCTCATTGTCATAAAAAGTCCTAACTCCTTAAATCTTTTAAAATGCTATACGATGTAGTCTTTGAAAGGTTTGAAGAATGCCAATCCATCTTAAATATATCTCTGTAAATCTATAAAATCTAATTAACATGACTACATTATAGATGACTATCTAGTAACCTATATTTCTCAACTATACATTACATTTTTTAAAATGAGCTGCACAAACACAATACCTTAATCAAGAGCAGAAAATACATATTGCAAAATTGACCTTAAATTTTAATAATAAACCAAGATGCATATCAATGAAAATTTCTATATCATATCTCTTTTAAATTTAAAAAAACATTTATAGACAATATTTGGGATTATGGGCATAGTTCTGCCCAAACTTCTTTCTCCTGTTTATTGGGCAACGTTATTTTTAAAAGGGTATTCAAGCAACCCTTCAGAAGGCCTTACTCCATCAAACCACATCAGTATGGTAGGATTCCACAGGTTCTCATCTTCTTGTGGAAACAAAAGAAGACCCTCTTTTCCAAAGCAACATATTCTTAAACCCAAATTCTGAAAACAAGATACCTTTATAATATACATGCTGGTTTAGCTTAGCAGCTTATACAATGAAACAAACCTCTGTACTTGGCCCCTTCACAGTCAAAAATTTCAAAGAAGACAGAATAATATGCTTAATCCAGATTCTCTGTATATATTCCATCTTTATGTGACTTATTTATTTTTACTCTGTCTCTTTAAAGACTTTGATTTGTCTTGTTTTGTTTTAAACCATTTATTTCTTTTTATAACTCTTTATATTTTTTTTCTTCTCTCTCCTAAGCCTACATACATGTGGCTGTGGCTTACTGGCCAAGCAGTGATTTAATTAATACAGTTTTCATGTGATTATTTTGGGGCTAAGTGGGTGGGAACCAACAAGTGGATCTCTCCTCCTACACTTTTCCTTTATTTTATTGATAACTTTTTTATATTCTGATGATTACTATTAATTGTTCTTTACAAGGTACTATCTAAAAAAAATAAACAAGTTCCATTCTTGTTGAATGGCTTTTAGAGTCCCAGAAGTCATATGCAGTCTCCTGGGTGATGGGAGTCATTAATGACCTTTGTCAACTATGGTTACTATGAACTATAAGACCACCTGCTATGCAAGAAGAGCACATTTCTGCAATAAGAAGGCTACAGTTATACATATAATGACTGCTTGGAATAGATTTTAAGCTCTTTTATACAGGAGTGAATGTGTGCTTGATAATTACCTCTGCTCAAAAGTTAATGCCAGTGGAGATCATGTGCCATAAGGGAGAACTGAATATAGCTTTTAGTTCTGTTGTCATAGCATCAAACTGTGTTCTCTCTCACATACACTCTTTCTCTGTGTTTGTTAGCCTATCTATTTCTCTCTTTCTCTATATATTTAAGCACACACGCACACACACACACACACACACACACACTCACACACTCACACACACACTTACATACACATATGTTGGTAGACAAAAACCTCTCTTTCTAATAAACAATGGTAAACCCAAAAGTTTCATTGCAGAAACAGGTGCAGTAACAAGTGACAATTACTCAGTTCTAAACAAGACATTTATATAATCCTCTCTAAAGCTCATGGAACACTGCGGAAAGGGAATAAAAAAGAACGTAAAAACTGAAGGCCTATGCAATGCAATATTCAAGTGCACAACAAAACAATTGCAACCAAAAGCTCAAAACAGCTACAGATGCAGTGCCTGCACAATAATATCTGAGGCAACAACTAAACATGGATGGAGGAAGGGTCTCAGGAGGCCCTTCCTTTTATTTTAAATTTGTCTTACTATTATACCCAGGTATCGGAGAGTCATGGCCTTCAGTTGTGTATGCACTGGTGACCCCACCAAACTCTAGTGCACAGCTTCAACCCAAGGTTACATAAATGACTTAGTTCAAACTAAACAAGTCACAATTAAAATAAAAATGATGGAACTACAAAATGGAGAGGTAATGATGAGGGACAATTGATGGGCATGGGATAGAGATCACAGTGTACGTGTGTCTGTGTGTGTGTGTATGTTTGTGAGAGTATGTGTGTGTGCATGTGTGGAGTAATTAATATATTATATATAAGTATGAAATGGACAAATTGTACAATTAATAAAATATGAAAATATCTTCCTTGAATATTTATTGAGAGACTGATTGCATGTACACTAAAGGAAATTGTCCCCATTATCAAATTCCTTATCATGTTGAAATTAATACTTATTGATACATCTCAATAAGTGGATACTTCTTCAACATATATAAAAATCAAGAGACGAATACAAACATAAAACCTTTGTAGTAGAGGCTGTTTAGTTTCCTGTAATTTATTATAGACAACTGTTTCCCAGTTCTGTATTAGAATACTAGTAGATTTTTTATTGTTGTAAAATAATTGAAGTGTGATTACTATAAATAATATTTTATTAGAGATCTTAAGAGTCAAAAATAGAGTAACTTACCAGTGGGAATCTAAGCAACAGGAAATCTTATTAGTTTTTGTTTCTTTAGTTGTTGTTTTGTTTTTCTTTTTCTATTTTTTGTTCATTATTTTTTGTTAATCAAGTTTTTTATTTATGTTATATCTTGACTGCAGTTTCCTTTCCTGTCTCTCCTTTCATGCCCTTCTTCTGTTTTCCCTCCATCCCACATTCTTTTTTCTTTTATATTTATATATATATATATATATATATGTGTGTGTGTGTGTGTGTGTGTGTGTGTGTGTGTGTGTGTGTGTGTGTGTATACACATTTGCTATCAGACAATGGTCTTTTATCTTGGCAGTTGTATTATTTTTAATGAAACACTTATTGGCTACTAGCCAGGAAGAAAGTATAGGTGGGATGACCAAGTAGGAAGTAGACACAGGTCAATGAGAAAGGGAGAATTCTGGAAAAGAGTCAGTCTGCAATTGTCACCCAGATGTAGAGAGTGCAGATGACAATGCCTTGTTGATGAAATGTACCAAGCCTTGTGGCTAACACAGACAAGAATGATGGGATAAGATGTAAGAATTAATTAATAAGAAGTCTGAGCTAATAGGCTAACAGTTTATGATTAATGTAGACCTCTGTGTAGTTCTTTGTGACTGAATGACTGTGGAAATGGGCAGGACAGAAAACTCAGTCAACAGAATGGTGCCCAACTAAATCCACTTACAACCTGAGAGAGTTTGGAAAATAATTCTAGACAAAAATGAACATTGTTAAGCATGGCTTCTTGGTAGCATTTTCTCAGGTGAGCTTTGTTTGCTAGAGGTAAGTGCATCTCATTTAAGAGAGGCTTCCTAACTCAGTTTAGCTGTGAAAACTTTCATCTCTTTTAAGAGGCCCTCCCACCAACCATTTAAATGGTGTTTATGAATATCCAACAGCATATTTCTGGGTGGTGGCAGGGACCTTGAAATGCCATAGAGTTGTGGTAATAAACATGACTTCAATCAGTACCTCTGCCATGTGGCTAGACTCTCAGAAAGCTAAGGAATGGGATGGATCTAGCTGTCAAAGCCACAGCTTTAATCCCAGCCATATTGCTTAGCAAATTAAAGACTTATGTGGTCAAAAAAAAAAGAACTATAGAGTAAAGGTAAATTAAAAAACAAAGAAAATGTCTAAATGGTTTACAGTGTGTTTAAAAATATAAGTAGACTTGTGAGAGAAAAGAAAAAGAATAAAGTTCATAAAATAAAAAAAAAGGGAAAGAGTAGTTGGGTGTGGTGTCACATGCCTTTAATTCAAACACTTGGAAGGCAGAGGCTGGTGAATCTCTGTGAGTTCAAGGTGTGGTGACACAACATTTAATCCCAACACTTGGGAGGCAGAGGCAGGCAGATCTCTGTGAGTTCAAGGACTCTGCAGAGTTAGTGCCAGGACAGACAAAGATACACAGAGAAACATAGTCTCAAATAGCCAAAAATTAAAAGTAAAAATAAAAGAAATAGAGTTTAAAACAAATTACATAAAGATGGAAAATACAAAGAGAGTCTGGACACTACATGTTATTTTGTTGTCTTTGACTTGTTTGAATGTTGAGGAAGAAGCAACACCTGCTAAAAGACATTTGATTATAAATGCTGCTGGATTAATTCAAAATAAATATTTTGAAAATGCTTTAACTTCAAAATTTAAGTTAGAAGATGTTACTTTGAAGAAGAGGTTTTGCTTTTGTTTCTACAGGTAATGAAAGGCTGTGGATTCATTATGGGCTAAGAAAAATCGTTATGTACTAGGAAATCTCTCCTGAGAAATTTCTGATAGGAGCAGATGGTCCAAATGTCTGAGTCCTGCATCCAGAACAATTTTAAGACTGCAAGCTGAGATGATCAAGCCTCACAGAATATTCCCTTCAAGAATTGACCATGATTTAAAGTTTCTTTAGGTACCCATAAGATTATCAGTGCCCCCAATCAGCAGGAAGTAGATTAGAAAACTATGCCTATATTCTCAAAACATGGATGTTTGCCTTTGTTTAGAATGTTGGTTACTAATTGTCATGGATAATGGTCAGGAGAAAAGCTAAAAAAAGGATATTAGATACAGAGTTCTTGCTTTAAAAAACTGGGGGGGGGGTGCTGTAGGACAACAGCTTTTTATTCTGTTATTTGTATTATCTTCAATAAAACACTGATTGGCCAGTAGCTAGGCAGGAAGTTTAGGCAGGACAATGAGGCAGGAAGTAGTGGTGGGGTGATGAGAACAGGAGAATTCTGGGAAAAGGAAAGTGTTAGTCTGCAGTCCTCACCCAGATGTAGAGGAGGCAGATGACAATGACTCTCTGATGAAAGTTACCATGCCTCATGGCTATCACAGACGGGAATTATGGATTAAGATGTAAGAATTAATAAAAAGTCTGAGTTAATAGGCCAACTAGTTTATGATTAATGTAGACCTCTGTGTATTTCTTTGGGACTGAATGACTGTGGGTCAGGGTGGAACAAACCTCAGTCAATATATATATATATATATATATATATATATATATATATATATATTGACCCCAGTTCCCCCAACCCCTATTATCTCCCCCCAGCCTCTCACCAACCACTCTTCCCAAAGGGTAAAGCCTCCCATGGGGAGTCAAAAACACCTGACCCATTAAGTTGAGACAGGACTAGTTCCCTCCCCTCTGCATTAAGGCTGAGTATTCCAGTCCAACATAGGGGATAGGCTCCACTGAGGTAGCTCAAGCACCAGGGAGAGATTCTGCTCCTTAGTCAGGGGAACCTCAGATAGAGCAAGCTACACAACTGTCTCCCTTATGTAGAGTGTTTGGTTCAGTCCAATGAAGGCTCCACAACTATCATGGTCTAGAGTTCATGAGTTCCTATGAACTTGATTCAGCTGTCTCTGTAGATTCCTCCTTCATGATCTTCACTTCCCTTGCTCACATATTCCCTCCTCTCTCTCTTCCCCTAGATTTCCAGAGCTTTGCCTGGTGCTTGGTTGTGGATCCTGCAAATGTTTCATTAATGACTGGATTCAGGCTCTATGATGACAGTTGGGGTAGTCACCAATCTGATTACAGGGGAAGGCCAGTTCAGGCACCCTCTCCACTACTATTAGGAGCTTTAGCTGGGGTCATCCTTGTGGATTCCTGGGAATTTCCTTAGCATCAGGTTTCTTCCTAACCCCATCATGGCTCTCTCTATCAAGATATCACTTTCATTGCTCTCCCATTCTGTCCTTCCCCCAACTCATCCATCTCATTCACTCATGTTCTTATCTGCCATATTCTCCCCTTTGCTGCTCCTCTCATTGCCAGTTTACCTAGGAGATCTATTCTAATTCCCCTGGGCTACTCTGTGTCTTAACTCTCCTAGAACTTGATTTGGAGACCAGGCCACCTTTGAAATCACAGAGATCTGCCTCAGAGGTGCTGGGATTTAAGGTGTGCTCCACTACTTCCTGATAGATATGGAAGTTTACATGGTAAGATAACAGGATAGTTGTTTGGAGTCCAACCTTTCTCTGCCAAGAAGCTTAGTAAATAAACCAACACAACTTTCTTTCCTTAGATTAGCTCCAAAATCTGGATCAAGCTTATTGATGTGCTCTGCTCTAGTACCTTTTTCATTTGTTACAGCCAGGCCCCATACATGGGTTATATAGGTAGCTACATGAGAAAACAAATCCTTTTGAACATTCTCCATGAGTTATTCAAGGGAGATCAACATCACTTCTTTGTTGTTTTGATTTCTACAAAATGATATCGATGTATTCTAATGTACACTTGAAAGAAATATGAGAATATTCTAGAAATATGTTTTGAAAAACTTTGATAATACAGAATTAACCTTTCATGAACCTCCCATAGTCTGTTCATCAAAGAACACCATTTTCACCTGTGCAGAGTGGATTTCAAGTATACAATACTAAGACATTGAATTTGCTGTGTCCAAACTAGACGTGCACTTACTCCTTGGAAAATGAAAACATGGGGCTTTCCCCTCATACTCTGATTGGTGAATCAACGTTTTTATATCTCTATGCCTTTCCTTTAAACCAATGAAAATATATACATTTCACTAATTTGTATCAAATATCACCTCAAAAGTGAATGTTTCTATTTAATTAAACATCTGTCATAAGAATTTCCTTATATCCTTAAAAATATAAGTGATATTAAGAGGAGAAATACATATAATAACCTAAGTAAAATTTTATCTGCCAATATAGCACTTTAACTGGAATTTAAGATTAAGGTAAGGGTTTGACACTACTTTATATTTTCTTGAAATTGGACCAATTCATCTTTCTCATGTGCCTTTTCTACTTCATATTATATATATACATATATGTATATATATATATATGTATTTGAAGTAATATATATTCTTTTTAGCCATGAAATTCAGTTTACCTCTTATATCATGCTATGAATATGCCACTGAATGAATTGGCTTAGGCCTAATCCTTAATCATTGTCTTACTGCTCATATTTAAAACTGTATTCACCATAGTATATTAGGATTATCTTAGAGTCCTCATGGCTCTCTCTGAGAATTCTGTGTAGCCAAAATGTCACCTCCTCATTCTAGAAGCTATTCTGCCTACCTAGCTCACTCTCACTGCTCTTTGGGCCAGAACCTCATCCATAGTGAATCAATATTATTCACAAGCTGCCTCCCTTGTTTATCTGCTCCTTTGTAAGAAACACGGCTATTTATTGTTGTTTCCCTCATCTCCCTGACTTTATCATCTGTCATTTCTGTTGCAAAAAGAGTCTGAAAGGGAGCTAGGAACCATGGGTTTTCCTAATTACTTTCAAAATCTGAGCTAGCAGAGATGTGTCCAATTCAAGGCATACTCAAAAGAGCTGTGCTACGAATAAATTACTAAGATGATTGGGATGGAAATTGATTTGGGGGCCCTATTAGAACTCAAACCATATCATTTTTCAACTCCCTTTGTGCCCTTGAGTCAGGGTCAGTATTATGAACCTAAAAATACTTAATGATCTGTTCTCTTCATTTTCATATGTATCTCAGTTTTAATAATAAATATATGATCACCTTGTTTGTGTATGCTTAACCCTCTGTGCTCTAGTTCCTTAATTTCTTATTTTTCTTTGTGAGATCATTATCATCTTTCAAAGACTTATAATTTATTCCCTTAGAGTGTAAGGCTTAAAATGTTCACAAACAACAATTTTTATATAAAAAAAAACATGTCAAATATGTATATTTTAATGAAAAATAGTGATGTTGATGTTTGCTTCTTTCAAATATATATTGCAATCTCACAAACCTCAAAACAACTAATTACAAATGTGATTATTAATTTTGATTCAGTATTTTCACTTTAATGAAGAATATAGGTTATCTTTGTCAAGATTATCTTAAAGTTTTTATCTTACCCTTATACTAAGCCTGCTGATAGCAATAGTTTGAATATTTGTTTTAAAGTACACAAGTCATAAAAATTATTTGTTCCTTTTCTTGATTTAGTTATCAATTCAAAATAAACTCTAAAAAATATGACAAAAATTGAAAATCAAATAATCAATGAATAATGAATTTTTTTAATTTATTTTTTTATTGAAAAGAAAAAAAATTCCGCATCCTCCCAGCCTCCCATTTCCCTCCCCCTCCTCCAGCCCCTCTTCCCCTCCCCTCACTTTTCTCCTCCTTCCTCTCCAGTCCGAAGAACAGTCAGGGTTCCCTGCCCCGTGGAAAATCCAAGGTCCTCCCCCCTCCATCCACGTCTAGGAAGGTGAACATCCAAACTGGTTAGGCTCCCACAAACCCAGAATAATGAATTTTGGAGATTGGAGAGTCAGAATGATCTATCTCAACTCAAGAGGGGTTATACATCAAATATTTGCATTATGATTCATAACAGTAGCAGAATTACAATTATGAAGAAGAGTTTTATTGCAACATGAGGACCTGTATTAAAGGGTAGCAGCATTTGGAATGTTGAAAACCACTGATCTATCTGAAGCTCCACTACCAAAATCAACCAAAGAGAGTAATAGTCTTAATTGAGATCACTGAGGCACAATTATACCAATGTCTCCTTGCTCAAAAACTGACAAGCAAATAAAGAAAAATATTTCAGTGAATAAAATTGCAAAAGTGAGTCAAGAGCTAGGCAAATTCCTGCCTAAAGCTGTTTTCCCAGTGTTTTGTACATTAGAGAGCTCTTTTCTTTCACCTCACATTAAGAGTTTTAATAAAATTTTTTGAAAGGATTAAGTGGGAGAAAATGTTAACAGGGCAGTAGCAAGCGATCTCAGAAAGACTTGAGTGCCTCAATTGTTCAACTCTTCCATTGTCTACAATAGCTCTTCTCAGCAGTGCCTATCATGAGGAACCACTCAAGAAGTCTGGGTGACAGCAAGGACAATTATCTCAAGTCTATTAGAAGTCTTGAAACATCTGGAATTGCTCAAGTATCTTCACGGGAACCATAAAATAGAGAGATTGTTTGTGTGGTAATTTAGTGGCTTTCCATTTCCTCTTGAGTTGTTTGTATTGCTGCACTGGGTTTGGTATGTGTTTATTTTTGAATTTTAACTAGTGATCAACATTTAAATAAGAGGAGCCACTTGGTGACTGTGGAGATTTTGTTTCTACAACCTGCCAAAAAATTAGCTGTACATCTGCCATGAGTGATGATGGGAAACTAAGTCATTGCATGTGCTCAAATTATAATACAAAAATACATAATAAAAATAAATTCCATGTGTATTTCATGTCCTTCAGTTCACAGTTGGTTAAGTCTTTAAAAATGACATTATTATCCAATTTGCTTCATACTGAAAAGAATTTATGAGAATACTTGAAAAATTAGTATCTATTCTCTATATTTTAGATTGCAATTGTTTTTGTTTGCAATGAACAAAACTGTAATATCCCCTATTTTCACAGTCTTGTACATGAAGAGTTATTATGGCAAATGGATGATGAGATAAGAGAGTAGAGAAATGATACGGAAAATTGTAGTGAATTTGTGATGTAGGCATAAAGGTTGGTGGGTAAGAGAGATGGGAGAAAGAGTGCTCACACACACTCGCACACATGCACACACACACACTACATCTGTAAATATCATTAATCACTTCCTGTGATTTCTAAAAATTCATTTCTTTCTTCCCAGATTCATATGACTGTTTCATATTGTTTAACTTTCAATATTCCCTTTATATTGGAGCAATTGATTTCATACACCACTCAATTCCTATCTCTTATTACTATAATGTTGACTTCACTGTTTTCAGTGTCCAATTTGTCCATTTATCCAATGATTTTCTTAGGAAATAAAGACTCAAATCTATGCAATGACCATTGGTTAAATACCTGTGCCACTTCAAATATGGCATTCTTCTTTGAGTATCATTTTTTAAAAACAACATTGGAATAGTATTTTTATTTTCTTGATAATTGTCAGAGTTAAAAATAATGAATGTAAGCAGTCTTGCAAAGTATGAAGTAAATTTAACATTAAAAGAATATAACTTAAAACAAATGTTGCATACAAACCATGTTATGAAGCCATTTTTATCAAATCAATGAACAATTTTAATACATGTAATCAGCAGATAAAGGGTAAAATAATAGTTTGATACCACTTCCATTGTCTGTTAAACAAACTTTTTGAAAATTTTCAAGTATGGAGTAAATTAATCAAATGTGATGTACATTAATAATGTACAGAAATGATGAATTTCTTAGCAATTCTGCTCCTTTAAAAAGTTGTTAAGCTTTACTTGATAGAATTATCCTGTTACAATGTTTAACATCTGGGGTTACACTCAAATGTAATTAGTTAAAGTTTCTTTTTATTTTAATTACAGATTGTAATCTTAAGTTTAAAACTTGAATATGACACAGACTATATTAATTAATAACAATGTGTATAAAACTAATTTTAAAAAGAATAATAATGAAGATATAAGTGACAGGAAATTTATAAAAGTAAAACCTATTTATTTAACCAAACATTGCTTTGCAGATATGTGTATCCTTAATGGTCAGCCTTACTATGATTCAGGTTAGTTCTTGAAAATGAAGACCTTAAATTTGAAAATACAATAACAGGATTTTGCATATGAAGCACATGGTTTTAAGTATGATCATAATTTAGTAATGAACCAAGGTTTAGGATATTATTCATACATAAATAAAACCAAGGAAACACTTGGGAAATAGAAGAAAATGGACAGCCTTAATATTTTGAGACCCAAGACATTTGCATATTTTTCACAACTGTTTTGAGACTAACACAAATTGCACATGTTTTTTTGTATTAGAAACAATTTCAGTTGCCAAAATGAATGTTTGTAATCCCATATCCTCAAAGGTAATGTAAAGTTTGTTGGCAGGAACCAAAGTAACCATTCTGTGTTTAATAATAATTATAAAAAGTCAGATGCTGACTTTTTAATGAATAATTTACTAAAAATTCTTTCTCTAAATTAAGTACACAAATACTTATAACCAAAATAGAGATTTCTTAAAAAATATTGTTTACTTTTGCTAGTACTTATAAAAATTAGAGGCATATAACCCTGCTAACTATGCGCATAGCAGAGTTCATAGTAAACATAAGCTGAATGAAACCAATGTACCATTGAGTGAAATTTATTCACAACTTTGCTTTTGTATAAGAATGAATTACCTTGATTCTTAAAGCCCGCTGCTAAGTAAAAAATAAGAAAAAGAAAAAGATATTCACAATCAATTACTGTATACAGTATGAGTGATATAGCAGTGTTTTATTTTCAATTCTTGATTATTCCCTT
Organism: Microtus pennsylvanicus; assembly: GCF_037038515.1. Classification (NCBI taxonomy): domain Eukaryota; kingdom Metazoa; phylum Chordata; class Mammalia; order Rodentia; family Cricetidae; genus Microtus; species Microtus pennsylvanicus. The sequence continues at coordinate 32,643,236 of NC_134583.1, read as the reverse complement.
ATTTTCTTTTCATCTTGTAAGAAAATTAGATCTATCACTGTTACCATGGCCTTTGTGTTAAGTTGGTAGACAAAACAGTCCATGCACAGTCATGAAAGTTTTAATAATTGCTCCTAACTGGTGAATTTCCTAAACAAAGCTTATCAGTTTGTAGCATTCTAAAGTTAAAATTTCTGTAATGCTTTAGAAAAAATATTTACCTTGACTGGTTCAGAACTTCAAAGAAAATAATCATAGAATAAAATTTGTCAAATTTCAAACTATATTTGCTGTCGTAGAATCTAGGTTTAAATTGACATTATCCTCACACTTACCCCCAGAGTAGGATAATGTGTGTGGGTAAATTTTGTTACAGATTGATGAAACATGAGTCGCTCTGTTAAGGAAGCAAGTTGAACAAAATCACCATGGTGCGCAAGGCTTAGAAAGCTCAGAGAGATCTCCAGGAATCAGGACTATGTCTGGATTTTGCTTTGGATCTTCATCTAATCTAATCAAAGTGAGGACTCAATGAGGTAGTTTTCATTAACAACTACTTGATATGCAGGGGAGTTTTTTTTTTTACTCAAAAATACTTCTAAAGAATATGAGATTATTAATATTAACACATGTCCCATCAGACTAGAAGAACATTAAAATTAACAAAAAACACAAAATAATCAAGGACGAATTTTAAAATAAAAATTTCAAGACTTTATCTTTATTTTACTAATAATATTATTATAGTCATCTGATGAAGGAAGGTCATTGGTTAAGTAATAAAGAAACTGCTTGGCCCCATAGGTTAAAACTTAAGTGGGAAGAGTAAACAGAACAGAATGCTGGGAGGAAGAGGAAGTGAGCTCAGAGACGCCATGCCCAGACGCGATAGCTCTGCTCTCTGAGGCAGACGCATGAAGCTCAGACCCAGGATGGACATAGGTTAGAATCTTTCCCGGTAAGACTGATGCTACACATATTATTAGAGATGGGTTGATCAGGATATGAGAATTAGACTGTAAGGGCTAGAGTTAATGGGCCAAGCAGTGTTTAAAAGAATACAGTTTGTGTGTTGTTATTTCGGGGCATAAGCTAGCCAGGTGGCCGGGGTGCCAGGGACGCAGCCCTGCCGCTCCAATTACAACAGTCATCAATTGTAATATAACACAATGCAAGATAAAAAGCTTCCACAAAGAAACATAAGTAAAATAACACACAAATATTTATTGGGGTTTCCTGAAATCATAAGAATCTGTTTAATAGTTTCACATCAGAAAGATACAAACCAGGGAAGCAAAGATATTATTATATAGCCACCTTTAAAAATTCATTTTATTTTTAAAGTATAATATAATTATATCATCTGCCTCTTCTCTTTTCTCTTTTAAACCCACCTATTCAGAACTCCTACTTTTTCAAATTCATGGTCTTTGTTTTCATAATTGTTGCTAACAATATATTTATGTACATTTCTATTCTTAAATAAATAACTAAACCCCACTCAATCTATTCAATTTACTTGTATGTATGTTTTTAGAGCTGGTCATTGATACTGGATAACTAATTGGTGTGCTCTTCTTTGGGGTAGTCCATTTCTTCCACTAACAAGATTCTTTGGTTGCTAGTTGTTCTTTGCATAGGGTTAAAGTCTCTGGCTTTTTTTTATTTTATTAATTTTTATTGAGTTCTACATTTTTCTCTGATCCCCTCCCTTCCTCTCCCCTCCTCTTCAACCCTCATCCAAGATCTCCATAAGCAAAGGAAACCAGCTTACAAATCATAATCCCAGAGAACTTAGACAACAATGAGGACACTAAGAGATACATACATAGATCTAATCCACAAAGCAAGTAGAAAAAGACAAGATCTCTGGAGTAAATAGGGAGCATAGGGATCTTGACGGAAGTCTCTGTCTTTAACAAATTTATTGTTGAAAAATTTAACATAGCAAATCTTACAGAATGAGTTTTAGAAAGAGAATTCCAGGCAAATTGTTTTGCCAAATCAATTTAAATGTTTCATTTGACATATTTTAAGGAAAAACAAATATTTAATATTTGAACAGTCTAATAAGAGAACCTAGACAACAACGAGGACCCTAAGAAAAACATACATAGAGTTAATATACATGGGAGGTAGAAAAAGACAAGATCTCCTGAGTAAATTGGGAGCATGGGGACAATGGGAGAGGGTTGAAGGTGAGGGAAGAGGCAGGAAGGGGAGCTGAGAAAAAGGTAGATCTCAATAAAAATCAATAAAAAAATAAAAATAATAAAAGAAGTAATCTGACTTTTGTAACAGCAGAGTATAAAAGATCAATAGAACTTTTCTAGACCAGTTAATGACTCAAAACATAAACATTAAAAATTAAGAATGTTATTATTCCAAATCTTATGACAGTGGAGAGAGTTTTAAGCTAATCTCAAAAATGTTTTAGATTTCTTCTTAATGGAGAATGAATTCTACCACCAAATTCTCTAGTTTGATCAGCACTAGCCATTGCAATTCTCTTAACCATAGCTTTGGTTACTCTAGATCCATCTGATGTAGGTTGGTCTTCTTTCTATGTGTTGCTTTCATTGGTTATTTAATAAAGAAAACTGCTTGCCCTGATAGGTCAGAACATAGGTAGGCAGGGAAGATAGAACAGAATTGTGGGAGAAAGAAAGCAGAGTCAGATGCCATGATTCTTCAACCTGAGATGGATGTAGGCTAGAATCTTTCCTGGTAAGCCACCACTTCGTGGTGCTACACAGATTATTAGAAATGGGTTAACCAAGATGTGAGAGTTAGCCAATAAGAGGCTAGAACTAACAGGCCAGGCAGTGTTTAAAATAATACAGTTTCTGTGTAGTTATTTTGGATAAAGCTAGCCAGAAGGAGGGAAGTGGCCTGCCTCTTCACTGCATCCATCCACCATTAACTAAAACTCTTCTGTCAGAAAACCAAACTGATTTTTCTTTAAAATTTATGTATTTTAAGTTTGTGTTTTTAACAAAATTAATTTGATGTAAATGAATTATATTATTAAATTACTGTGAAAATTTGAATTTATAGTATAGTTTAGTTGTAATGGAAAACAAATATTAAGTGTTGATTTTTTAATATTTTAGAATATATGTAGGTATTTTTTTTACACAAGGTATATAAGACATCTTGAAATTCAAAAACATCCTACAATTTCACTTTCTAGAAGGAAAGTAAAAAGTAAGACAGAACATAACTTAAACTTAAGAACAGAGCAAGGTACAGAACTCAAACTTAGTTCAATGGTAGATGGTTTATGAGAATTTCTACATAGTCTTTTTTTTTTACACGTGAAACTATAATCAAGGTAATACTAATAGAACCTTGCAAGAACTTGTTCTCTGATTGGTCTTAGTACCTCATGATAACTGAAGGTAACCCACATGATATAGCACATGATACAGGAGGCACAGATCCATGTTTTCTTCATTATTTTGGTCTATTGGCAGCTACAAACCTGATACATGAGGGAGAATCTCCTAAATTTTCCATTCCAAAGTAATTTATATTTATTATGATGTGATTTCACACGTGAGAACCAGTCTACCCTGTGCCAATCAAGTCAACTGAAAATAATAACTATACAATAGGACAACAGAACCATAATGTAAACAAAATACTCCTGTTTAAAGCAATATACTTGGGGTTGGCATTTTAATGCACCAAAAATCCATGGGCGCATATTGAGGCAGAGCCAGGTGGATTTCTGTAAAAAAAGAGGACAGATTGACATACATAGCAATTTCCTGGCCAGTCACAGGTACATAGTGATACCCTGCTCCCTGTGCCCCCCACAAAATGAAAAAAAATGAAGTATTACAAATGCATTGAAAATCTGAGTATTTAGTAAGAATTTGGTAACACACCTTTGCATTGTGACTCCCAAAATCAAACTTCCAAATTCACTGTATTACAATCAAAGGTAACAAAGACCCACTGTTTGAGTTTTATTGACAACTTCTAAATTTTTTGAAGAAATGTTCTCTTTTAGCTGTGTACCAGAAAATATTTCCCAATAAACTAAAAAAAAGTCTTTACTGTATTACCTATGTGCTAATGTAAAAAGTACACAAATAAGAGGCAATAAAGTAAAATGAAAGTAACTTAGAAGACATCAATTTGAACAGAAAATCTAATGGAAGGAAAGACCATAATAATGATGATGATAGTATCAAAGGACCCTCAACAACAACAAAGTTTATAGATTAAGAAGGACCCTGGAGAGAACAGAAGAATCTAAACATTTTGAAATGGAATTCTCTAGTCAATAGGTATATTTTCAGAATGAATAAATAGCATGACTGAGCCTATTTAGCCAACTTATGTGAGTATGTAAATCTTTGACACTTTATTAATAATTCCATGAAATCAATGAGACAAATTGGACACCAAATCTAAAATGTCTTGAATATATAGAAAATATTGCCATAATATTAAATTACCACGAAAAATGAGTTTATTCAAAAACATAGACTGTTTTGAGGCAAAATATTCCCTAGAATTCTGGAAGGGCAACTACATTATAGTAGGTACATACTGTTACAGTGAACCTAATTTCAGTTTCTAGAACCCATGCTAGGAAGGTTGCACCTTAATAAAGCTTCAGGTCTATTCAAGCATAACAAAGACAGGTGTACACCCACAGACATAAGTTTTAAAAATCCCTATATATTTATCATCTGGGTGCTTATATACAAGTGAAGTTTGGCTGCCCTGGAAAACTTGCATGGTTTGGTTCCCTTATAGCTAAAGCATTGTGGGGATCAGATTCTAAGAGACATGGCTAGTTTACACATCTCCTGTTCATTACCCAATGCATGAGACAAGGAAAGTAATTTTAAATACCTTTATCCAGTAATTTATATTTAATCTCAAATTTTAAACTTTTATGTTTTAAGCTATATTGAAGTTAATATTTAAACATCATTATTAAAAATTTTATCCACTACTGTTAGGGCTATGATACACACCAAGTGGAATGCAATCTTCTATTTGCCATGTGCTTAGCCAGCAATTACAGAGCATTTCAAATACAATAGGTTAAACAATGTTTATATTTCTGGAACAGGTAAGACTGATACTCCATGAAGCAGAGTATTTACCAATATGTCTGAAGGTATAGAACCCAATTAAAGCCCTGTGGATATATTTCTCAAGTAACATATTGAACAGACTGCATTATGTATGTGAGAATATATACATATATATGTATGCAATAACAATGAAAGAAATAAAGCCCATGAATTTGAACAAGGAGGGGGATATGAAGTGATTTGGAAAGAGGAAAGGAAAGGGGGAAATGATGAAATTATGTAATTACAAAAATATAAGAAATACTTTTCAAAGGAAAAATGCCTATGGAAGTAAAAGGTCTTAGGGAAAGACAATTGTTGAGAAAAACAAAGGGAAATGGTACTGTAAGGGTTGGAGGATGGTGAGGGCTCTGACTCAATTTCTTAGAAGTGTTTCTTTCATGCTTTGCCAGTTTAAGGGCTTAAAAAGTAGATTCACCAACTCTTACTGAGTTAATGTCTTTCTGTTATGATATTTCTTGACACTTACCACGATATACATTCTATAATAGAGCCTGTCAATCAGAATATTAAAGTGACAGGAATAATTCATGGAAGAAAAATTATTTTAATTTCTAAAGTTATAGAACAATGAATAAACTTAAAATTATCTTTTGTACATTGAATTCTTAGCCATAGCTTTGGAATGAAAAATTATATATGATGGTGAACACAAAATCTGACATAGGACTATTCCATAAATACAAGAAAATCTAGACATAAAATATATATATTTAAGCACTTTAGTTGACTTCCTTTAACCTGTTGCCCTGGTGTTTTTATCAGTGTCAGAAGCTGGACAGTATCTGTCAGTATATCTCTGGTTTGATAGTTTTCCTATGTTTCCATTATGTAGGTAGAATATTCACATTGCAGAGGATTCACATCTGGGTTCTTGCAGCGTCTGTGTGCCGGGGTGATGTTGTAAGCTGCTGCAAGATTACACACAGCTGTTTCAAGTAACTGTTTTTATCCTGGTCATTTAAGACACTTTATTTCATTCTAAAAATAAGTGTTTTCATATAGATAATCGAGAGATAACAAGAGGGAGAATAAGGGCTCCAACACAATCAGGGAGAGAACAAAAGAATGAGAGAAGACCAGGCAGAGTGTGATGGAGAAGAAGTATAAAGTCAGTTGAGAAGTTATGAATATTTTAATTATTTTTGTCCACAGGAAATGAAGTCAGATTTTTTGTAAGAACCCCATTCTGTCCTTTTGTGCTTTGATCCACTCATTAACATTTGCAACCACTAATTCACTTTCCTGATGGGGGCAACTGTCAGCTGGTGCTGCTTCCAGAGCCCAGTGCAGAGTTTCCAGCTGTGGATGCAGACAGATCAAAGCCAGTGATGGACTTTCTACAACACAGTCTATCTGGAATACTAATAATCGTCTGTACTACTTGTAAAGAATCAAGTCATTTTTCTCCACTCCTTCAAATAATCAGGGTTTCCTCGTACATGCTATTAATTGATTCAATATGCGAAAGGAATGTCTGAACATTTCCCACGCCTTACACTAACTCATTTTTAATAATATGCCTTAGTCTACCTCTAGAGGTGGTTTTAATTCAAATCAGGACTTTTTTTTCATAAGAATGGAATGAGTCAAACTTGTTACGCTTAGCCTTGTGTGCTGTGCATTTTCTTGTGTTTTACAATAGTGAGTAATGTGTGTTACCACCTATTATCTTCAATTTTGATGCTGCTTAAATTACTTTATAGAATTTTGCCATCCAGTTTGATAGACAATATTATACAATGATTACTTTAAAAACAATTCTAAGTCCTATTATGCTCTTCTAAGCCTTTCAAAACTGGTTAAATAAGCTCAATGAAGAGTAATGGTCTCAAGCTGCTCACTCTCTGAAAGATATTTGTAGTTTTGATGTGACAATGATCCATTTTTATTACATCCCAAATCTACCAATTGAAAATTCATATTTTATTCATTTTAGGTAATGTGAAATTGTGTATGTTCAAAACAGAGTTTCTCTTGTTTGATTCTGTTGAAATTGCAACATTGAGAAAGAGTGATCCTGTGGCATATTCCTGATACCTTCATGAATGAAAACCTACTCAAATGGAATAAATCTTTTAAATATATCCAAACAAACAAGATTGAGGCTAAAGACAGGGAGCCTCATTGATATATGAAAATATCAATCTTGCTGATATTTTCTGTTGTCCATTAGCAATTTAGACTTTGGGGATTCAGTCCAACAATGCTCATCTATTCCTTGAACAAATAGCTCCACTGTCCTACTGTATATTTGAGGCTTGGGGCAAAGCTCCACTATAGTAACAACTCTTTAGTAAAGCCTTCTTAACTTTCTTGAGAAAGTGACATAAACGTTTTAATAGTTATGGTATTTTATTAGTAACTTTCATCAATTCTAAGACAAAATAACTAAGAAAATTAGCCTACAAGATGAGTCATTTTGCTCCAGTCTTAGAAAATACCATCCACTGCAAATGTGTCAAGGATGGCACAGTCTTGTGCTTTCAGAGATCTTGAAATTTTTTGTTGTTGTTCTTTATGGTTTTTATTTACTTATTTACACCTAAGAATGAATGTCGTTAATCCAAAAAATAAGAGCACCATCCAAAATTATGCCATAAAACTGTATTCTAAAATTAAAATTACAAAAAGGGAAAATATTAGAAAAATTTGGAAAGCCATATGTAAAGGGGTAAAACTGTGAGTTGCTTGCCCCTATGGCTCTAAACTACAATGTGGATATTAACCCACAGAGTATCACTACTGACTCCCCCACAATAACTCACTAACACGTTTTGTTCATTAAGAGAAATAGGAAACTTCAGAACATATTTTTCTTTATATTTTGTGAAATGCTTCAAGTATTACAAAGTAAGCAGTGATAAAAAGTTAAAACATGCCAGAAATATTAATGTTAAGGAATTAGCCTTCTATTACAGCTTTTAGAAATCATAATGCTCCGTTCCTTTTTTCTTAAACTAGCAACACTGGCCAAAAAAAAAAAAAACCCACAGAAATGCATTTAGGATGTGTATCTATCAGATGCTTTCTTCAGCACATGGCTGAGGTGAAAGGTTGCCAGCTCGAGCCTCCTTGAATTTGCACAGCATCTTTCTGCTTCCTGCAGCTAGTAAGATGGTCACAGCTCTCTTTGATCTGATTGATGGGCATTTCTAACAAGGGAATAGATGTGGTGGTTGACAGCTATAACTCAGTGACTGGTCACTGAAGTAAACTTCCTGTGCTATGTTTCTCATGAAATAAGGAATGATGCGTACATCTAGCCTCTGCTGCAAGCAAATCTGAATGGGTGATTGTACTTTGAGGTTACTATCATGCATAGATATGGCCAGGTTTGACATGTATATATGTGTTTGCACACACACACACACACACACACACATGCACGCACACACATATAATGACAGTCACTGTAGAAAACAATAATGATAAATAAGATTAAATGTTATTAGTAGAATATATATATGTATATATACATACATATATATATTATATGTATTATATATATATATATATAATGTGAGGGCATGGGAGTGGATACAGGGTTTGAAGAGAAAGGTACTGTCATTTGGATGTTTTATCAATTTAATAATGATAATAACATACACACACGAATGTGTGTGTGTGTGTGTGTGTGCATGTGCATGGCATCCGTTTTAAGCAACTGTGTTGATCAAGAATTAGTAAAAGAATAAGGGATAAGATGAAGGACTTACTAGAAAAGCAAACACACATATAACAACAAATAAACTTCTTTCATTCCATGAGTTTTCTTAAGTTTTCCTTTCCTCTACGTCTAGGTTTTTTTCAGATTTATTTTACTCCGCTTTTAAAAGTTCAGTACTGTGGAGGAACAAATCTGTCCACAAATTTACTATTGCTTAGCATTGTGTAGAAATATATTTACCAAGAAATAAACTATTGAAAATATAAAATATAAAATTCATTTGCTATAGCACCATTGAAAATTCTAGGGATAATTTTTAGCAGGTAGAATGTTTTCCATGGATGCTCATGGCTTGATCCTGAAATCACACATAGAGCATGAGGTGGTACAGGTTGTGGAATCTTGGCACTCAGGAAGTAGAAACTATGAGATCAGAAGTTATTCACCTACAAAGCAAATGCAAGTTCAGCCTGGAGACATAAGAGTCCTTTGGTTGTTTTGTTTCTTAGGGTCAGGAGAAATGGCTCAGTGTTTAGGAGTAACTGCTGGCCCTGCACAGGATGAGCTTTCTGTTCCCAGAATCATATGGTGATTCACAAACATCTGTAACTTTATCTCCAGGGAACCCAATGCCCTTTTATGTCTTGGGGAAGTCACTGCATTCACACCTTTAATCTCAGTTCTCACAAGAGTGATCTCTCTAAATTCCAAGCCAGTCTGATTTTATATAATGAGTCCCAATTCAGCCAAAGCTACATATTGAGACTTGTCCCCAAAATTAATAAGTTAATATATATATATATATATATATATATTAAAAACCAAAATCATATTCTCTTCCTGTTTCGAGGGTAAGTTATTGTTTTAGCCTCCCTCAAAAGAAAATTAGCATTTACATTTGCCTTTGGAAACTTCTCAAATAGTCATTTCTGTCCCTATCTTCACATGAACATACCTGCCTTTTTATTTAGAGCTATAGCTTCAATTTTCCTAGTTAGTCTCCTTCTTTTTAGAATGGCATTCCTACTGGTATTTACTTACATTGCAACTTCTCCAACCAATTATTTCTCAAACAACTTGAAAGAACTCTGGAATATATACCAGAAATATATGCATTTTCTTTCATATATATATATATATATATATATATATATTGATATAAAAAGTCACTTAGAAAATATACATTGGGTGAAAGAATTCTACCTACAGCAGAAAAATAATTAAATATATAAACAAATATGAAACAATGAATTCAGATGTCTACTAAACATATGTAGAAATCTAGGTTAAAAGTAACTGAATTATTAGCTCCTAGAGTACTTCCATTTACAGATAAATAACCATATGAATAATAGTTTGATTATATCTTTATCTGTGATATTATATGATGGTAAGACAGTATCTTAGCATCTCATATATTAAGACATGCCTACAATATTAATGCTTCTTAGGCTTAAAGTGCCTGAAACCTAAGCCAATGCATGAACCTAAAACAAATATGTAAACTGGCAATGTTGACCAGACAGGCTTTAGGCTTTCTGTGGATGAAAGAAGCCCTCAGATAGGGCTGAAGTCAAGCTGTCTTGTTCTCGGTATCTTATCTTCTGCAGCTCTGTCTTCAATTCCATTTCTTCGTGACCTGTGGGAAGAAAACAGAATCTGTGTGAAATTCAGTCACTCTATGGGTCCTGTCTGTGCTGTCCCTGAATAACTGCATTTCATGATTGAGTCTAGGAGAATGATCTAAGGAAATCTGAGACACTTGTCATGTGCAGACAGATGGAAAAGGCTGCCGAGGCAAGAGCAGGTGATCAGCTTGAATAAAATATCTATATTTTTGTGAGTGTGTGAAGAACCGGCAAGACCAACAGCTAATATTCACAGCAGCTATCAATTGGTACATTCAGCATTGACAGCTATAAAAGTTAAAATGTAGCCAATGCTGAGAAATGTTGGGTAGCTTATGTTCAAATCAGCATCCAGAATTCTGATGAGCATTGAATGTGAAAAGAAGTGAGTATATCCATTTCATTAGTTTATAATTTACCTTCATCTTAACAAACAGTAAAATTATATATGTACTAATAAAATGTTTAAAGATATTTCTTTTTGATTCATTACCAGTAAATGTTTGACTTCTGTAATATATCCACTATATTCCTAGGACACTGGTTACATAAGCATTTCTAGTGCTAAAAGGTGTCACAAGTAGAGGCAGTTTAAAAGGACTTCATTGAACTACAAGGAGGAAGTAACCTATGTTCAAATAAACTCTGTATGGACAGTAAGAATGTAGCACATTGTTTCTGAAGAGTGAGAGGCCTCAAGTCAGAAGAGATAGAAAGCCTTTGATGATTTTAGAGCAGTTGGCTAAGCAGCCACTGAAGACTTCCTAATTGAAAATATCAAATGGTAATAGAGAGGAAAGGAGGCCCTGCATTCTGGTGTCAAATTTTGGAGAGATTGTATATTAAAATGATGCTTTGTCATTAAAATAAATCTCATCATTTAAATTATATGTAATCTTTAATTCTCCAAAATTAATTCAAATAATGAGGGGATAATCCTTCTAAAGATCTTATGCACTCTTGTTATTACAATTAGTTTACATTCAGAGTATTAAAATATTTTAGAAAATTTATTAGAAAAATCAAATAATTGCCCCCCCAATTTTATAGACTATTTAGATTATTTGGTATATTTTATTAAAAATTATATTTAATGAGCCATTAATTCGTGTAATTTTCTTTTAAACAAGTAAAAATACCCTCAAATTTAATACAAAAATTCTTTTAAAATTTGCATAAGTGTTTTAGTATTTTAAACCTAATTAAATTAAATTCCTAAATCTTAGGAATTTTTCTTAGGAATTAGGAATTCTCTAAGCAATTTTTAGTTAAATGTTCATTTACAATAAAATACATTTCTCTCTGCCATGTGAAATTATATTTCCACCGACAAAATATAGAGCTAATTATTAGTTAATAAGAGCCCTAATTTGGTCTATACATAAATCAAATTTTGTACTTAAGCATATAATATATTGAGTATACCATATTTATTTGTACATTGATTTAGAAAATTTACAAATCAGTCTGAATGACCATATGTACTAACCAAACATAAAATGTTTCATGGTATTGACAATCTGTGACTTTCAATATATCCCATTGTTATCAGCAATTAAAAGTATTAAAATAAATAGTTGAGGGATTAAGGTATGGCTCAGTGGTTAAAAATCCTTGTTCCTCTTTCAGGGAACTGGAGTTCTCTTCCTAGAACCCATATTGTGTGCTCATAACCTCCTGTAACTTACTCTAGTACGTCCAAGAAACTCCTCTGTCCACTGCTGGCATCAACACTCATACACACACACACACACACACACAAACACAGACACACACACACACAAAGTAAGTAAGTAAATAAATTGCAAAACTTTCTTTAAAATGAATACTGATGATATTTGATAAACATAATGAGGTAATAGAGAATAAAACTCAACATATGTATTAGTTTCTAAGGTGTAGAACAGGCAAATTAAATAAATAGAAAATAAGGCTGATGTGAAATATTTCTGAAAAGTGACTTTTAGGCTTCAGTTTGTGGCCACAGTCATGGACGCTGATATGATATTTTAAATTTATGATTATAAGACGATTGAATATTTTCTAACAGTTATTCGAAAATATCATCTTCATTTAAAAATTATTTTATCCTATTCTAATTTGTTTGCTTCCAATTTCATTTTATAATTATTCCTTAGATGCCGGTTTATTTTCTAGGGAGAGATATAAAGGGTGCTCATATAGAGAAAAGGAATATGTGGAGCATCTCAGAAGAGTTGAGGGAGGTGAAAATGAAATCAGAATGTACAGTTTTAAACTGTATTTTAACTAAACATAATACATGTCTAAAGAGCTCTGCTTTTTAAAAAAATTATAAAAGTAAATCAGTGAAAAATAAAACATTACTTTGGGTGACAGTTTTTGTTTCGTTTCTTCCTATTAGTCTGAGGATGTCTGAAAGAATATACACAAAATACGGAGAGTCTGTTAGAATCAGAGCCAGAAAACATTATTTTACTGAATTTTAAGACAGTCCTGAAAACAAAATTTTAATGAAACAAAGAGCGGTGGAGAAGGCTGTCCTTAGGGTGCATCACCAAATGCCTATTTGATGAAAAGAGTCACTTTGAAGTTGTTCAGTCAGGAACACAGTAAGTTGGAGAATTGCATCAAAACTAGATAAAGACAAGGAGACGGTGCCGGTTAACTTTAGAAGCTAAAAAGACAGTGTACAACCAATGCCCAGGAGAGATAATTTTGCAACTTTTTTCAGTTGATAATACACCTTTTATGATGCTATGATACCCACTTGTATTGAATCCATATATATAAAATTCTTGTCTATCAATCAAATTTAAATGTCTGGCGAAAACTCCCACAGGCTCAATGCTAAATTTCCACACATTTGTCAAGCCTGTTTATATTGAATTTCCACTTACATCAACCTATTAGTTTCACAAGCTATGCTGTGTTTTTATAGGACTTTGAAGCACTTCTTGTACCACTGAGAGAAGGCTGAACAACAAAGCCGTAGATACTACAAGCATGCTTTGCTGCGTATATTGCATTACTTTTGGTTATCAAAAATTTTTATCTGATTTCTGGAAATTGGATATATCATAAGCTTGTTTTTCTTTCTATAGTGTTGGAGCACAGCTGGGTGGAATTGTGAACATACTAGAGCTTAATGAAACAGAATGGTCTTTAACTGTCATATTCTAGTTTTGTTGATTATATAAAGAAACTTGCTAATATTTCAGGATCACACCCTTATACTACAAAAAATGGATGAATTTCTTTTCATTTTAGATTACAAAATGTGGTTTGTTTTAATACATAGGGCGTAAATCATTATCCATACTCGAGGTATATTTGGCCCTAGAGACCATGGAATGGCCATAAAACTAAGTCTCATAAAATCTTAGCACATTGATAGCACACAGATTATTGGACTCAGACCTTCTAATTTAGGTAAATGCAAAAAGAATTTTTTTTGTTGATGTTGCATTTTTCCATAAATGCTACCGTGGATTTTTCATGTTTAGTTATGATTTTAACAATAAGATCAAATTTTTGGGCTACAACTTAAATTGTTATTTGATATACTTAAAAACTTCAACTTGAAATCTGGTTTGGGGGTAAATCTGTTTTAAACAGAAAGGATACCATATTTTAGGAACTGTCTACCTTTTTTGCTTTAGTACGTCCTTTATCTTTCTGTAGTTAAAACGCATACTGAGGAAAAGTCAATTTAAATGGGAAGGAGAAAAGATTAATTTTGATTTAAAATTGTGGAAGCTTCAGTCAAATACCAAGTAGCTCTTTATCTTTTTATGTGTGTGGGGGAACTAAACTACTAACCCTTATGTGGAGAGAGAGAGAGAGAGAGAGAGAGAGAGAGAGAGAGAGAGAGAGAGAGAGAGAGAGAGAGAGAGAGAGAGAGAGAGAGAAGAGAGAGAAAGAGAGAGAAAGAGAGAGAAAGAGAAAGTGGTAGAGGTAGAGTTCCAGCAACCTCTTCAAGGACAAGTGCAGTGACCTAATCCTCTCCCACTGGGTTCTACATCATGAAGATACCCCCAACTCCCATGAACTATGAAGGCTGGTAACCAACCTGCATTCTGTGGGCCTTTTAAGGGCATTCACAGCACATGTGAGATGGAGAACAGGGTTTCTGTAGAGCTGCCAGTCTAAAACGGGAAGGAGCTCATGATTTGCACAGAAATAGTAAACGTTTCAAATTACTCTGTACAGTGACTGTAAAATAAATGACTCTACTCAATACAATTTAATGCATTCTAGAGATGAAAGGATTCTAGGAGTTACACTCCCACTCATGGTTCATCATCTAAGGATATCAGGACAGGACTCAAACAGGGAAGGGACCTAGAGGCAGGAGCTGATGCAGAGGCCATAGAGGAGTGCTGATTTCTGATGTATCCCTCAGATTTCTCAGCCTGCTTTCTTATAGAACCCAGGACCACCATCCCAGGATGGCATCACCCACAATGAATTTGGTCCTCCTCCATCAGTGACTAATTAATAAAATGACTGCAGACTTGCCTACAATCCGATCTTATGGAGGCATTTTCTCAGTTGAAGTTTCCTCTTCTCAGATGACTTTAACTTGTCTTAACTATACAGAAAACTATTCTGCATTTATTTAAAATTACTTTGTTTTTAGTTTGTCAAGGTTGCTCAGTAGGTAAAGATTCTTGCCTCCCAGATTGATGATGTGAGCTCGATCCCTGAAACTCACATGGAGGAAGGAGAAAACAAACTCTATAAAGATGACTTCTGAGGTCCACACATGTGCTCTGGCATGTGTGCCCAAGCATGCCCATGTACATATAAAATCTAACACAAAGCCTCGTGATGGTGGCGCACGCCTTTAATCCCAGCACTCGGGAGGCAGAGGCAGGCGGATCTCTGGGAGTTCAAGGCCAGCCTGGTATAAAAGAGCTAGTTCAGGGGCAGAAACCAAAGCTACAGAGAAACCCTGTCTCAAAAAACCAAAAAAAAAAAAATCTAACACAAAATAAGTATAAAAAATAAAATTATATTCATCATGTATTCCATGTCTTCATTATTGATGGACAGTATATGCAGTGGCTCTAATGACACTATTTTTAATTTAAAAATTTAATTAGTTTACAAAGTATTAGTCTTCATTATATTATTCAAACGTATGTTTCCTCTGATCTCCCTTATGTCATCTTCTCTCTCATCCTTTCCCATGCCACCTTCACCTAGTATCCTTGCATTCCGCATGTCTGCCATTTTTCCAATTTCAAGTAGCATGTGCAACATGACCCTTTTTACCCCCATCCTAGAAACTTTCCCCTTTTATGTTTTTTCTAGTTTTATTCCATGCACATGCACATATGCATACACACACAAAGATGCACACAGGGAGGATCTGCATAGGGGAAAAGAAACAGAGGAAAATGTATTATTTGGTTTTCTGTCTCTGGGTTATGTAATAATTTCTAGATTCATTCCTTTTATTGTAAATTTCATAATTTCTTGAACTTTAGTAGCCTACTACAATTCCATTGTTCCCATGTCATAAATTTTCTTTATCTTTTCATTATAATTTTTAATGAAAAATAAATTATAAGTTATAAAGTGTAACTTTTCTTATAGTTTATGAGAAGGATGCTGGACAAGTCTTATATTGACAATAAATCTTCAAAAATAAAAATCTGACACCTGACATACTTGTTTTCATATGAGGAACTACTGTAATAATGATAATAAAAGGGTATCAATAGCAAAATATATCTGGTGGAAGACTCAGAAAAATTCTTGTCTTAAAGTTTGTAAAAATGAAAGAGATAAAATCATTCAAATGAAAGTCATCTATTGTTGGAGTTCTCATGTTTATCAAGAAAAGTTTATTCAGATTAAAATTAGTCAATAAGGGCTTGGGAGAAATCTTGGCAGTAAAGAGCATGCAGTACTCTTACAAAGAAACCAAGTTTGGTTCACAAAACTTACAGCAGATGACTCTCAACTACCTGTAACTCAAGTTCTGGGGCACACTTCTTATCTGATTCTATGGGCACCTGCAAAAATATGCTTGTGTGTGCGTGCATGTCTGCACGTGCATATAAACACATACTTTAAAATTTTTAAAATTATAATACTCAATTAAATAGTCACATTTAATTACTTACATATACCTACTTGACTTCAGGTTACTTTCTCATAACCTCTAGTTAATAGTAGGTATATGTAAGGTAACTATGAATAATTAAAATAGAACTACAAAACAAATTTTTCATGTACATATTAAAGAATATAAAATACAAATTATTTATACTAAATAGATAATTAACATTGTTAAAATGGTTTTGAAAGCTTTCCTTTGCTACCTTATTTGTAAATATTGTAATCTATAATATATTTGTTATAATGTATCATTTAATTCAACTAACTAAGTTTAAAGATTTTTGCATAGGGTCTGCTAAATACATTAATTTATTATATTTTGAGAATCTCATGAAAATAATAAAATTAAAATTATTTCATATGTTGTTTTAAAATTTATCTCTGTGAAATAAAAATCAGTAAATTTTTATCCAGTTACTGTCTGTCAACACATTTTCCATTGTTTCCATCTCCTTCAGTATAGCTTAAACAACATAGTTTCCTTCCAAGTTAAAATAAGTGAAATACTAAAGAAAGCCAGCATTTTGTGTGTAAAAAGTTTCTGCATTATAAACTCCCTGAATCTTAAAATATTTAAAGTCCCTGGATACTTTGTTTTACCATTTCAATTATAATTCATAAACACAGGACATGAAATCTCAGAGGTGTTCTTGATTAATTTCAACAGCTGAAAAGCGAATAACATCTACTGCTTGTGACATTTCTCCCCAGGACTTCTATATTTCTTTTTTCTTTTTTTTTTTAAATAGATGAAAGGATTTTTATTTTGGGGCCAAGATAAAGAACGTAGAAGGGCAGAGTCTCTATTTATAAAGATTGCAGAGTTTAGTTTGGGTTCATAGCCCTTGAGGAGTCTAAGCCAATCTCTGTATTTTCAGATGTCTTCTATAGTACATTTAATTTTCAGCGAAATGCTGTGGGTCAAATCAAAGAGATGCCATATTCTAATCTATATATTTCTTTATCAGTTGCCAAACTATGTAAGGTTGTTTGGACTTTCATTTGAGTAATTAGACAGATCCTCCTCCTTCTCCTCTCCCTCTTCTTCATCTTCCTCCTCTTCCTTCTCCTTTTCCTCCTTCTCTTTCCCTCTACCATTCTTTCATTCTTGCTTCCTTCCTTCTTACTTTAAGTGGTTTGATCGGTTAAGCTTAAAATCAATCTTAAAGTTATCGTAGAAGAAAACTGCTAGCATCTGTAATAAAAGAAGGTAAGGATCAAGTTTGCTAAAAATCCTTTACTAAGATCAAAGAGCCAAATGTTTTATGATTCATGATTCATTTACCAGTTCTGGTAATAACACAGTGCTTCATGAAAGGAACTGAAACTCAGGAATATTTTCTAATTTATTTACACACACACAAAGACACACATGGGGAGAGAGAGAGAGAAAGAGAACAAGAATATGAATCTGATCATCTATTTTTTAATATAAAATATATAGAAAGGCATTAGGAAAACATATGCAATTATAAAAAAGATATTCTATTTTAATTACATTAGTTCATTTTATTTATTAAAATACTCATTAATTTTGAGAAAAAAATCAATGCAAATGAGGTTGTCTTCTCTGTTCCGCTGTCAAGTCTACTGCCATCATAGAAGTCATTTTACTTAACTTTGAAGACATGTCTTTAGATATTTTATACATATACACAAACATTTAAATTTATATTTTAATGGATATAATTTTAGAAATATACAAAATAGTTATATTTTTTCTCATATTTTTCTCTGTGATTTATTGTTAATTCTTTATTAAAATTTTAATTTGATATTATTTTGTTTGATTATGTGCACAGAAGCATATTATTCTCTTTTTCAAATATGGCACGATAGGCTTGGATGGACAAGTCAACACTTTAGAATAGGTTCTGCTCTTCCAGAAGACCTAAATTTGATTGACAGAACCCACATCAGGTGTTTCCCTGATGAAGTGAAGTGGCCTGTGACTTCACTTAAGGAGTACATAACTCCTCTGTCCTCTATAGGTACCAGCATTCACATTCACATATCCATGCACATATAAAAAATGAAAATAATAAATTCAAAAATATATGATGAGGTGATCATATCCACTATAATAGACTGAAATATAATTTATATTTTAATACTTTTAAAATTATCATATCAATATAGAATCTCTGTTAATTCCAACCTTGTGCTCTTCCTATTAAACAGCTTTACAAGATGCCTGATATAGCAACATTTACACATCCAAATAGAAGTTTCATATTTTTCTGCCATACCAGTTCATCCTCTAACCCTTTGTCCACTGGCGTCATTGTTAACCTCATTTGTCCTTGAGACTATCTATCTTGTTTGATTCTTTCATCACATCAATCAGACACCCTGCTTCTAGTTCCCTCCCTACTCCAAATTCTGCAAATTATCTATTTAATCACTTTTTTTTGCAAATTTTTGAGACACAAATCTGATAATACAGGCTGGCCTTCAATTCACTGCGTAGTTGAGGATGACATCAAATTCCTCATCCTCTTGCTTCTACCTTCAAAGTGCTGGATTACACATGTGTACCACTACCAATGGCTTCTTCTTTTCAGGAAACACTGTATTATAACTGATGACTGCAGTGGCACTCTCAAACTGTCTTACTATAATTATGAAATTCGTCACAACCCATTTTCTTTTTCTTTTTTTTTAAAATTTATTTACTTATTAAGGGTTTCTGCCTCCTCCCCGCCACAGCCTCCCATTTCCCTCCCCCTCCCCTGATCAAGTCCCCCTCCCTCATCTGCTCAAAGAGCAATAAGGGTTCCCTGACCTGTGGAAAGCCCAAAGACCGCCCACCTCTATCCAGGTCTCCTAAGGTGAGCATCCAAACTGCCTAGGCTCCCCCAAAGGCAGTACGTGCAGTAGGATCAAAAACCCACTGCGATTGTTCTTGAGTTCCCAGTCTTCCTCATTGTCCGCTATGTTCAGCTAGTCCGGTTTTATCCCATGCTTTTTCAGACCCAGGCCAGCTGGCCTTGGTGAGTTCCCAGTAGAACATCCCCATTGTCTCAGTGTGTGGGTGCACCCCTCGCGGTCCTGAGTTCCTTGCTCGTGCTCCGTCTCCTTCTGCTCCTGATTTGGACCTTGAGATTTCTGTCCGGTGCTCCAATGTGGGTCTCTGTCTCTGTCTCCTTTCATCGCCTGATGAAGGTTAATATTCAGGAGGATGCCTATGTGTTTGTCTTTGGATTCACCTTCTTATTTAGCTTCTCTAGGAACATGAATTATAAGCTCAATGTCCTTTATTTATGAATAGAAACCAAATATGAGTGAGTACATCCCATGTTCCTCTTTTTGGGTCTGGCTTACCTCACTCAGGATAGTGTTTTCTATTTCCATGAAGAATGAAAATAGATCCATATATATCACCATGCACAAAACTCAAGTCCAAATGAATTAAAGAACTCAATATCAGTCCAAACACACTGAACCTGATAGAAGAGAAAGTGGGAAGTACTCTACAGCACATGGGCACAGGAGACCACTTCCTACGTATAACCCCAGCAGCACAGACACTAAGGGCATCATTGAATAAATGGGTCCTCCTGAGACTGAGAAGCTTCTGTAAAGCAACGGACACTGTCACTAAGACAAAAAGGCAACCCACTTACTGGGAGATGATTTTTACCAACCCCGCAACTGACAAAGGTCTGATCTCCAAAATATATAAAGAAATCAAGAAACTAGACCGTAAAAGGCTAATCAACCCAATTATAAAATGGGGCACTGAGATGAACAGAGAATTCTCAACAGAAGAACTTCAAATCGCCAAAAGACACTTAAGGTCATGCTCAACTTCCTTAGCGATCAGGGAAATGCAAATCAAGACAACTTTAAGACACCATCTTACACCTGTCAGAATGGCTAAAATCAAAAACACCAATGATAGCCTTTGCTGGAGAGGTTGTGGAGAAAGGGGTACACTCACCCATGCTGGTGGGAATGCAAACTTGTGCAACCACTCTGGAAAGCAGTGTTTCGGTTTCTCAGGAAATTCGGGATCAACCTACTCCTGTATCCAGCAATACCACTCTTGGGAATATACCCAAGAGAGGCCCGATCATACAACAAAAGTATATGCTCAACTATGTTCATAGCAGCATTGTTTGTAATAGCCAGAACCTGGAAACAACCTAGATGCCCTTCAACGGAAGAATGGATGAAGAAAGTATGGAATATATACATATTAGAGTATTACTCAGCAGTAAAAAACAAGGACTTCTTGAACTTTGCACAACCCATTTTCAAAGTGCAGTGATATGATGAAGTTAAATGCATGTTATGTTACTTCTCTGTGGAAAGTCCTCTTCCTTGGGATGGAGAGCACATTGACCGAAAGCTTGCCTGACACAAATGACTGATGGTGAATTCAGTCCGCACCCTGGAAAAATCCTAAATCCATGATTCCTTTACAGGTAACTTCCAGAGTCCATTGTGGCCCTTGGGGTCCTTCCTTATCTTTCTTTGGGGCAACAGAAGTTAAAGATTTCTTTCCTTTGAACATAAAGGACACAGCACCATATTTTTCTTTATGTCCATAGAACCCAGGATAAGCATTCTCGTGTGTGTCCTGGGATAGGAGACTTTGAATATCTTCAATATCTACTCCTATCAGTCGTCTGCTCCAAAACTTCTTAAGAAATGTTCTTTAGCCTATCTACCTAAAATTTCAAAATACACCGCATAAAACACGCAGAAACTATCACATTGCTTTTTTCTATGTATCACTTTTGTCCCTTAGCATGCAGGAAGATAAACATGACTCAGTCTTGACTGATTCTTCAGGCCTTAGCACAGAACTTCCACATGTGAGGCATAGATAGATATTTGTTTTCATGCAATAAAGTATGGTTTCTTTTTTATGTTCATCTTAGTTATGAACTTTGATGTATTTATAACTAAGTTGTACAATTAAACTCTTTAACCTGTTTATAGTTATTACTTTAACTTAGGAAGGAATATAGAAATAAATTTCTTCACATTTCTTATGAAATACCATTTTTAAAAAAATAAAACTTTAGGTATGAGATAATATTCTTTATTATTATAATTATTATAATTAATTACTTTTACTGATGAAGAAAAGAGGCAGTCAATGCCTTACTGACTGTAATAAAATGTTTTGAATACTAAAATGTAACTATTTATTCACACAGTCTTTGGCAGACCTCATCAAACTTTAAGAATATCCCCTATAAGAAGTTTGTCTGTGATATCCTAAAGAGAAGATACTCTCATTATATAAATCAGGTATGTGTTTTTGAAGCTACTGTCCTTCTTTATGAGAAGGAATGCTTGTCCAAATAAATATTAATTAAATTCTCTTCATATGATCCAGACTCAAGAATGCCAAAAACTGGAACAAACATATATGTGTGCATCATACATATATAAACATATATATTACACATGTAATATATACATATATATTTGATGTCATGTCTTAAAATCAAAAACTAAATTCAGAATCTGTCGCAAGGAAATAGACACAAGTTATGTTTGCTGGAAAATGAAAACACTTAACATTCTTTCTGCTGTGAAACACTAATTAGCATTCAGCATATATGGTCTTTGGTTCAGTTTGCGCACACTATTGAACTCATTATAACTTTTCTCATATTCCTCTTAATTTACTAGCATTTACCCATCTCAGTCACTTATTGGCCTTAAAAATAAGTGAACCACAAACTTTTTATAATCATCTTGTTGCCATAGAAAGCATGGATAACATAATATCAATTTAAAATTAACTCTTTCTCTTTAGGCTGAGAAAAATGTTTTGAATTACATACCCCCATTCAACCACAGGTGATATTTCATGAGTTTCAAGTACATCTTTTTTTTTTAAGTACTTTCAAATAATTTTCCATGCTTCCATTCAGCAGGCAACCCAAACCTTCATAATCCCTGAATGCAGCACTTCAAAGTTATGCTCAGGAAAAAATATTGAAAAGTACAGTCTGTCTCTCCAGTTGATTTAAAACATCACTAGCTTATGTTCAGCCTACATATGGAGTTACTTTCACAAAGAAGTCTTGGAACATTTCCAGGCAACATCCTGGAAAGACTTTTCTCTAGAGAGAACGAAAATTCATTATCTGAATCGCAGGACACCCATGCTCCTTCAAACTGTAGACACATCTCTGTCCCTCTATGATTATTGATAGCATTTTTCCTGAAAATAAGGGCCCTGCATGTGTGGCTGGATTGCAAGCACACTGAACTATTGCATTGTTTTGAGGTGAAGTTGACAATTTTCCACTATTGAGGCCATAAGTGATCACTCTAAATTGAAGGAGTAGCTTTTGAATGCAAAATTATCTGCAAAAATTCAATGTAGTAATACTTCGTTTGTATTTTAATAAATAAGTCTTCCCTGAATCTGGGTTTTTATTAATCATGCTAAAATTCAGCTCTCAATTGATACACTCAAACAATATTGCTGTAAATGTGAAGACAATTTGTCTCTAAAAATCACAGAATGTCCAACTTTCCTCATTGAAACTCTTGAATTTTTTCTCTTCCTCATTATCATCATATTTCCAGAATTTAGGAACTATACCATTATTTTCTCACTGATATTAGTAATCAGCTTATAAGAATGGTTCAAACCCTTTATTATTTACATCACTATAAATGAGACCATCAGTGTGTTACAAATAATGAGAAGAAAATTATTCTTGGCATATTCATTTTGGTAATTGCTCATAGTAAAACTTTATGAAGTAATAATTCTTTTTTGACATTTTTTTTTGAATCAGAGTCTCATATGACCAAAGCAGGACACAAACTCCTCATGCAGCTGAGGATCTAAAAATAGAATTAGCTTCTGATCCTTCTGTCTGCAAATCCTGAGTGTTGGGGTGACAGGTGTATATTGGTATCCCTAAACCCCAAGATTGGAGAATGATGTGCAAGTAAAATGTTTGTAGCATTGACTTGGTTTTTAATAGTATAGATAAAATCTTCATAATTGAAGATAAAAGTCCATCATTACAAAGAATTAATTTTCATTGATAAAAAACACCTCTTCTGCTTCAATTCCTCCCTCCAGCTCCTCCAAAATACCATTTTTCTAACACCTTCCATGTTCTCCCCTCTTCTAGGCTAAAGCTTCTTTTTATATTATTATATACATGCATACATATATGTATGTGTGTTGCATAAATCAATCCTGTTGAGTCCATATTTGCTCTTTATGTGTATCTGTAAATGGTAAACACGGAGGGTGCTCATGCATAGAAGTTTAACTCTGCTCATTCTAGAAGTCATTAGTTTCTTGTGGTACATTGTCAAGGACTGAGGCCACATGCATGTTCTCCCTTGCAGATTAGTTATGCTGTTTGCCCGGCCTTGCTTACATGGCCATTTCTAGGAGGGACCGCTGCCTCTCAGAGTCTCAGGTATTCAAGAACAAAGACACATTTAATGTGTATCAAGAACAGGAGTTTGCTTGTTGGGACGGGCTGTTTTATTTGTTCTTCGCTTGTTTGCTCATTTGTTGAGTTAGAGTGTCACACAATGTCACACTGAAACATTACCCAGGCTGGCCTGGAACTCATTGTGTACCTGTGGCTGGACTCAAACCTTTTTCTCAGAATCTTGAATTTGAAAGCAAAGGTTAAAAAAAAACACGGAGATAATAAAATTTATTTAAGAAGAAATAACTGTACATTTTGTTCTTGTAGAATGATCAAGAGGTCTGCCCTATTCCCATTTTTAATTAGTGGGAAAGAAATATGTGGTGCAGAAACTGCTTAACCGAATTCGAGAAAGCTGTGGTAGCTGACAGGTTTGTTCTGCATCAGAGGTGGGCGCTGACTATTGTGGGACTTTTTAACAATGATTTTATCCACAAAGAATTCTGGGATACTCTCTGGATGTGCATAATTTGATAAAATTGGGAATCATGAACTAAGGATGAAATATTTCAAATGAAACCAAATCGTTAGCTCGCTATAGAAGAATAATGGGAGACCTGGCAAGGATTACCTCTGGAAAATGAATCAGAGTGCTATGAGATGCAATATATCAGCGATAAGTCTAGCCTGCTTCAGAGCCGCGGAGATTGCAGAAATGAGTCGGAATCACTTGAGCATCGCAAATCCTGGGCCATATATTTTATTCCCAGTCCTGCCCTTTGTGCTGCTTCCAAGTCCAAAGCTGCAGTTGATTTCAAAGGCACTGGATGAGAGATAAAGAGGAATAAGGATTGTTCTACCTCAGCGGTTCATGATCCCTCAAAGGCCACTGATTTTCAGAGAATATGGAGCCCGTGGCATCTTCGCAAAATAGATCCCCCTACTCGTTTTTACCCTATTTCCACGAGGTAGCACAAGCATTTATCCAGTTTACCATGAAAAGCGAGTTTCCATGTCCAGAAAATCGCACTCTTCCCTTTTCCACTAGAAAGATCCCTGAAGCTCAAATTAAACATAACTCTTCGAAGCTATTTTCAGAGAAGTCAGCATCCCAACAAGGGAAATAAATGCAATATTTTCAAATGAAAGCATCTCTGATGTTAAGTTTAATAAAATTTTACACTATAATTGCACATTTAAAACTACATTTGAAATTATTCATTCAAAATGATACAAATTCTTCATCTTAAATTCTTCCACTTAAAAATATATTATGGGGCAGCATTTATGCTATCCAATAAGTTGCTTAAATGTGTATTTTGAATTCTCAAAAGTTAAATTTTTCTACATAACATTTTCTGATTTATATTATATATAAGTACCTGCTTTTCCCTTTGAAAATATGTATGGAACACTGTGTATTTGCCTATATCCACTTATGAATCATGAAATTATAATATTTTACTAATGATGGTTAAGTCTGCAATATTTTTAAGTTAGCTATGCTAAGATTTAGTGTGGCTCTTTTTTATGCCAAACATGTACATAAAAATTTATTTCAAAATATTCATTCAATATTGGTGACAAAATTTATTAGAGGAAATAAACTAGGAAGCTGATGTACTAAGTAAAAAGAGTGAATATTCACTGAAAACAAGACTCATATTTTAGTAGTTTATATATCTAAATAATGAAAATTAGAGAGCAGCACATTGCCCAAGATTACAGAAAAAACACAACAGAAACATGTATACTAATCTTTCTAAAATTAAAATTCTACAAGAAAATGTTTTAATGAAGTATTCTTTATTGGGGGAATTCTAAACTATGATTTTTACATAGAAAGAATATCACTGACTAAAACAAAAAACATGTTTAATTTGTAAGCTATATTTTTATCTGGAGTTATTGCCTTCTTCTCCATAAAGCCATGTGCTGAATACCAGCATAGGGAAGAGAGCAGTTATACTGTCAATGGAGACAAAGCTCTAACACAACTGGCAAACTCCCTTCTCCAGTACTGAAAGAGAAATATATTTTCAGGCCTTCAGTCCATTCAATCTATCGAATCTATTTTGCTTTTTTGTGTTTGTGTTTTTGTTTGTTTGTTTTAGCTTTAGTTTTTAGACAGAATTTCTTTGTGTAACTCATGTTGTTTACCTGGCTGGCCTCGAACTCACAGAGATCCACTTGCCACTGCCTCCCTAGTGCTGGGATTAAATGTGTGTGCCACACTGCCTACCTAACAAATTTAATTTAATGTATTCTTTCAGCAGGAAATATGACATAGAAACTATGTAAAGTGTGAGCATTGTTGTGTACCAATAAAGTTTTATGATTACAGAAATTTTAATATCCTATCATATTAAAGTGGTAATGAACATGACTAAATAAAATTTTGTTCAACTATTTAAGAATACTAAAATCATTCTCAGTCACAAGTAGTTCTAAAAGAAACATTAGTCTGAATGTTGGAAGAGAGCTATTGAAGAACTTTGTTTACTCCTATACACACATAGCTTGAAAACACAGAAATCATTATAGATATTTGATTTAGGGTCCCTAAACTTAGTGATTTTTTTAAGGAAGAACATACTCTGTATTTAAATATTTTTAATATAATGGTACTGAGCCTGTTATATTCTTGTCTTCTGTGGTGGTTTCAATGAAACTGGCACTCATGTGTGCATATGTTTCTATGCTTGCTCTGCATTTGGTGGAACTTTTTCAGAAGGATTAGGAGGTGTGGCCTAGTTGGAGAAAGTGTGGACTCAACATCATTCCAATTGGCTGTTATTTTCTCTTACTCTTAGCTAATACACACACACACACACACACACATTCACTCATGTATATATGTATATATGTCATTATAACAAAATTACAAATGCTTGATAAAGCTTTGAGATAAAATAAATATTTTCTAAGCCAAAATAGAATCAGTACATGCTGAGCATAGGTATGCAACCTGTTAGTTTATGACTGAGAATTAGAAATTTCACCTGAGTCATGGTGGGACTATGCCTTTAATTCTAGCACTCAGGAGACAGAAGCAGATGCATCTTCCAGTTTCAGGACAGTCTTGTCTACAGAATGATTTGCAGGACAACCAGGGCTGCACAAAGAAACTCAGTCTTGAATAGCAAAACAAAATATAAATTCATGTTTAGTAAAAAACAAAATTTGATATAAAAATTTACATGAGATGTTGCTCTACAGGTATGCTGAGCTTTAGAATATAAACACTTTGCCATTCTAAGGATCTTAAACTTATCTGGGAAGATGAAGTTGGTGATAAATTCTCAACAAGTGTATACTACATAAAACAATTCAGACAAACACTATGTTAGTGGATACAGGCAACAAGGAGCCAAGAGCCATGCCCATGTTGGTCGTTTGGACCAACAAGGTGCCACTGGCAAAACAGTAATTTCAAACCTAAAAATTATGTTGTTTATGGATGAGATCTTTTATTTGTTTGCTTAATATTTTGTGGATGGTGAAACCCAGGTGAGTTTAGGACAATGCACACTGCCTGAAGTCAGACACACAGGGGCTTAACAAACTTACAGTAGAAGTTTATTTTTCCTTATTTATCAGCATTTAAGTTTTGAGTTCAAAAGTCTTCAGAAGGAAAGAAAAAAAACCAAACACACACACACACACACACACACACACACACACAAAACTAATGAAAAGATTGTGAAAACTACAGAAGATGTAGAAGTTGGCAGCGTAAAAGCTGTCAGGTCTTTCAGGGTCCTGATTAACACCCATACCAATAGCCATCCATACTAAGAAAAATGCCAAAAGCCATCTATACAATTTTTCATAGTAAGGAATTTATAACATTTCATCATGACAGCATTTATGACAGCTACGAAGTCATTCTTTTTATGCAAATTGGAACCATGAACACTTGTGCAAGACCTTTATATTTAATCTCAGAAATTACAATTAATTATATGGGTAGCTAATGGGGTATTTTACAACGATTATTCCACTATGTCGATGAAATAAGTTTCTCAGATGATTATGCTTCTCTAAGGACAAAATTACCTTGGGAATGGTTAGAAGGTGTTCATTTGTCTATATAAATTTTACAACAGGCTAGACAGAGAACCCATGTTGCCAATTGAGCGTGGATATCCTGTCTGAAAGATCTTCAAACTTAACAGGTTAATAAGATTTTATGTATCCAACTTCCATATCAATGTTCTTGAAATTACCAATAAAATGCATCTGGTCCATCAATGTAAATAACTTTAGTCAAATTGTGCTATTATTGGTCATTCACCAATGTAAATATGACATCTTCTTAAATATTTATATCTATGAATTTTAAAATGATTTTCTTATTTCTTACATAGAAATTTTCTCATGTGTGCCAGCTCAGTTTTGTTGTTCTGGTTAGCCTTATTTTAAACCTCCCCATTATTCATCAAACGATCCTCAGGAGAAGTTTGTCAAATGTGCTTCCTGAGAAAGGCACTCAAGGCCAAGAGTTTATAAAAAGCAGGCAAGAGACCTAGTTTCTCCAAGTACTGAAACTACTTCAATGACTTTGTCTTTTTCACATGCAAGTAGATTTTTCCTTTGATGTAATAGTTCTACTGTGTTAAAACTTGGACAAGCATTTAAGTTTGACTTCAAAATCCTTGCTAACCTAATTTACTACTTTTTTTACACCTTTTGTAAATCATTTGAAAAGGGTTGCAAAGCAGAAGAATCTATCAAGAAGACAAAGATATAAGAAGAAAAGTTTATTGATAGTGTATTTATGGGTTTTGTAGTTTCTAGAAAATTGGCTAAATGTGGAACGTTAGAGAATGAGAGGAAAACAGAGCAGAAAGATGGGAAGAGAATGAGAAGAGACAAAGAGGGGATAGTAAAAACATAATTTTGAGAGAAATCTATGTGGATGGCTGTTCTTCAATGTTGGGAACAAGGTGTAAGAGTGAATTCTTGTCCATAACTCTATGTTCCATAATACACAGTACATAGAGTTTCACAGTAAAAAAAAGAAAACTTCTAGAAAATATTGATAGACATATAAAAGGTTATTTGCAAGGAACAATCACGCAATTGTGGATTCTGATTATCATGCATTGTGGTATCTGAAAGCTGTGGAACCAAGAAAACAAGCGTAGAAATTCAGTTTGAATGCTAGTGTCTAAGAACCATGTTTGATGGAAGTGGATAAATAATTATGCTATAAAGATTTCCTGTGACATTATTTGTGGAACCATACACAGAGATCTCTGCACCCAATACAGGACTAACGGCAGACCAAAGAAATTATTGTACCAAGTCTACCTCAGTAAACAAATCCATTAGAATTACTTAAGGGAAGAAAAGTTGAGGGCTTACTTACAAGAGAAAAAGAGAGTTGGGTAGCTGAATACCAATAAAGCCTGCAGTTCAGATGATGATTCTTGCAAGCTGCATCCCAGGGTTACACTGGAAAAGAGATATACCACACAGAATTCCTAGCAATTAATAACTACATATATGACATCAGCGAAGGGCCTCATTGTCTATCTTTCCATTTTCCTTTAGAAAGGAAAACAAATCCAGTCTTCTACTGTCTATTTTTCTCTGAGTCTTCAAAGACTCATTCATAATAATATACGTGGATTTTTTTCCTAAATCACATAATAATCTACTATTGAAAAATCTTCATAGGTGTATCAAGAAAAAAAACTTGTTTTGTTGACTTACTGGGTATACCTTATTCTAGCCAAATTCAGATTTTAGGTGACCGACCACCGAAACAGCCAATAAGAGAATTCTGTAGGAGTTCGCACTGCATACTCCCTGAAATAAAAGCCAAAGTATGAATAGCAAATGCTGCTTCTGAAAAAAAATGCAAAATAACACACATATGTTCCTAGTATTATATGCTTATGCCTTAACTGCATTGAGGAATAACTGCAGAATACTCCAGGAGTGAGGGAGGCTAGGTTATGGTCGGGGATATAATAGAATAAGATCCTTGTTAGTGGACAACAGTTTGTTCCTAAAGCCTCATAAGGAAAATGACAACTTTAATTATACTCTTGGAGTATGAATAAACTCACAAAATAAAGTCACCTAGCTCTCTACCTTACTATCCTGCCTCTCTCCACAACAGCACAACAAGAAGAAGAAAATAAATCAAAAGAGGACAATGGACCCTGAATATCCCTTTTCTCTCTGATGCATCTGACATTTTAGAGAATTAGCTTTATGTATAGAGGATAAGATATTGGATAATATGTTGAACTAGGCAGATTACAAGTACAAAAGTGTTCTTTGAAAGAAGAACTTAAGATAATATTAGGGCTATATTTAAGAAGAGTTAGCAAGCAAATTCAAAAAAATATTATTTGTGTCACAAAGTGCAAGAAATTCATTTTATATATTGTTTATGCAAAGCTGATACAAGATACACACACACATACACAAATGCACACAGAGAGAGAGAGAGAGAGAGAGAGAGAGAGAGAGAGAGAGAGAGAGAGAGAGAGAGAGAGAGAAAGGGAAACAGAGACTGAGTGTCCCTGGTACATCACTCATCTTTGAGGACAATATTATACAAAATTATTGTTCTTTCCATCAGTGACTTTCATTAATACCTTTTAATAATTGCAGAAAAAACTGTCAGTGGATTGTAGTGCTGCTCCAAAGACCATTTACATCTTCTCCCTCAAAAGAGATTTTTAGCTTCCCAGACTGGTTAATTCTCTGAGACATCAGAATTCACCTAAAACTCAGACTTAACTTTATCAAAACCCAAATTGTGAGTAAGATATTGGAAACAGTAATGTAAATGCACAATCAAGTGGAATATAATCTGCTAAATATAAAGTATAAGTTCATGGAAAAATGCGACACATTAAAAATATTCCTTATTTTTCTGTCCTATGTGGAAAAAAAAGTTACCAAATATTTCTACAAACATCCATTGCTACCAGGCATGGAGGTTTATTTGTAATCTGACAATTTATCTGCCTGAGACAGCCTGGGCTACAAAGTAAGTTACAAATCATTGAGCTATAGAATGAAACCTACAAAAATAAAAATCAGTTGCACACTATTGCCAATCTCATTTAATTGTAGCTATCATGATCGCAGTATCATTCTTCTTATATGTTCTGGATGACCCTCCACAATGCCCCCCAACACAATTGGCTGAAGGAAAATAAAATAAACTAAGAAAGGTAAGAAGGCTAGAGAGATGGCTCAGCAGTGAAGAGCAATTGCTAGCGTTTTAGAGGATCCAGGTTTATTTCCCATCAGCCACATTGTGGTTCAGGACCATCCATAACACTCGTTCCAGAAGATTCGATGCCCTTCTCTGTCCTTCTTGGGCAAACCATATGGATATGGTACCAATACATACATAAAAGCAAAACAATCATAGACCTAAAATGAAATCAATAAATCTAAAAACAGTTCACATAATAAAGACGTAGGCCAAAGGCTCCTCTTTCACACTCATGCTTATTATTCACTTAGTAATCTGAAAATTTCTCATCTAGGACCCACCTTTTACAATCCCTCCCATTTCCAGTACTACGCAAAAACTGATATTTTAGTGAACAGACATCTAGGGGACAGTCATCAATCAAAACACAATGTGAATCTTTTGTTGAGCAATTTTCAGATCAAATTTTAGAACTCAATCCTAGATATGACGTACTTAATAGCTCTTTTATCACATTGTTCATTAACTTTTTAATTGACAGAAAAATTAATGAAATTGAACAGTAGTATAGTATAATGAACATATGAAGATGTGGAATTACCTCAAGATTATCTATTCCTCTAAAATATTGATCTAGTATTTATTGGATACCAGATGCCTGTCATGAACAATTCTTCAGAGACACTAATCTGTAAAGGAAGAAAAAAACGACACTAACTACCACCGAGGAACTTCTAGTCTTATGAAGGATTGGTAATTGCTTATAATTGCAAGCATTAAAACCACAGGAAAAGGTGTAAATTACACATTTGATGATCAATTAAAAAGTTTTATACACTGTGAGTTTTCTCACTAAGTTCAAAAGAAATAATGACTCTCAAGGATTAATTAACTACTTTGAAGGGTATGGAAAATAACTTAGAAACACAGATCTCAATTTGTATGTACATATGCTGCACTGTATAAAACCAAAGGAAAATTTCAACAGTGACATGAGGACTTGAGAAATCAGCTCTTTGCAGCTTCAGTGATAAAAGTTGAAACACTGAAGTGCTGGCGGGCATTTCTGTAATACAATTTCTTTGACTTCTCTTTGAGAAAGGGAAATCTCTCTCTCTCTTTTTTTTTCTAGGCACTTCGTGTAGCACGTTAATTCAGCATTAATTATAGAACATGTCAAACTGTATTTCAGTCAAAGCTCCGTGTAAGTCTCCTGAGCTTTCTTAATGACAGTAATTATAGGTCATAAAAAGAGTCGTCTAAAATTAACATTTCTCTCATGTCTTGATGGGAGAATGTAAATGGCTGCACAGTACAGATGTTTTGATTAGTAAATTTACACTTCCTTTTTAGTTTCAATGCTTGTCAAACTTCAGTGTTAAACTCAAGGTGCTGTTTCTTTCCTCTCTCCGAGTACATAAAGGCACGTGGAAGATGCTTGCAGAAGTTCTCTGTGTGCTTTACTTTGCTGTTTATTGTGAAATCAAGGAATAAATGTAGGGTTTTCTAGGTAGTAAGCGCCCGTGGTCTTTCTGGGATGAGCAAAAGATTTTAGCCTTGAGAAACACTGGTGTTGGCTGATGGGAATGATTTATTAGGGTGTTAAAAAAAACAGCATGCCAGTTCCATGCATATCTGAATCTCCTAGCAAGCCATGTTTTATCATATAGTATCAGAAAGAAAACACATAAAATCTGCTGTATTCTGAGCTGTCAAAATTTACTTACCAGAAAACGAGAATGGAAACATTCTGCTTTAAACAATGTTAATATCATCAAACATCCAGGGAAATATAACAAATTAAAAGAGAATCACTTCAAAGAATAAAAGGCCTACACCTTGAGTAATAATAAATCTAATACTTGACATTCATCTCCCTAGAAAATAAAATTAGATAAACTTTTGCAAGGGCATTCAGAACAGCCAATCCAGTTTATTAATAATTTCCTGTTTTTATATTGGAAGCTCATATTATCTAGCCTCAGCCACAGTAGACCTCCACAGATATTTAATAAAGCTGCCGTCTGTAATCCTCTCTGATTACCTATAACCTTCCAGCTATAACACATACTGTGCCACAGCTTCACAGAAGGACAGCACACTGTCACCCGCTATGATGTTTGACAGCTTATTCTGTAACATCAGGCCGGCACAAAATTACTTTTTCCAAATTCATCCCTAGTTAATAATGAAAGCAATAATGGTATTCAGCATGCGTAATATTCCAAGAAGGCAAAATGAGGCAATAGAGGGAAAAAGATTAAAGAACGACTATTATGGAAGGAAGATCAAAAATGGAATCTTGTACCACATAACAGTGCTTCAATTATAATGCCACGCCAAGAGTTCTTCATATCACTTACAAAACCACACTGCAGAGCCAACCTGGGAGAGATTTCCCATTGTATTTACTCTGGCTAGGTGATTGCTCCAGTTCATTGAGGATAACCTTTGAAATGTCTTTTTAAAAATTATTCTTGGGCATTCTCTTAGGACACAAAAACACATAACTTTAATGCAAATATCTTGTTAATAGAAATGCATTCCTTTTGTCTCACTGGTTTGCAGCAGTAATAAGGTATTTTTTTTTATAAAAATGGATCAGACTAAAGCTAACCCAAATTCACAAGTGCACCAAATCAAATTTAATAGGGTTTTTAAAAGATGAAACACCAATTTAAAAATCTCAACTTGGGTTGAAAAATAGATGTTTATATAACTTAGGCAGTACTGAGTATATTACATCTGTCTTCATTAAAAATAATGGTTGACCTTCATAGAAAGTTTAACTTGACTTTGTGATATTAAGATTTTCTTTTTTCTTTTCCTTCCTCCCTCCCTCCCTCCCTCTCTCGCTTTCTTTCCTTCTTTCTACCTTTCTTCTCTCCCTTCTCCTTTCTTCCCCTTTCGTCTCCTTCCCTCCCCTTTCTTCCTCTCCCCTTAAATTTCCTCTCCTATCTCCTAGTATTTTTTTCTCTATTTCATACTTCTTTTGTTTTATCTTTGTATGTCTTCTTTCCTCCTTCCCTTTTGTTTATTTTAGTATACTACAAACTTTCTCTGAAAGAAAGCCTTCATGTATTCTGCATTTTTGAGGAGATAAAAACTGACTATGTAATAAATTTATCATTTATTTATTTACTTACTTTACATGTCAACCACAGATTCCACTCACTTCTATGTTCCCATTCCCCCCTCCCACCTCTCTTCTACCACCCTTCCATACCCTCCTCCCTGACACATGAACTGGCTCTTTGGAACCCATTTCTTATGATGGGATGCCTTGTTCAGCCTTGATGCAAAGGAGAAGAACTTGGCCCAGCCTCAAATTGATATGCCATGCCTTTTTAGACTCCCATGGGAGGTCTGTTTTTCTAAATTTATCTTTTTTAATGAGAGCTTCTAAAAGAAAAAATTATAACCAATTTAAGTGATTTTGTCAATTCCACAAAACAATGTGTCCATGTCTCAAGTGTATACCCATACTATGTTCCACATTGTCCTATGGATATAATAAGAATATATAACTGAAATTGAAGCTTTGTTGTTGATTAGGCTTCTCCTAACCTGCTGCCCTTTGATCTTTAACTCTGAGGTAAAATCTAGTTCTTCTTAGGTCTTCATAATAAAAATGCAAGAGAGATATTTCCTACTTCTTTTTGTGCTCTGTTCATATCCTATTCTTCATACGGTTTTAATATCTTAGGGCATCAATTTTAATCACTTATTTTTCTCCATTGTTCAAAGTTATTGATCTTGGTAACTGAGCGTGCTCTGCTTAGACTTCTTATACACACTGTTTGCTGTTGTTTTGCTCTAACACAATGAGACATCCCACCAAGGGGAGCAGTTTGAAATTTGAACATCAAGTTTCTTTCTTTGTAAAACCTCCAATTGCTTTCAATTGCCATTAAAACGAGTTAGAAATTCTTAATATGGTTTGAGGAAGTGTATAATTTTACACAGCCCACCTCAGGTAGTCCTGATTTCCATGTTGCCCAATACACTCAACTGTGACATTCCTTCCTGTTCCCTGGCTTTAATACTTAGCTCTCCTCTTGTTTATCAAATTATCCACAGAACTCTTCACTGGTTGCTCTCCTCCTTCCCATGCCTCAGTCGACATTGCTGCCCTTGCATCCAAAGGACATGCCACAAGGATATGTGCTTCGCTTTGTTCATAGCATTGCATTGTTTGTCATAGCCAGAATCTGGAAACAAGCTAAATGCCCCTTAACCAAATATGGATAAGAAAAATGTGGTACATTTACACAATGGAGTACTGCACAGCAAAAATAATAAATAAATAAAAAAATAAAATAAAACCTGACATTTTGAAATTTGCAGGCAAATGGATAGAGATAGAAAACATCATATCGAATGAGATAACCCAGACACAGAAAGACAAGTGAAGAAAACAAGCCTACAAATCAAAATCCTAGAGAATTTAGACAACAATGAGGAAACTAAGAGAGACATACATAGATCTAATCTACAAGGGAAGTAGAAAAAGCCAAGATCTCCTAAGTAAATTAGGAGCCTGGGGACCTTAGGAGAGAGTTGAGGGAGAAGGGGGAGACAGGGAGGGTAGCAGAGAAAAATGTAAAGCTCAATTAACAAAAATAAGGACATTGATATGAGCACATTTTAGTGGAAGTTGCATTTTTAAAAAAATGTAGTTAGAATTGTTCACTTTACAAAGAAGCACACCTGGCCATAAACCTGTCTTCTCCATTTTTTTTTCTACATGGATATGAGCCTATGGTTTAACAGCTCATTCAATGAAGACTAGAGACTATGGTTCAGAGGAGGAAGGCTCTGCTCTAAGGTCATTTGTTCAAACAGTGGCAAGTCAGGGCACGAGCTTAACTCTTCAGGCTCAAGTCAAACACATTAACAGTAAAT
Source organism: Microtus pennsylvanicus (assembly GCF_037038515.1). Lineage (NCBI taxonomy): Eukaryota > Metazoa > Chordata > Mammalia > Rodentia > Cricetidae > Microtus > Microtus pennsylvanicus. The sequence continues at coordinate 32,607,258 of NC_134583.1, read as the reverse complement.
TTTAAAAATACATTTTTCATTAAAAAGGAGACAAAGTATGTCCCTTTGCCAACCTGGAACATTTTCTATAATGATCTTCGAAGCAGCAAAGGATTGTGCAAACATATACAGACACTAGAGTTCCATGATTGGAACAACCTTTCTCAATAGTTTAATATTTTTTGGCTTACTATTGTAAATATAATTACCATTACTGTACTATTCATGTATTAATTTTATTCCTTCAAGATTAAATGAACCTCTTGACTTTGAATTCATGAAATACATATTTGCCTCTTTGTCTCTCAAGATTTGACCCAGTGTAAGCATTCTAGATAAACCTTAACTCACTCTCCAACTTATGCACCCAGTGCATAATGACTATTTATATAGACAGGCATTGGCCAAATAAAAATCACAAATTATGTTAGAAAATAAATAGAAATTTCTCCTTCCTCCAAATGATTTATATGTTTGTTTTCCAAAGAGCCTATTTACAAGTTGTACTACATATAATTAATAGTGCTAGTAGATTTCCTTGTTTAGTTATACAAATGTTTTGAGAAAAAACATAATATGATTCATTGTCATAATTCAAACAACTTCTTGCAGATATATAGTTAGTGATGAAGTGTTTATTTTTCAATTCAATTTTCTAATAAAACATAACATCTAAGATATTACTCCTTCAGTCTTTCAATAGGAAGCCTGAATAAACCTTGCACACAAGACCAGCAAGTCACAAAGAAAGTTCCGATAATGTTGTAACTCCGTTTACTTTTTCAAAAAAAGATATTCTTTTATATATCATGAACTTTGATTTTATTTGTTTCTGGATTCTAAGGTTCATAATTTGCATTGCATTCCAAAATGTTCAAAATAAATCAGGTGAAGAAAATAGACCATTAAAGGACAGTCCTTGAAAATGCAGATATATTTTTATTAAATGCCTTCATGAGTATGAGGCAGTGTGATGTTTAATACTGATTTTAAAATTGACAGAATCCTGAATGGACTAAGCAACAAACAGTTGGGCATGTCTGTGATAGAATTCTTAGATTGTCTTAATTGGGATAGGTAAACCCATCCTAAATCTGGGTAACACAATTCATCCATGGGATGAAATCCTGTACTGAATAAGGAGAAATAAACTGAATTCTTTCCTCTTCATTTCTTGATTGCAGATGCAATGTAACTTCTGCCCTAGGTTCTTGATGTCATGTTATCCATGACAAGGGACTGTACCCTCAAACTGTGCAGCACCAGAATCAATAACCCTTTTTTTTAAAAGTGAGTTTCATCATGTGAGGTATATTATCAAAGCAATAAAATAAGAAATGCAACTAAACTTGCCATTCCTGTCACATGGTGGATTGTTGTGAGAGCTCTGATAGAAAATTTCCATGAAGGCTGAAGTCCTTTTATTTCTCTTCTTCTGGGGGAACCACAAGGTAGACTCTGCCTTCTTGTACTTTATTAGTTCTTCTCTGATGGAGGGTTTCTCTTCAGCAAAAAGAATTATAAATAGTGAATGAAAGGTTTCAAATGAACCTGCTAAGAGAGTCCTTTCATGGACTTTGGGAGACATGCTTAGGCATAATTTTGGAACCATTTGCTACAGTAATGGACTCTCAGGTATGGACTCACATGCTATGATTATGTGGCAGGTTTTGCTTAGTTTTAAAGATTCTACATACACTGAAATGAGTAAAAATGATTACATTTTTATGAGTTAAAAATTTTTATGTGAGTAAAAAAGATACCCAGTTAATTTTTCTGCTTGGGTAACAAGAACCAGCAGAAATGAGTGGCCCAGAGACCTAGGCTAAAACCAAATACTACCAGTCAAAAACAACAATGAACAAACAAACACAACGACAGCTATCAATAAAATGATTTCTAAAAATATTCTGTTGTACTCATAGATCAGTGCCTAATTCAGAGGCTCTCTTCAACAGTAGATGGGAATAGTTGAAGTGACCCACAGGAAGACATTTTACAGAGTCTAAATGTGATATCTCCATTAAATTCCTCCACTCAGAGATTAGGGAACACGGTGAAAGATGAAGCAGAAAGTGTGTAAGAGTCAGAGGGGATGGATACTAAGAGAACAATGACCTCAAAATTTACTAAGAAAGGTATGGACAAGTTCACAAAGATTGAAGCAGCAACACAGGCCTTTGTGGATCTGTATCAGGTTCTCTGTATATGTATGTTAGCATTTATTGTAGTATTTTTATTGGACTCCCGAGTGTGAGAACAAGTGGGTCTCTGATTCATGTGCCTGTTCTTAGAGCTCTTCTTCTGTTGGGTTGTCTTGTCCAACTTTGTTCTAATTGCTTATTATATTTTAGTTTGTCATGTTTTGTTGTTAACTCTTAGAAACCTTAGTTTTCAAATGAGAGACAGAAAGACAGTGGAACCAGAGAAAGATGAGGTGTGGAGGAACTAGAAGTAGTAGAGGGAGGGAAATTATAATCAGGATATATTGTATAAAAAATAATTTATTTTCAAGGAAAGGAAAAAAATAAAAAAATCTAGTATTGTAAAACCTTATATAATATTTAAACATCATTATTACATTACTGTTGTCATGACATGTATAATTTAGTTGTTTCCCTACTGAGCTATTAAACATTTGATAACATTTCAAATACTTTACTACTCTTTTTCTATGTTCTTATTTTAATGTTTTACTAGATAATAAAAACATCTGATTTTGTTGAATAAGAGACATTGTTTAGGTCATTTAACTAACATGGTTCTCTGTAAAGTTAAAACTCAAATAAGGAAAAGGTAATTTGTATCTACATAGATTTGAGAGATAATTACAATTTTTCACCATATTTCTGATATTAATACAACAGAGTGATAGTGATCCAGGAACCATTCTTGGGCCTTTAAGTTCTATGATTCTTTTTTATCTCTACAACACTAAGTAACATACAATGGGTGAGTTGTTAGAACTGTGTGCTTGATTAGGCTTCATCATAGAAATTCTAACCATTCTCCTATTGTAGTTATTTATTGAAATGTTTAGAATGTTGTAGAATTACTACAGTATAGACAGTAAAAATATAAACAAATGTTCGAGAAAAAACGAGGTAATTTTGCTCATCAATGCAGAACACTTGCTTATTTTGTGACTTTACTAGATGACACAGGTTCTCTTTCTAAATGTGTGATCACAGCCTACACTTACTCACTGAAATGTCTGCCGAGATACTGTAGAAAACTCATACTTCCCTGGGATGGGGTTTTAGCTTAGAGGTAGAACACTCGACACATTTACACGAAGCACTTGCACATAAAAAAATAAGCATTTAAAATACTCAACAGGTTTTTGCTTAAGATTCAAGTATTCCATTCTGTACAATATTTTCTTTATTTCTGAAAACCCTGCCTGTGATATCACTGTAACATGAAGGGCCAGGCCTGCTTGTTTGTTGTTGGGGTTTTTGTCCTGCCCAGTACCCCACAACTGTTTAACCCCAAAGAAAATCAAACAAAGATCTTTGTAAGTTATAAAGCTGGCCCATTAGCTCTAGCTTCTCACTGGCTAATTCTCACATTTTTTTTTTTTTGTTTTTTCGAGACAGGGTTTTTCTGTAGCTTTGGTGCCTGTCCTGGAACTAGCTCTTGTAGACCAGGCTGGCCTCGGACTCCCAGAGATCCACCTGCCTCTGCCTCCGGAGTGCTGGGATTAAAGACATGCATCCCCCCTCCCCCCCCAGCTAACTCTCACATCTTGATTAACCCATTTTTCTGATCTATGTTAGCCGTGTGGCTCAGTACATTTTTTCCGTGGGGCAGATCACATCCTGCTGCTTCTGATGATCTGGGCAGGAATGGCAGGAATCAACTTCCTCCTTCCCAAAATTCTCCTGTTCTCATTACATCATTTCTACTTCCTGTCTGGTTTTCCCACCTATATTTCCTGCCTGGCCAATCAGCATTTATTTATAACATGATTGACAGAATACAGACAATTCTCCCACACCATATCACTAATTCATGATATTTGATCTCAATGACCTTCATGTATATGAACAAACTTCTTTAAATATGATGTCCCTGTCACACAGGGAAATCCTACAATTAAGTGAGGACATTATCTTATGGTTCAGTAAAAAGATTGGTAATTTTGAATTCCACAAGGACAGCAGAAGAAAAGGGGCTGACCTGGAAACACAATGATTTTTATTTATCTCATCAAGAAAAGTTATCACAAGGTGTAAAACTTAGTCCAGACCCTTTCATCTGAAGCCCTTTGTTTTTTCCAGAAAGACACACCTGTGTCAGTTTCCTACCCAAGAGGGTAGACACGTCTCTGTCCCATTCAAACTCTGCATATGAAAACTTTTTTCTATTATAGTTTTTGTTCCTAAATTTAGGAAGGTATTTATTTGGTTTTGTTTGACTATACTATACATTATTATTATGTACAACATGATACATTGAACTAAATTAAAAGCTCACTGTACACATTTGCTCACATACTCTCTGGTGGAAGTATTCAAAATCTACCTTCTAGAAATTGCTAAAATCAAAGCACATGTTTAACATCTACATCTAATATATCCTACAGTTGGCTTCCTCACCTTAAATTTTTTTAAACAATAACAAAAATCATTTATAAAATATTTGAGAGAAATTAACATTAGGTCCTTCCCAGCAATGAAACAGATGAATGATATATCCATGAGGTAGGGGTGGGGTTCCAGACAAGACACTGTATGTAGACAAGTATTCAATGAAATAGAAACACATAGGTCATGTGTTTTCTTATACAAAACAATAAAATTCACAAGAACCACAACACCAAACACTTTGCATTGGAAACAATTCTGAGTTTCCAAAGGGAGCATTTTTCCAAGTCAGTTTAATAAAACTATTTGAGAAACTGAAGCACTACTTTGTGTTTATATTTTTATTTAGTCTTGATTGAAGAAAATAATATGGACAGTTGTATTCAGCCATGTTAATAGTACCAAACACTTTCTAGTATACAACTCTTGCCCTTGTCCTCTGTACTGTTAAATGTGTAACTGCTTGATGTGAGAGATATTTCAGGTTGTAAAACAAGAGTTGACTGGATGGAACTAGCTCAACTGAAATTAATGGGATTTGAGCTATCATATTTTAGAATATATTTAATTTATTTAATTTAATTTTAAATTGAGTTCACTTCTCAGCAAAATTCTTATGAGCACAGATAATTAGCTAAGGTCCAAATTTTGCGGTGTATTCTAATTGGATGAGGGATTTCTTCAGGGCTCTTGACTGCAATATTTGATGTTTTCAAAATCAGAAATTGAAAGTCCAAGCCTAAAGCTGCTAGCCAACTTAGAAATGTATTACAGAAAGGGCATACATTAACAGAATGTAGCAATGGATTAGTATTTATAAATACATTTAATGGGTTTAATCACAGAGTTGTTACTATACTTTTTTTCAGGTGCCATTAAAAAATTCATTAAAACACCAGGCATTCAGTTGAATGAAAATCTGGAAAACACCTGTGAACAAAGTCATCCCCCATTCTCAGGACACCCTATGTGTCTGGATAATCACCTTCAAAGGGTTCTTCAATCTTCCCATTTAAAAACCAAAGAAAGATGTCTTAAATATTTTTGTTTTATTAGAAAATTTAATAATGCCCCTCTTAAAGTTACTTGATCTTTCTCTTAATAATGTAAATAGACAAAAAATCACCTCATTTTCAAGAATAAATCTGTGGAAAGCTGTTTGAATGATCATTTCCTATTTACTAAAAATGCCATTATTACAATTGAAGTAGGAAAGTTATCAGCAACATTGATAATATATAGCAGTCCTCTTAATAGCCATTAAAAAGACATTTTAATCACTGGGAGGAGAAAAAATATTTATTTTTTCCTAAGCTAATTTGTGCTTTGTTTTGAACAAAACCTGTCAGTATGAATGGTTTATTATGTGCTGTTGGAAAACATCTTTGGATCTGCTTATGATGCTTACTCTGAGGCAAATCTTGTGAGACAAGTGGATAAACATGAATGTCTTGAATTACAAGGCACATGGTTTATTTATGTTTATAAAGGAATAAATGAAAAATACAAGAATAGTAAATACTTTTGCAATAGGAAATCTCAAAGTATTAAACTAGTGAGAAAGGTCATTTCAATTGTAGAACTATAAGTCTCTATGTTTACTCAAATCTTTGCTATTTTGAAGATCATAGAAAATAGCTAAGGACCATAAATTATCATCCTTTTATGCATTTGAAGTATATTTTAAGGATTATATGGTTCATGTGTTCAGTCTGAGTTGGTAGAGAGGAGCTCTGATTCTGAGTTGCCACTATCTGAGCAAATGAATTTAGAGGGGAAGGCTTTGCTCCTCTGAGCTACAGCCTCCATTGAATGAACAGTGAATCCTATGCTGCTGTCCTAGAGTAAAGAGGATGAGCTTTGTTACTGACTGTAATTATTGGTGTGGCCAACACATCTGTGCTGTGTTTATACTCTGGGTCTAGCAGTAAATAATCTTATGATCTAGGTAAGCACAAGGGAGATGAAGGCTTCAGTTATAAACAAACTGGAGGCAAAGAACAGTAGGGATAGAAGACAGTAAAGCTATATTCTTTGGTCTCCACATAGACACTCTGCTCTGCTAGGGTCCCAGCTTCCTAGGCCTTTACTGAACCAAACTCAGACTATCTAGGCTGGAGCAATAATGCAGTTTGGGCCCCAAAGCAACTTCTAACTCCAAAGTGTCTTCTTGTCATGGTTATTATCAAAAACATAATTTCCAGAAACCCAGTAATGTAATTTTGTAATGTACTTTATGGAATATATACAAAATTAGATGCATAATTTGTAACATGAGTTTAAATGAACAAAACAAAGCTCTTGATTTTGTTTTCCTTGGAGAGCGAGCACAGAATTGTTCTTAAGCTTTGACTTTGCACTTTGGGGACAATCTTAGGTTTCCCCTATCTACTCTGGCTTGTCATCTGTGATTAGCTTAGCCAGTGATGTTGGTGAGACTTTATGGGTGTGGCTTCTGACATTACTAGAAGACACAATTTCACAGCAAGCTCCTGAAAACTACAGGAAACACTAGGATCCTCTTTTTCTTTTTAAACTACTTGAAGTTCTGGCCAAATGAAGTATTTGTTGAATCCCATATCTCATATTTGCTGAATCTTATCTTTATCTTAAAACATAATTAGAAAAATTTAAGAAGTATAAAAAAACATGCCTTATGTTTACAAAAGTTGGAAATTCTATTCAGGCAGTAAACACCTGAGATTAAATATTTAGAACCAAAGAAAACCATAGAGAATTGAGTTCATCATTAGATATCAAAAGTTTCAAAACACCAAAAGTTCAATCTTAGCAATGAGGAGAGAAATCATTGAATAAAAACTAACCAAAACAGATAGTTCATAGACTTAAGAGTAAAGACCATATAAGTTTTTAATATTTTCCATGTGATTCAAATATTTGGTGAGAAAATACACACTAAATTTAAAATTTTGAAAAAACAGCAAAGAGAATGTTGAAAATACAAAAAGAGAATGAACTTACTGTTAAGTTGTAGATTTCCAAATTTAAAAAATAAGCTCATAATAAGTGATGCAAGCTAAAATTTGAAGAAAACGTTTGTAAAATAAAATTGAGAGTGAAATAGTGAAAATTATGCACATGATGCTGCATACTTGATTGAGAAAGCTGACCCAGGAAGCTAATTATCAGTAAGGCAGCTTTCATATGATTAGAACTGCTAAGAGGATGGAGAGAGACGTGAAAGAAAAACAGTAAAACATGTGCTTTGGAAAATCCTTCAAATGCAAAAAACCCACATAATAACATAATAATCAGGAAAGTGGCATGCATACAAACAGGAAAAAACAATCATAACATTTCCTTTTAGTAAAAGCAATGCAAGGAAAAGACAAAAAAAATCTGCAAAATACTGAAATAAAAATATCTGTGATACAATGTTTCCTAACTATTGAAAATGCATTTAAAATATAAAAATTTCTTTGAGGAGGTGATGATCTATCTACACAGAGCATCCCATGCACTCTACAAAAGGAAACCAGCTGCATGAACTGGAGAGACGGCTCAACAGCTGAAGTGCCTATTGCTCTCTCAGAGCCTGGCATTTGATACATAGAACATCTGGTGGTTCAGAAAACCTGGAATTCCAGCTAGGAGATCTGATATCTTCTGGCTTGTTAGGGTATCACACACACACACACACACACACACACAGACACACACACACACACAATCTGTAAAAATATCAGCAACAAAATCTCAGAACTTCTAGATATATTTAGCCTGCAGTATACAAAAACAAATGCACATCTACAATTAGAAGTTAGGAAAAAGTTTTGTAATAAAATAAACATAAATGACAATTATAACATTTTTCAATAAAAGTTAAAAGGGGTTTGTAGATTTAGATATTTATTTCTGATATTCATAAGGAATTTGAAAAAGAAAAAATTAAACAAAAGAATTTTAAAATAAGTTAAAATAATGACAATATTAATATTATTTTAAAATTATAATAAAATTGTAGTGATACACATATTATGATACTGACCTAAAGTCCAACGGGTAATAGATATAAGAATAAATAATAGACCAATGCACTAATATTCACACTCACAATCACACAGATAGTATCTCAATACTATATACATATATACATATAGTCATACTCCTATTCATGAACACCTACAATCAACTGTTTCTTAGGATACCATAATAGCAATAAAATGGGCGATCTTTAGGAAAACTTAATTTGACAATAATTGAGCATTTTAAAGAATCTATAGGAGAAACACTTTTCATGACCTTGGTTTTATTATCTTAAAGATGATGCTCAACCAGAATGCATAAAGTAAAAAAAAGTAATTATAATACCCTGATCATCATCAAAATTATGAGTTTCTTCACTTTAAGAAACAATGCTTACAGGATGAAAGACAAAACCTGGATCAGAAGATATTTTCACATCATTTATATTGTATAATTTTTTCTACATGATTTAAAGTCTTAATAGTAATAAATATGCAAAGCTAATCAAGAAGGGAAAATATTTCAGCAGATACTTCCCCATGGAGAGAAACAAATCAATTGCAAACCCATGAAAAACTTTTCATATCCTTGGTCATTTTGGAATTATGAAGTAAAATCATGATTTATAACACTAAAACAAGTTACATTTAAGTGGTACCTCATACCAATTATTGTTGAAGATTTGGAAGAAATGGAACCCAGGATGCGAATATGAAGGTGATAGCACACACCTTTAATCCCAGCACTTCAATCCTTGCAGAGGCAGGGAGATCTCTGTGAGTTCAAGGTCAGCCTGGTCCAAAGAGCAAGTGCCAGAACAGGCTCTAAAGATACTGAGAAATCCTGTCCATAAAAACTTGCTCTCCTCCCTGCCTCTCCCCTCCCCTCCTTTATCCTCCCCCAAGGTCCCCATGCTCCCAATTTACTCAAGAGATCTTGTCTTTTTCTACTTCCCATGTAGATTAGATCTATGTAAATCTTTCTTAGTGTCCTCATTTTTGTCTAAGTTCCCTGGGATTGTGGTTTGTAGGGTGGTTTTCTTTGCTTTATGTTTAAAAATCAATTATGAGTGAGTACATGTGATAATTGTCTTTCTGTGTCTGGGTTACCTCACTCAAAATGGATGTCAGTGTGGAAATTTCTCAGAATCCTTCAAGATCCAATACCACTTTTGGGTATATATCCAAAGGATCATGCCACAAGGACATGTGATCAACTATGTTCAAAGCAGCAATGTTTGTCATAGACAGAACCTGGAAACAACCTAAATGCCCTTTCACCAAAGAATGGATAAGGAAAATGTGGTACATTTACACAATGGAGTACTACACAGCACAAAATAATAACGACATATTGAACTTTGCAGGAAAATGAATGGAGCTAGCTGCATGGTTTTGATGAAGAATGTGATTGCTTTCTGCATTTGTCCAAAAAATTCTTCCTAAGTCTAAATTGAAGAACTATGGATTAACACAATTGGAAGAGAGATTTCTGGATAGCCTAGGAATAACTCTGCCTTGTGGTTATTAGTGTAGTAATTTTTGTGTACATCTTTAGTGAAAGATAATGCCAAGCAAGGAAAATTACACATTGTGCAGTTTGAAGAGCAGAGGAAAACTGGGACGTGTAATAGAACTAAACCCTATTTTCAAAAAAGAGAGAGAGAGAGAGAGAGAGAGAGAGAGAGAGAGAGAGAAAATAAATAAATAAATGTCCCAATATTAATTGGAAAAAAGTGATGGTAACCTCAGGGTGAAACCCCACACAGTGTTTCCAACTTTATAAAAGTGATTAAAGACATTTTAGGGCCACACAAGGTGGTATACATATTGAATCCTAGCACTAAGTAGATAGAAGCATGCAGATCTCTGACTTTGAGGCCTGCAGGGTCTACAGCGTGAGTTTCCAGACTGCCAAGCTTAGGGAGTGATAGAAATCATTTCAAATTAGAGAACATGTATTTGAACAAAGTGGGAGGGAAGCATGTCCTAGTGCCAACAAGCACCAGAACTTGGCAGCTTCAGACACGTGGTTCTAGCTTTAAAGTTAAGGATAAAATAAAGGGGTGATGTAATCTCCATCAGCAACTAAGGAAAACCCGAGGTTAGGTATGTGCCAGGAGTGAGTGACCTAAACTGGGAAGCTAAAACTTGGATTGCCTTGGGACCGCCCAAGATGTTGGCAATGATAGATAACTTAGATACAGGTCAAAAGAAAGCTAAAGACTAGCTGTGGAAATAGTTGGAGAGAGAGAAGTGTGTTGCCATCAACAAAGCTGAAAGGAGTCGGAGATCTGAAGAAGGCTTTAACATCAGACATGGAGATATGAGTTTGGTGCTTGACCTGCTGGTTTTAGTTCTTGCTTTGGCCCAATATTTCCCCATTGTCCTCTCATTCCACCTCCTTGGAATGATAATGGACACTCTGTGCCATTGTATGTTGGAAGTGTGTGATCTGATTTTTTTTATTTTATAAGTGATTACAGGTAAGAGACTGCCATGACTATCCAAATAGACTGAATTTTGGACTATGAAATTATGTTGAGACACTGATGGACTATGTTGACTTTTGAAATTAACATAATGCATTTTTGCATTATGATAAGGCTAAACCCTGGACTATAGTGGTTTGAATAGGAATGCCCTCCTCATAGGTTCCATGATTTGGATTCTTAGACATCAGGAAGTGGCACAACAAGGATTAGGAGGTGTAGTCTTGTGTGAGGAATTGTGGGTGGGCTTTGGGACTTCAAATGCTCAGGACAGGCTATAGGCTATGTCTTTCTCCTTCTGCTGAGTGATGATCAAGATCTACACCTCCCAGCTCCATTCCAGTACCATGTCTGCCTGCATGCCCTCATGCATCCTGCTATTCTAACAGTAGAATAAACCCTGAAACTGTAAAAAAGTGTTTCTTAGCATCTATGTATGTCTTTGGTTCTTTCTTATCTTTGCTGTGTCCAGTTTTGGTTTGTTTTTATTTATTTTATTATCAATTTTTGATGTTCATTGGCATTCAAAGCAAAAAGAAAGGTTTTAAATTTGGGTTGCTGGAGTGATGTGAAGGATCTAGGAGGATTTGGGGGAGGGAAAACCATAATCAGAATATACTGTATTGAAAACAAATCTGTTTTGATGAATTAAAATTAGAAATCTTATTAAATTAAACTTAAAACTTAGAAACTACTAGAAACAAGTAAGGACACAATTATGAGAAGAACATCTAAAATGGACTTCAATATCAGGATACAGTAGTAAGCCTAGATAAGCATGATGTCTTCACATTATGAATCTTTTGTCCAGCAGAGCATACAATCATCAGAATAGAGACAACCACAGAATTTGAAGAAGCATTTGCCAACTTTCCCAGAAAAATGTTAATATTGTGAATAGATACAGAACTGGAAAACTTGCAACACCAAAAAGAATAAATAATTCAACTGGTAAATAGAGAAATGAAATGGACAGTCATGTCATAAAAGAACATATATGAATATGAATGTAATTATGAATTTGTTACATATATAATATATACATATGCATATCTCTCAAAATAGATATAAACTTAAGGACAACTAAAATAAAAACTGCATTGGAGATGGGGCACTAGAAGTCCAAATCAATTTTTACGATCCACATGACCCAAGGGTGGCTTAAAACCATCTTTAACTCGAGGTCTAGTAGATCTGTGCCCTTTTCGGAGAAAGTGGACTTTTGCATGCACAAGTCTCTTTCACCCATATAAAGAGAGAAAGAGAGGAAGAACGGGGAGGGGGAGAGACAGAAAGAGAGAGAGGGAGGGACGGAGAGAGGGAGGAAGGGAGGGAGATAGGGAAAAGAGGGAAAAAGAGAGAAACACATACACAAAATAAATATTTAAAAATGCATTAAAAATCTGTTTTGCTCCATTCCAGAATGTCTGTCTTCAAGAGTACAGATAATATAATAAATAAATAGATGATAGATAGATAGATAGATAGATAGATAGATAGATAGATAGATAGATAGATACTGGCAAGCAGGTGGGAAAAGAGAAATCCTTGTATATTATTGTGGAAATATAACATACCACCAAAATATGATAGTGTGTTTTGAGTTTTCTCATAGTCCAAATAGATCTATAGTATCATTCAGCTTTACTACTCCTGTGTGTACATTCCTTTCAAAAGTCTAAATTGGTATACAATAGAGTTACACATGTGCCTATAGTTATGAGAGCAATATATAAATTCTCTGTCATAAAATTAGACTGGGTTCAATAAGCAGATAAATGGAGAAGAAAGTCTGATAAATCCATGTATACACTGACATATGTATTATGGATGTATAAAGAATGATACCATGACATTTACAGAGGTATGGGTGACTCTGGAAATACTGTTGCTGGATAAAATAAATTGGAATCATAGAGACAAACGTGTTTCTGTCATGGAAGCAGAAGGGAGGGTATCAAGGAAAAGGATCATAGACATGGGTGAGAGCAGAGGGAGGAGGGTGCTGGGAGCAGAGATGGCAAAACCTAATATATTCATATCTGAATATGGTTATATCACAGTAATATACATGACTCTGTAGAATAAAAGCTGAATAAGAACTAACTAGAAATATGGTCAACTTTGTACTCACTAAATTCTAAAAAAGTATTCACCAAAAATTTGAAGCCCTTTTATGCTACATTTATAAATTTTGACTGCAGAAAAACATTCAAGTAATATAACTGTTTAAAAATAGAATAAACTACATAATAATTAAGTCTCTGCTGGATTGAAAATATATGGAAACATACTAATGCACAGAGATCTATTTAGTGCAATATGACCGATAAATGTCATTTAAATTATAAATTTTGAAATGGAAAATCGAGGCTGTAAGAATAAGTTGTATTTATATATCTAAATATAATTAATCAGAGGTATATTATTATTAGCTAAAGTGGTTTTCAAACTTTCTAATGCTGTGAACTTTTAATCTATGTTGTTATGATGTGCAGCCATTAAAATTATTTTTTACTACTTTATAATGGTAATTTTGCTTCTATTATGAATCATAATGTAAATATTTTTGTAGATAGAGGTTTTCCAAAGGGGTTGTGGCCCACAGATTGAGAAATGTGAATTGCCCTAGATTACAACATAAAAATCAATTTATAGGAAACAATTATAGTCCTATTTGCAATAAATGCAGCAGACTATTAAATCAGTAATACTGCTACATATTATTTAACCTACTTCAGATGTAGAGAAACAAATTCGTAAATGCTATGTAAAACTTCTGTATACAAAATTAGCAAATTACAAGCATGATATAAATAGCTGCATTATGTGTTCAGGCTGAAAATACTCTACTAAAATGTCGATCTTCAGCCCATTTGTTTTTTTTTTTTTCACAGAAAATTCACAATTCCAGGAGATATTTTCCAAATTTAGCAAGTTAATTTTAAGTTGTATACAGAAATTCAGTGCATCTAAAAATTATGGCAAGAAAGATAATCTTCAAAATAACAGGACGCAGATCTGTAAAGGACTTGCTGAGCAAGCACATGATGTTGAATTAAATTCCCTGACTGGTGGCATCCTCCAACAATCCTATCACTAGTGGTGTAGAGACGTTGGCATCCCTGGGACTTACTGATCAGCCAGTCTATCCAAATCATTTACCTTCAAGTTTAAAGATGCTGAATCAAAATGAAGTTGAGAAGGACTGAGAAAAAACCTTGACATTGACCTCTGGTTTGTATATACGTTTGCACCATGCACACATGTGTATGTATGAACACACATTTCTAGATGCTTTGAGCACACACACACACACACAATTAAAACAACAAATAAATAACAACTGAAGCTATTGCATATCTGTTTATAAAATATATTTTAAAACTTTTACAACTCATAAAGAACTTCAACAACTAACATTTAAATAAAGAAAAAAATTCTCCAATGGCATAAAATAAAACTACAGTTTCAGAAAACATACCAATGTTTAATAATTTATAACAAAGAAACTTCTACAGTTCTGTGGCAGAAATTATTGTATTTTCATTGGATGGTGATCGGTCAACCAAATAGTCACACGGAAAGAATGGATTGAAACAATACCTGACTTGCTTCTCATAAATCATTTCGATATGGACCATAGACGGAAATGTGTGTAACATTTGAAACAATAAAATGCAAAGAATTGTGGAATATTTTGATGAGCTTACTGTGTTAAGTAGTACTGAAACTTCATTGACCAAAAATAAAACAAAAAATTTAAAAATATAAAAGTGTGCTACATCAAACTTAGAACTTATTTTCATTCAGTTTAAATTCCAGCAGAGAAAAACATGCCACAGAGTAAGTTATCTGAAATGTATATGGTTTAAAAAAAGAGTCATTTCAGACTACATCAAGTCTTATATATTTTGAAATGCAAGAAAATTAAAAAAATAAACTAATTAAATGTGGGCATAGTATTGAGAAGAAACGACAGAAAGTGAGCATACACATGACAGTGTTTGCATGAAAAGATAATTTAACATGACAGCTGGTGAATGAATAAAACAATAGCAGAACTTGAAATCGCAACTAGGTAGAAGAACATCAAAATTACTTATTATAAAAGACATGAGCAACACAAACCCAAAAGTTTAAATGAGTAATATTGCTACTGACTATGATGGAGAACTACAGCAAAATATACTTATCTAATGCTCTAGAGTTTGCTTAGGGAAAATATGAAAGAAAATGAGTAAATATGTATTTTGTGATTTTTACTATTAAGAGTTATATAATAATATACATGAAAAATAAATGTGAAGTAGATAAATATTAGAATTTATATAAATTATACTATGGACACTGAATGCTTCTGACAATTCCATTGACAAACAAGGAGACAAAGTGAAGAACCAAGGATACTTGAGAACTTAAATAAATACACCAACAGTATTTAGGAACATAGTGTGGATTCAACAGATAAATTGAAATACACAAAATGTAAAGATGGAAGACCATTAAGATTGAAGAAAATAAGAGATGTGTTCCCAGAGGTTGTGGCAAAAAATAGCCACCTGAAATACTGGAGTTATTCTGGAACTTAGCCTGAAATGTAACTTCACAGTTCATACCCAGCAGGCCCTTCTGATGATGTGAAATACTTGAACCTAAAAGTATTATAGATTTTGAAATTTTATGGATGTTGAAACATTTGCCTATGCATGAGAGAGGTATCTCTGGATAGACACAACTCTAAGAAATATATTAATTTAGATTATATTTACATATACACACATATAAAACAAAAGATAATGTATTCAATGATTTTAATTTTTCTACAATTTTTGTGAAAGCACACACATAATTGTGAAATTTTCCATTTGTTATTATACCTTTAAATACTCAGATATTTTCATTTTGGAGCTCCTCAGATGTTAATTAGATATGATTAAAATGTACATATAAAATATAGTGGCTGAGGACATAGTTCAGTGACAATATACATAAGGCCATGAATTTGATCAGAATTTGATCAGAACTGGGAAACAAAACAAAACAATAAAATTGTAATGAGTGGTATACTTAGAATTCACATCGCTTATTCTCTGCTATTGATGAATATGCATCATAAAATATTATACTTTTTCTCAAAATAACTCTTTTTGTGAATTAAATCATCCAAAGAATTTTAAATTAATATAAATATATGTAAATAGATAAATACCAAATTTTAAAAGGAACTTTTAAATAAATATTAATCACAATCATGTATACATGAAAATATATTTATGGACCCAAAAGTCCACACTTCAACATATTGTACTGCCATGTTCTTTGAGACACTAGCTATGAAAAACTGGACCCTGACTACACAGAATTATGTACATAGGGATCAGTGGGATCAACCAATAATTAATGAAATATTGAACCTGCTTTTGCAAACTATTTATAGAAATTTAAGGAACAGATTGGAAAAGAGAGGTTCCTCAAAAAGACCTGGGTTTAAGGTATTGATTAGGAGGCTTTACAGTGGAAAATTTGATGAGAAGATTAATAGGAATTTATTCAATAGGATTTGAGAGAAAGGAAAGACTCAAAAAATATCCCAGCTGCAGATCAATTGGATCTGTTCCTCCATTTGAAGGGGAGGAAAGTAAGAGGTCATGTATATTTATGAAGTATATGTGCTTTCTATGTCCAGAACTATGCCAGGTGTTTTACATATGCTATGCCATTTAATCCTCGTAATAGCTCTGTGTGATACACATATATATTTCTATTTTACAAATGAAAAAAAATGAGACTCACAGGTTATTTAATTTGCCCAAGGTCAAATGGCAAGGAAATGGAGATGCCCTGTTTGAAGCCAGGTGTGTTTGATTCAAAGGCCATGCCCCTTTCATTTCAGAATGAATCCTAATACATCACATAACATCTGAACATTTCGCTTGGTGGATGGTGATGCCATTAACTAAAGGAGGAATTCAGAAAAAGAGTACGGTCTGCAGTGGAAAAGTGAGCATGTTTCAGAAATATTTAATATCTTGCTAGTAAGCATTTTGGAAGAACTTAAAAGAAAACGTTTAATGTTGTGTTGTCAATAGAGCAGACCCTGCTCATAAATGCTTTATATAAATTGTAGTATTCAAAATCAAATAATATTTAAAATATACATCCTCATTCTTACTAGCCCACATTTCAAATACCCAACCTTGTGTGAGGAATGGCCACCATGTTAGAGAGCAGAGGCAGACAGCATTTATAATAACAGGTCTAACATATGAGCCAGAAAATTAGATGAAGTGATCATCAAAACATGAGACGGTAATGTATCACTGCTGAACAATAATAGCTAAGGCCATGTCTACCATTTATTTCTTATGAATCCTTTCATTGTCCAAACTCTTCAGAAAGATGGCGTTGATCCTCATTACAGCTTTGTGAAGACAATGTCCTAATTACTGTACCCTTTGAGTTCAGTCCAGTGACATGACTCAGCAAGTCAGAGTGCTCCCAGCCAAGCCTGATTAACTGACTTTAATTTCCTGGACCCATATATTCGAAAGGGAGCTTGCATTTCTGTAAGTTTTCCTCTGATCCCTTCCTGCCAATCATTACATACATACAATAAATGAATGAAGTGAATATTTGACACTTCCCAATGAGTATTTTCTTTATTTTTGATAATGTAATTATATTTCTCGCTTTCTTTTTTTCACTTTCAAACTTCTCCATACACCCTTTCAGTCCTTTTAAAATATTCACAACCTTTTTTCTTTTTTTCTTTTTTTTTAAAATTTATTTATTAAAGATTTCTGTCTCTTCTCGGCCAACGCCTCCCATTTCCCTCCCCCTCCCCCAATCAAGTCCCCCTCCCTCCTCAGCCCGAAGAGCAATCAGGGTTCCCTGCCCTGTGGAAAGACCAAGGAACCCCCACCTCCATCCAGTTCTAGTAAGATGAGCATCCAAACTGCCTAGGCTCAGCCTTTTTTTCATTAATTACTTTGATATAGATGTCTAAATATATGTATATATTACTAACCACATAAATACGACCTGTTCATTCTGAATAATGTTATTTGTATATATGTTTTGTGGCTGGTCATTGGGTGTAAGATAACTAATTATTGTGTTCTTCTCTGGGGATGATATTTTTCTCAACTCTAATCATTACTTAGCTTCCTGTTCCTCTTTGTGTAGTATTGGGGCCTTAAGAACTTTGATCTATCCACATTGTTAGCTGTTGTTGTTGTCCTCGTTCAACTTATATGCAGGAAGTCATGTTGGTGAGCCTTTATGGGTATATCTTCTGGCATTACTAAGAAACACAATGTCATAAAACTCTCTAATCCTTTGGCTCTATAATATGTCTGTCTCCCTTCATCAATATTTCCTGAGCATTAGGTGCTAGAGTAGCTTTGTAAATATATTCAATGAGACTGGGTGCTTTCTTGGTACCAGAAGTTGCCGTGAAGTTTACAAAGTAGTTACACAAAGAATATTCTTACCAGTATATGATGAATATAAACCACAAAGCCTAGCACATTGTTAAATCCTAATGGTGCAGAGTTGGCATGAGTACCTTGACAATAATCAATAGCCATCTAACTGGTCATTGACCTTAGACTTATTCCACAGGACAGAAAGCATGTCTGGTATTGGAGACCTAATCAACTACACAGGGCTAGTGGAATCATGGATTTTGGAGGAGAAGCTACAACTGCCACTTTACTTAATTAGCATAATCACTATGAACATCTGTCCCTATAATCACAGAAAGAATAATCCTCATCCCTGATAAGTTGAATTTTTGGCGTTCTTTATAATGCAGCAGATAGATAGTGTCTCAAGACAGTTGGGCTAGATGCATATTTATGAGTATAGTATAATATTTTTTCTAGTTGTATTTGGTTCTATTTTGAGTCTCTTACGTGTCCAGCCTCTGGTTCCTTGCGCTCCCAATAGGGCTCCCATTCCTGATGTGGGCATCAAGTTGGACCAGTCATTGGTCGGCCACTCCTACAAGTTCTTCACCACCAATAGCCCAACATATCTTGTGGTCAGGATAAATTGTAAATTGAAGGTTTTGTGGCTTGGTGGTGTTCTAGTATCGTTGCTGGAAGCTTTGCTGGTTATAGAAGATGGTTTGTTTGGGTTCCCTGTTCCCCATTGCTAGTAGTCTTTGTTAGGGTCACTCTTGAAGATTTCAGGGAATTTACACTGCACTAACTTTCTACATCACCTCAAATGCTCCCCAACTCCTGTCATCACCCCCAAACACTCTCTCCCTTGACATCCTAAACTGTTCCCTCCTGTACCTACACCACCTGCCCAAAGTTCACTCACAAAATATATAAAGAGAAAAGATTTCACGAACTCCACATCTGACAGAGGGCTAATATTTAAAATATAATAATTCAAGAAACTAGATATCAAAACACCAAATGATTCAAATTTTAAAGTGGGGTACAGATCTAAGTAAAGAATCCTCAAGACAAGAATATCAAATGACTGAGAAACACTTAAAGAAACGTTCAACATCCTTAGCCATAAGGGAAATGCAAATCAAAATGAATCTGAGATTCCACATTACTCTTGCCAGAATGGCTAAGATGGAAAACACAAGTGGTAGCTCCTGCTGGAAGGATGCAGGCAAGGGGAACACTCCCCTGTCGGCAGTGCGAGTTCAAAAATCTGTGGCTGCTGTGGAAATCTATATGACAGTTACTCAGAAAACTAGCAAGGGATCCACCTCCACACCCAGTATACTACTCTCGGTCATAACACCAAAAAACAATTCATCCTACTTGTTCACCTGTGCACATAGCAGCTTTAGTCATTATATCCAGAGACTAGAAACAACATAGATATCCTTCACCTGAAGAATGAATAAAGAAAATGTGGTAAATATACACAATGGACATCTCGAAATTTGCAGGCAAATGGAAGGAACAAAAAAAAATCTTGATTGAGGTAATCCAGACCCCAAAAAACAAATATGCCTTGTGTTCATTTATATGTGAACATTAATCATTGTAGGTAATCAAACTACAACTCACAGACCCAGAGACTCACGGAGGGAGGTGCACATGGCTTTCTTCTTTTCACCTTGCATGCAGATGATGGCACATCCTGTGCCCCATAATCTCATGAGCCAGTTTGCATAACAATATCCTTTGCGTTGGCTGGAGAAAAAAAATAACAATTTAATGAGATCTAATGACCTTCTGTTATAGTCACAAATTGGTGTCTAGCCTAGACATCATCAGGTTGCTTTATCTAGCAACTGACAGAAACAGATGCAGAGACCCGAAGGCTAAATTTGGAAATCCAGCTGAAGAGAGAGGAAGAATTGTAATAGTCAAAGTAATCAAAAACACTATAAGAAAACCCACAGACTCAACAAATCTCAACTCATAGGAGCTTACAGGGACTCAATCAACAACAAGTAAGCTTGCATTAGGCTGAACTAGGCTTTCTATATATATATATATGTGACAGCTCTGTAGTTTGGTCCTCTTGTGGGACTCCTAACAATGAGAACAGGGGCTGACTCTTTTGCTGTCTCTTAGTAACCTATTACTCATTTTGGGTTGTGTTGTGTAAATTTAATACAAGGGAGGTGCTTAGTCTTTTACTGCAACTTGATGTTCCATGGAGTCCTGCCCTTTTCTGAATAGACATGGAAAAGTGAATGGAAGGAGCAAAGGAGAAGCAAAGGGGAGGTAAAGAGACAAAAGGAAGGAGGAGAAACTGTACTTAGAAGCAAATATAAATGAATTAAATAAAAAAGATGAAAAAGAAAAATGCCCTTTAGAAATTTTGAAATATCAAAATATATTCAATTTTTTAACCTCTAGAGAATAACCGAACTCACACAAACATGCGCACTTAGGCTATTTGAGAAATAAAGTATTTATCATTAACATTATCTGCATCATCTTATTCCACCGATGAGACATAAAATTTAAAAGCTTGTGTATTTATAATGGTATATTATTTGTGTTATAATAAATAAAGCTTGCCTGAAGATTAGAAGACAAAGCAGTCATACTAACTAGTCAGTCATACAGACCAAGGAGTGGTAGTATATACCTTTAATCCCAGTACTGGGGAGATAGAGGCCAGTGGTACTCTGTTAGTTCAAAGCCACCCTGGACTATACAAGATTGAATCTGTCTAAAGAGAAACACAGCTCACACAAAAGTGATTCCACCACTTGGGATCACATGCTTTTAACCCCAGCATTGCAGAGTTGAGACAGGAGTGATATGGTTGGATGGAGAGAGAAAAATAAGGGGTAAGATACAAGAAAACTGTAGAGTGTAGAGTGTAAGGTGTAAAGTCTTCAGGATTCATGGATACAGGATCTCACCCATTTTCTGTCTCAGGTAGAGACAAGAGCCAGTGGCTGGATGCTTTACTTTTCTGATATTCAGATTGAAACATTAATATCTGTGTCTGAGTTTTTAGTATTCATGCTACATTTTTTTTTAGGCTACTGACGAAGGAAAAGGTTTATTTAGCCCAGAGGCTTGGGAGTTCGAGCCTAACCAACAAAGAGCAGCCCGTTTGCAAGTGTAATGGGGAGACCCCGTCACTCCCTCCAGTGACTCAAACACCTTCCCATAGGCCCTACTGCCTTTTAAAACCTCCCCTGCCTCCCAACAGTGTCATCACCATGGAGACCAAGTCTCTGTGGCCTTTGGGAAGGCATCATTAAACCATACCCAGACCACAGCAAGAACCACATTAGAGAAAAGGCGCTTGGGAGAAGTTGTGGGACCAAGGAGGGTCTGGGGCACGAGTGACTTGGCCAGGGTCTTAGGGGCTGCAGTCTTGCACTCAAACCGCAGTGCCTTAGAATCAAGAGTCAGGTTTTCCTTATGGGTCGTCAGGAGACCAACCAGGCTGAACAGCAAAGTGAAGTTAGATTTGCAAGCCAGAGACCAGAGTTCAGCACACCCCGTGTCTCCTAGGCAGAGGCATGCCTTTGAAGTGTTCAAAACGGTGACAGGAGTAAGTGATTTCTGTCTCCTCCCCTCCACTGGCTCCCATTTCCCTCCCCCTCCCCCAATCAACTCTAAATCTCTCATCAGTCCGAAGAGCAGTCAGGGTTCCCTGCCCTGTGGGGAGTCCAAGGACCTCCCACCTCCTTCCAGGTCTAGTAAGGTAAACATCCAAACAACCTAGGCTCCCACAAAGCCAGTACATGCAGTAGGATCAAATACCCATTGCCATTGTTTTTGAGTTCTCAGCAATCCTCATTGTCCGCTATGTTCAAAGAGTCCGGTTTTAGCCCATGCTTTTTCAGACCCAGGCCAGCTGGCCTTGGTGAGTTCCCGATAGAACTTCTCCATTGTCTCAGTGTGTGGATGCACCCCTTGCAGTCCTGAGTTCCTTGCTTGTGCTCTCTCTCCTTCTTCTCCTGATTTGGACCTTGGGGTTTCAGTCTAGTGCTCCAATGTGGGACTCTGTCTCTGTCTCCTTTCATCGCCTGATAAAGGTTAATATCCAGGAGGATGACTATATGTTTTTCTTCAGGTTCACCTTCTTATTTAGCTTCTCTAGGATCACGAATTATAGGCTCAATGTCCTTTATTTATGGCTAGAAACCAATTATGGGTGTGTACATCCCATGTTCCTCTTTTTGGGTCTGGCTTACCTCACTCAGGACAGTGTTTTCTATTTCCGTCCATTTGCATGCAAAATTCAAGAAGTCATTGTTTTTTACTGCTGAGTAGTACTCTAATGTGTATATATTCCATACTTTCTTCATCCATTCTTCCATTGAAGGCATCTAGGTTGTTTCCAGGTTCTGGCTATTACAAACAATGCTGCTATGAACATAGTTGAGCATATACTTTTGTTGTATGATAGGGCATCTCTTGGGTATATTCCCAAGAGTGGTATTGCTGGATCCAGGGGTAGGTTGATCCCAAATTTCCTGAGCAACCGCCACACTGCTTTCCAAAGTGGTTGCACAAGTTTGCATTCCCACCAGCAATGGATGAGTGTACCCCTTACTCCACAACCTCTCCAGCAAAGGTTATCATTGGTGTTTTTGATTTTAGCCATTCTGACAAGGTGTAAGATGGTATCTTAAGTTGTCTTGATTTGCAATTCCCTGATCGTAAGCAAAGCCAAAAATTTTGTATATTGAAACAAATTTGAGATTAATTCTGTTTGAACATATTGTACATATATTTCTACTTTTGTTCAAGGTATTATACTTATACAATTCTTTTAAAAATATAATGCAAATTCCTAGTCCTTGAAAAATATTATTTTCAACTGTTTAGGATAATAAGGAAATGCTTGTTAGTAGTTAATCATCTATTATAAATGAACTTGCTGATGCATTAAGTATGTTTCCAATGTCAAAAATATATTTTAAATAGACAGGTCATCTTCAAACTTCAGAGATTTACAGAATTTTGAACTTAAGATGTTTTAATAACATAGGTTTCTTTTGTTATGACAATGAAATATGTCTTCTCCTAGTTACACCAATCTGCTTCAGAGAAGATAATGGGCAACAAAGAAACTCTACAAGGAATTTACTTTTTTTCTGGAAAAAAATATACCACTGAACAAAAATTGCCCTTGCTTGGACTTCTGGCAGTATGTTGTCTTAATTGGACAAGCAGGATACAAAAGAAAGTGATTGCCAAACGTTGTCAAGAAAAGTAGGTACAACCCTTCAAAATATCCTGCTTCACAGAAAAGTCTATGGGATAAACTAAGCTTGTAGGCTGAAGATGGATGTTCCAATGTTACAGAGGAATCTTGGGTGATTTTCCCAACTTCCAGCTATTTCTGTCATTTCTCAGATATTTTTGGAAATCACTTGCTTGTACTTTTTACTCAGTTAATATTATTTATTTCTTGAGTCTCCGAGGGAGTTGAAGACAAGATAGCTATAGCTATAGTTTTCCTTGTTTACCAGATGCAGAACACAAGTTATGATAGAAAGTAAATTAGTTACAAGACTTTGGACTCACCAAGATAGGATAGAAATGGAATATTCTCCCTGAATTTGTCAAATGCAAGGGACCTAGACACTGTTTATTTATTTTTGCCTGTATATATTGTATATAGTTATTGTATTCATCATATATAGTTTTTTTTCATTAACTATTTTATTATTCTAGACAGAAAAGGTGAAATACAGTCATATGTTATATTTGTTTTAATTAATAAACCTTTCCTAAAGACCCGAGAGCAAATCAGCCATACTAATTAGCTATACAGGCCTGGGAATACTGAAACAAACCTTAAATCCCAGTCCTGGGGAGACAAAGGCAGGTGGATCAAGGCCACCCAGGACTACACAAGACTGAATCTACCTCAAAGAGAATAAGAGCTCACACAAAAGTGAACCCAGCTTTTGGGATCACACGCTTTTAAGCCCAGCACTAGGGAGATTGAGACAGCAATGATGTGACTGGGAAGAGAGAGGAATATAAGGGGGAAGAAACATGAAGTCAGTCGAGTATGGAAGATAGGGTGAGGAGTTTTCAGAATTTGTGAAGACAGGCTCTCACCCATTTCTGTCTGAGGTAGAGGTAAGATTCAGTGACTTTGTGCTTTGCTTTTCTGATCTTCAGCTTGAACCCCAGTTTCTTTCTCTGGATTTATGGTATATATAACACTGAAAAGATAACGGATCTTGGTGTTAATATGGCGTTTGTAAGCATAGTTCATGACAACATAGGACCACTAGTGAAAGTTAGCTATTTCATGGGAATGCATGGTCAGAACTGTTTTTATTGATAAATATTTATTCTAATGTTTCAAAGTATCTACTAACAACAATAAAATTTGATTTTACTAGTATTTTTATTCCATTGAACTTTACTTTTATTTTAAAAGATGAGCCTTTAAAATCCAATCCCCTTGTTTCCTTGATTGTGATATCCTCATACTCTACCTGAGTTTCTAAAGAAAGTCTAGTAAATTTTAATTACTTCATGCCAAGTGTTTATGTTTTCTTTAAAATTATAAAAAATTTATAAAATAAATAGAAAACAATGAAAAACCTTTCTTTAATAATAATATGGGCTAAAAGACATTGATTGACCTTTCTTTTTTTATAATATTTTGTGTCCCCTAATCATTGAGAATAATATGAAAATTTCAAAGTATATCTATTCCAAGACGACAGATATTTCAGATTCCAGGAACATTAGTTTTTGCTGCAGAAATTATTGTGCTCTCTCTGCACACAGAAAAACTAATGTAACTAAGAGACACATGAGACATCATCCTAAGCTTGTGAGCATAGCTCACTTAAACATCAGCATTTATGAGTATTTAAAATTATGTCACTGTCATCTCACCACTTCAAGGACAACAAACTTAAATGTGTAACTTTAAACTGCTGTCTGATACTTTTAGATCTGTGTAATTTTGAAAAATGCTGTATCACTTAATCAGTAGTCAATATTTATCAACAAATTTTAAAATAGCAAAGTTGTAGACAATAGCTTAGAGAAAGTCTCCTCTGTAGTAAGCTGATTATGGGAACGTCAGTTTCCTGTAGGTCAGAGGAGGAAAACGCAGGTTGAAGGCCATTATTACAAGGACAGAGAAGCCAGTAAAGGCAAACCAAAACAACAACAAATCTAAGAAACTGAACTGTTTCAAGCTGATATTTCAAAGCATTTGACTAAATTTGAAACTTTCTGTGGAGAAAGGTTAAAATGTAAACTCTAAAAGAGGATGAAATTATTTGAGTTCCAAAAGTACTAAAGTTTAAGGCTTTCTAACAAAGGAACCTGGTAGGATACCCATAAATAATGAGGCAAATAGAGGATCCTCACTAAGCAGTAATGACCATCAGTTTCTGATTAAAGGGATTAGTTATATATTATCTGCCATTTTAATAAAAATGTGAGCTGTCCCATTGGAAGTTACAGCATTTGAATCCACTGTGATATTAAAGCCATGAATATGAATCAGAATAAAATGCATATAAGTAACAACACTTTTAGTTTAAAAATATGATTTTAAAAAGTAATTATATTACTTTACCTATTTTGCTTCCTTTATCCAGCCTTTCCCAGTACTTCTTCTTCAACATTTTTCATATTCATACTCTTTTGATCATAGTTTCATTTGCTTTGAATAACATTGTTACTTGCAAACACGGGTGACACAGATACTTAAATACTTGGTGTCTTTGTGTTTTTGTTTGTATGTGTGTCTCTGTGTGTACCATGTTTAGTAATGAAAACCTAGCCAACATTCTGTGCCTGGTGATGTCATGCATATTAGAAAAGAATCTACTACCATCACATGGCTAGTCCACCATTATTTCTCGCTATGTTCTAAATTTTATCCTTAAACTCATAGATAAATGTATCTACCACTTCTAATCAAAGAAGCTTCCCACTATAACAAATCAAAAACAACACACACACACACACACACACAAATAAATAAATGCAACAATTGAACATAATGTAGAGATGACTGGATAGATCAGAGAGAGCTCAGTCTCATTGGATACATCTACATCATAATGACAAGTCTTATCACTCAGTGCAAACAATAAGAAATATGATGATCTCAAAAATACCCATGAGCTCTTGGCATTAACCAAATCAATGTTTAAACAATGATTTGTAAAGCGAATGAGACAAAAGTAATTAAAAGGCATTGGTTTTATCAAGATGAGGAAAACATGTAGGAGGAATAAAAAAATTCCACCACTGAAAGTCAAATACATGGAACTGGATTTAATATAAATTATTTTTTTTTAAAAAAAGGCAAGACTTGAATTTAGGGATGAGTCAACTTAAATGATTTGAATTGAAAATGGATACAAAATGGGAAAATATCAGGAAAAAAGTAATACATATAAATTACCTAATTGATTTTTCCAATGTGGATATACACATTGTCCCCAAGAAAGAGATTATATAGAATGAGGCAGAATTTATTTGAGATGGTATCAATGTTTTTCCTAAAGTAATGGAAGACATAAACTGCAGAAAAACAGTACTGTTGAAATGGAAGCACATAAAAGGAGACAGTGTCAAAGAAAACTGAGAAAAATAAAATTAGGAGATGGTATCCTCAAAACAGATGGAGCGGAAATGGAGGATAAGAGAATATATGCATATTCTGCACCTAGGAAAAAATGGAAAGTGTTAAACTATTTTATCTGGAGTAGGACAAATGAAAGAAAATGAAATATATGCAAAAAGGTAAAAATTAAAAATGTTTAAAATGGATCTTGTTATATATATTGATCCAAATATAATATTAATTATTACTATATCAAATAATCTGCAATGCATGAATATGATGTTCTGATAAAATATAGCTATGTGATTCTCTAAAAGGACAGGTGTAATATAGAAGTATATTAACAGTAGCACATAAAAACTACAGAAAATATTTCTAAGATTGTGATTTATATAAATATTAGGTAAAGAAAACTGGAAGGAAAGAAACAGACATAAAGGACAATTTGCAATGATCTTTCACTACAAGTGAAATATTATACGATATGAATTTCTAAATCAGCACACATATTTATCTAAAATATACAATCCAGATCCATGAACACATTTGCACTGGAATGTGTCTTATTCAGAAGTTGATATAATGGGTGTTTTGTTAAGTAATTATATCAAAGAAACATGATTATTAAGTAATTCAAATTCCATTTTTCAGTTGATAGATTTAAGATACGCATTTAATATTTATTTAAAAACAATGGCAAGTAATTTTATATTAAATTTCTGAATACAAAACTCACCAAATGCTAATGCAAATGTATACAAATTATAAAATACAGCAGAGTCATTAAAACACAGGAATCTAGATCTTCCAATCAACAGAATTAAACTGTAATGAATATTAGCTTTAAACCAATGAAATAGGCTTCTAAAATAATTTGAGTCTTAGATAATAACAATCATCTCTGATGTTATCAAATTCATGGAACTGGTTGGTAATAATAACAATGTTTAATGTTGAGAGATGGTAGCAGCTGTACCGAGGGATTGGTTGATGAACCTTTGTTTGTGTAATTCCTGCTGACCACCACAGAGAAGTCACACGTTCAGGTTATTTCAGATGGTACTGTTTCTGTTTTTGTCTTTTTTTACTTCAACATAGAAACGGCTTTTATTTGGTTCCCAGATTTAAGAATTTGTATCAGGGAAGTGGAACTCCTCTGTATTATTCCTTATAAATTTATTTGTTGGAAGTCAACTCAATGTTGTATGTATTTCTGTTTTTTTTTTTTCATTGCGATCAATGGGAAGTCAGAAGTTTTAGTAAAATAGTTCAGATTTTCAAGGAAGAGGTTACCTCTGCTAAAATAATCTTTCAACATCACATGCTTTTGAATAGCCCTTAAACTAGGACTTTTCTTACAGACAAATTCTATGATTGAGTTAAGGATCAAGAAAACTGGCTTTGAATCTCAGTTAAAAACACTATGTTAAAAATGACCTACTCCTTGTCCTTTAGTTAACATATCACAGAAAAACATTTGCTCATTTATTATAGATATATTACAATTTCATCAATAAGAGTATTATAACAGTTGACTTCCCTGGGGAAGCTAACCTCTCTGAGAAGCCGATAGGAGGTGGCATGGGGGGAAAGGAGGAGTGGGAGGAGAAGAGGGAGAGAGAACTGAAAATGATATATATGTAAAAAAATTAATTAATTAAAATATTATTGTAATCTATTTCCTTTAATTATATTAGTCTATAATATTTTGTGACTTTTTCTCTTGGCAGACAAATCCTTAAATATTATTAGTATTTAACCTTTTGAAAATGGAGCATGTCATCCATGGCTATAAGAAGATGAAATATTTTTCTCTACAAATGTGCAATGTGAGTCTATTGCTAAGCATGCCTTCCAAGGAGCTCTTACAATATGACCCTCAAACAATCATTAGGGATACAGACATCTATGCACTTTTCAA
Source organism: Microtus pennsylvanicus (assembly GCF_037038515.1). Lineage (NCBI taxonomy): Eukaryota > Metazoa > Chordata > Mammalia > Rodentia > Cricetidae > Microtus > Microtus pennsylvanicus. The sequence goes on along the minus strand of NC_134583.1, from coordinate 32,578,268 downwards.
TATTTGAAAAAATAATGCAAATGCATCTGATATTTGAAATGTGTATGACAAGGTTACAAAGTTGAGATTATTTATTTTTAGTTAGACTCTATAAATCAGTGTATTTAGTTTGGTTTATAGTATGTCAATCAAGAGTAGCAGTGAATAGAAGAATTTTTAGGTTAGAAAAAAAGTTTATGACAAGTGAAATTGGTTTCTAAAAAAATATTGAACAAAATCTATTGAAAATGAACAAGATGAAAACAAGTACCGTAGTGGGAAGTGTTGAACTGAGAAATAACCTCATTGAGCTTATGTTTGGGAAGTATAGACTAAAAAAATCAATGCTGTGACCACATTGTACTGTAAATTTCCCAAAAGGAAGGTTTTTCATAAGTCAAATTGCAAGTTATAAAGTTTAAAACCAAATAGCCTACGCTACTTTTTTCCTGACTATAAAGTTACCTTCATATATACAATCACTCCATGCTAGCTCAAAGCCTAGCATTCCAATAGTGCAATAAATAATATCTGGTTTAGAGAGTCACTAATACAAATACAAATAACCATTGCCATATGGCTAGGACATGTTCTCTTTATATTAATTTATGAATTTACCAATTAGTAACCAATTCACAAACAGTGCCTTGACCCTGACAAGTTTCCAATTATAATGTATGAGATGAACAAGAGGAACAGTCTCTCCATGCACAGAATAGTCAGCTCACAGATGGATGTTTGAAAAACATAGACAAATGCCACAACTGTACCTCATGTTGTATAGATTTGAGATGGATGGGTGCAAGCAGAAGTCATAGCAAGCAAGTTTTAACATCTATATCATCAATCCCTGCACAAGGTTTAGCGTATTCCAATGAATCAGGATATTACTCCTAAAATTAGAAAGTTATTTGAATTTGCTCCCATACTGTTTTTCCTGATCATGTCTTGACCATAGAAACATAGAAAATGTTCCATGAAATTACATTTACACAAAGTATAGGCAATGTGAAAATCATCAGTAGAATTTTCTCAAGTATGGATGACATTGGATACTTTGAGAATAATCTAAAATATACTACTCATATTTTTTATTTGATTTGTGAGACACTGATGCATTGAAGTGTCTGCAATATTGTTTTGCTTTGTAAGTACTGGATCAATGCACTGAACATAAATAAAATAAGTACTAAAAAGAGCTTGTGTTAAAATGTAGACAACTTCATCTAAACAGCACATCAAGTGGCATTTCCCTCCTTTGTTCATTCTCCAGAAAGTTCGGCTAACAGTAAAAGTCATATTAGAATCTAGAAGCTTCTCCCTGGAAGGTCAATAACCACTAACTCTTCACCAACTCATTATCCACAGGATTTTTAAAATCTGGCCTTTGTTTGCTTTCCCAAGCCACACTGACACCTGCCTCCTTGTTCCTAGCACACTAGGTTTATCCCACCCAATTTTCTCTGGCTATAAAAGCATTCGTACACTTGATGTGACATATCAGTCTCCAACATCTACATTTAGCCAAGAATTGTATTTTTCAGAAAGAAAAAATTATGGTCACCATCTCAATCTGTTACTTCTTTTCCCTCTTCAAAGAATTTTTTACCATCTCTAATGACAATAACAAATTATTTTTGTATTTCTGTTTTTGTCCATTCAAACCGCAATCTCAAGAAGGGATACCCTGTCACTCTTTCTTTGTCTGCCATGTTGAGTAACTCTAAACTCTGATTTAAAAAAAACAACTTATTATTATATCTATGCAACTGCTAATTGGATTTTGAGACATTTATTTTCTAAAATTAAAAATCAAAAACATAATTACATATATTTTAGTTTAAATTTAACTAAAATCTCATTTATATTTAGTGTATTTTAAATGATTTGAGATTTTTATCATATTGGTATAATATCTACATTTAATACACATATTAAGGTGATTGTATGTTTCATGACTGTCTGGCCTATATAGTAAGACAGCATTTCAAAAAGAAAATGTACAGCTTTAGATTCATGGATTTTTCAAATATAACACACACATTTAATGTATATTAACAGGCTTTGTACATGCTGTAATCCCAGTCATCCAAAAGACTGAAGCAGAGGATTAGCTTCAGACTAGCAGTTTGAGGCCAGCCTAACCAGCAGACAAAAGACTACAGAATAAATTAATACAGAAACAAAGATCCTTTATATTGACAGCTAGCTAAGCTACTGTCAACTAAAAAAAAATCAAGCTTCATTGAATTGTTCATGTTCTTCACCATCTAGCAAAGGAATTTTACCTACCATGATGAGCAATAAGAAGAGGCTGACTTCAAACATCTGCCCCTTGCATAAGTCACCTTAGCTCATTGTGGCTCAGTGTCTTCATTAGCAAGGGAGAAATGATGAGTCAGAATACTGAGTAGCGAATAAAACACCACTAATGCAGCCACTGTGCAAAACGCTCTACTAATTTATGAACACTATTATACAGCAGCTTTTGTCCATTCAGCATCCTTTTGTTTCTTCATTATGGGTTTGGTGACTTATTAGTGATAGAAAAGCTGATTTTATACTTGAACTTTAAGGTAGGCTGCTTGAGAACAAATATTCAGTAGAAAAGACATGCTGTTCAAGATTTAAAACTGAGGTCTTATGTATGCATAGTTTATCTATATTTAAGTGACAGAGTCTAATCACAGTAACTTTCAACATTTTTTTCTATGCTGTATATCTCTCTCTGTGACTGGAACAAAGGCTTGAATTGTAAAGGTTCCTCTCCAGCTCTAACTGCCAGAAGCATTGGCCAACAGCTTTCTGCTCTCAGGTGACTCTTCTCATGAGGCACTGCTCAAGATTCTGTCTTTTTAAGAACCCAGGTCCCAAGTAAATTTTGATAATAAGAGTCTTAGTGTCTTTTCCTCAATTCCAGAAACTTCCAGAGCTCCCCACCACTGATCCACCTTCTGTATCCCTGCTTTTCTTGTCTATGTACATATGGAGCACTTCATTTGAAAATCGGGTTCCTTATTCCAGGGTGAAATGGTTAGAAGCTGTGATTATATCAGCATGGGTAATTTCCCTAAAACAGGTTTCAAAATACATTGTGATCCTACTATTTTAAAATACATTTAAATATTTATGTCACCAAATCAAGTAAACAAGGCTCACATGGATTCACAGAGACTGGAAGGGCAAGCGCAGGGTGTTCATGAGTCTGGACCAGGTCTTATGCACGTGTAATTTGGCTTCCAGCTTATTGTTTTTGTAGTACTATTATCAGTGGGAGCAAGCCTGCTCTTGAGACTCTTTTCCTCCTTTTGGGTTGCATTGTCCAGTTTGTCTGTTAACTCCTGTAGACCTGATCTTTTCTAAAGAGGAAAGGTAGGAGGAGTGGAGGTGAGGGAGATTGGACTGAGGAGAGTCAGGAGGAGTGGAGGGAGGGGAAACTGTGTTAGGAATGTGTGGTGTGAGGGAAGAAGCTAGGGGTTGTGGATGTGCTCCGTGAGTAAACACATCCTAATAGAATACTCTCTACATGCTATTTCCAAACAAATTTCAATAACAGTTTTTGATGTTGTGAATACATTTAGAGGCCTTAATCATTTTCGTTAGACTGGTATTGACATATATGATTAAGATATTAGTTCCAAAAAGCCAGACCATGCACCAGGAATAGATCCTCGTCCCACTGCCAGGGGCCTCACAAACAGTCCAAGCCACAAAACTGCCACCCACATGCAGAGGGTCTTTTCAGATGCATGCAGGCTCCCCAGCTAGGCATTACTGGTTGTCTGTGCTGTTCATGTTCATCTTTTTTTAACAGTGTACACTGAAGCTTCCCCGCACACTGTTTGCTTTCCGCCATTCTGACCTTGATTACTTCATATATTTGGAAACTGTTTTATGACATGCATTCCTGTTGATCACACAGCTTTCTGGAAATGGACATTTGATCATTTGCTAATAGTCTTTGTCTTGTATATTTATAGATTTGACGTTTCCTCTTACCTAATATAATTATGACCAGGCTCTTCACAGAAAATCCTTTAAAAAATTTCTCCCTTCTTAGAATTTTATATCCTTACATTTGAAGCAAATACTTAGAAATACATAGAAAATTTCTATTTTGATCTCTTTTTCTTTTCAAATATGTACCCGATTTTCATATTTGATTTGGGGAATATTACCCATATACATTTCAAGAAATCATTAAAGGAAAACATAAACACACCACTTTATTAAATTTTCTCTATTATGTTTGCTTTCCTCTTTCTGAGTTCCTTTCTATAATTTTATATTTGCAGTGTCTCATTCCTTTATAAATTTGTGTAGCATCTTCTTTTGGCTTTCCCTTTTCACTTGCTTATTTATTCAAGAAGCTGCACACTAACATATCTGACACTGTGTCTCTGTACTTTTCCCGCTGTGTTGTCTTAGTGTTTGCTCTTGTTTAGAACCTTGAATGTAGACACTGGGTTGGCAGAGAGGAGATCTCAGTACACTTTAGACGAGCACTTTCTTCTTAACTAAAAGTGTGGAGAAAGTAATATGTACATTTTGGCTGTTTAGACTGCTTTGACCATGGTCGGTTTTGTTTGCTTGTTTGTTTATTGGCTTATTTGTGTTGTTTGTGATGTTATTTATTTGTGTTTTTTTCATTTTTAACTTTGTGATAAAGTATGGGTATTTATGTATTATACTAAGGAAGTTTGCTAATAAATGTATGCCTTCTGTAGGCTGCTTTTTCATACTTTCAGTTATTACCATTTATATGTAATTTTCATTTGCATTCAATCGAGTTTCTCTAATTCATAGCTTTGGACCAGGTTTCATTCTTCTATATTTGGATATTTACTTTCCTCTACAACACTGTTTGATGAGGCTGCCTGTTCTGTAATGTAAGTTTCTCGTGTTTTGGAAAAATTCCATGGGTCACAGTTGCTGGGGCTCATTCTCGATCTGATACTCTTACTGCTTTGTGTGTCCACTCTTCTAGCATTGCTGTCCTGAGGGTCTGCAGAGTCTTCTGAAATCACAGCTGGGAAGACTGAAACTTTGTTCTGTATGTCTGGGCTTGCTCTGCACTCTCATGGTCTTCGTGCTTCCACGTAAATTTGTAGGAGTCTCTTTGCTGTACCTGTGTATTGCCACAGATTTTTAGTTAACCTTATAAATCCATTAACACTGTCATTCTCATAATAATGCATTATGTTTTATATACATGCATATGGAAGATGGGGATCTTCCAGTATCAGCTCCAATTCCTTCAATGAATGTAAGTTTGAATTTTGCATGTGTTTCTTGTGTTTGGTTAGAATTTTTTTTAACTTTTTGTTGTTGTTGTTTACCGTTCAGTTTTAATTAAATAAATAGAAGCAATATGAGACTAATAAATCTTTCTAATTGGTTGGCTATATAGATGATAAAAGCATAAATTCTGTCTCTGAATAGACAATGGATATATCCCCCTAAGTTCTATTTGTATAAATTTTATTCAATTTTTTATAATTAATAAATATTAACATTTAAAAAAGATATTAGTTTTTTTGTTTTATGCCCCATTTGTTAACTATGAGATGACCTGCATAACCATAATTAAAAGAGAACATTATGGTTTCTTTAAAAACCTCATTTTTCACTATACTACACTGTGGTCCATACTGGCAACTCAGTGCAGAGGTGCCATGGTGTGCTATCCTTGTTTCTTTCTATTGTAAGGATGGAGGAATTAAAAAGTCACTTTTTAAATAATTATCAAGCTATGGTTTTGAATGGTTTATTTTTCAAGGAAGGCCTCTGACTTTATCTGTAAAATCAAACATTAACTTTGAAACTACACCTCACCGTAAATGGAATCTGTCATCTAGCAACATTTCAGAACATTATATGAGGAACCTTGAGAGTCTTGGTCTCTCTGAGCAAACCAATGGTTGCTTTGTTTTGTTTTTAATTAAGGGAGACTCACCAATAAAGATTAGGCAATATGTGTGTATGTATGTGTGTGTGTTTGTGTGTGTGTGTGTATTCTCTCTCTCTCTCTCTCTCTCTCTCTCTCTCTCTCTCTCTCTCTCTCTCTCTCTCTCTCTCTCTCATAATACACAAAGGCTTTCCCTTGAAAAATTTGTCAAAAGTAGAAATAGATTTATTTCCTTTTTTTCTCTATCTCTAATTTGATATTGAATCTTCAGGGAAAGGAATGTTTTCTTTGTCCATGTCTTCATTTCTTTGTTTGTCTGGTTTCTTTTTATATCTTTTGTGGTCTTAAAACACTTAAAGCACACAGTAAGGATCAATAAATATTTGTTGATATGATTTTAGAAAGCAAGACTGTTGCCTAAATGCTTCTGTTCTTTATTTGACTTGATATACTGATTTTTATGATGATGTAAACAATATTAATTGTATACAAGCAGTGTTTACATTAAATTAAATTCAAATTATAAGCACAAATTTGGCAAGGAATGTTTTGAGAACATATTTGTATCATATGGATTTAAGCTCCGCATATTCTCCGTCAGATTTGTCAGTGTAAATAAAGCAGAGAAGGCTTACATTCAGCTCATCATTACTAAATTGAATTGCTTTGTTAATATCAGGATCTGCAATATCTTCCACTAAATGTTGACTAAATAGAGAACTTCTGAAAGACTTACTAGTATTACCTAGAAAGAAACACTCCTGGAAATTTGCATCACAAAAATACTTTGTAATGTTTAAATTCAGTTTATCAGCGTTTCCCTTAAATTAGTCCCTATAAAATTTATTGTTAAAGATTCCCATTTTGCTGCATTTTGTAAGCTTTATTGCATATAATATTATACCACAGGGTACAAAACAAAGGAAACATTTGTTATTCATTATACTACAAGTCACACTGCAGCATTCTTAATATTTTCTTAATTCACTCTCCAAATGTGAAGAAAATATGAAACTCTTACTCACTGGGAAAATAGAGGAAATTCAAATAATTCTTGTTGAAACATTGCTTAGTGATATTTTATACAAAATGCTCTAATACATTGGAGTGATATGAGTGTAAGTAAGATATGTTTCATAAGGAAACACAGAAGCTTTTATGATTTCTGGGACAATTAGACAGATTATATATGTTTTACAGCATTAAATATTTTTTCTTTGCCATATAATGGTGGGAAGGATATTTTTCATTCACTTCAGGCATAGGTTATGGCAAGCACTGAAAAGGTGTATATATATTCTTAATAAGATCCCTAATCTAGGAGTTCTCTTTTTCTTCTCCATACATTCTAGTTTTAGTCATTTAAGGGGAATATATGGTAAATACTAAGTTTTTATATCCTCTCAAAATTGTATTGGTGCTCAAAACATCATAAGTTCCCAGTATAACATAATTAAATAAACGTTGCTTTTGCTGTTACAGATTCTACGTTTAAACTTCAAACCTGCTGTTTATCAGCTGTGTGACTGCACTGAAGGTAAGCATTCTGGTGTTTATATGAAGCTGCACGTCAATGCATTTTGATCATATAGAATGTGAGCTGAACTTCTCCAGTCACATTCCTTAAAGAATCATACTCACTTATTTTGAAAAATAGCTGGTGCTCTTCATTTTTGCAGTTCCAGATTATCTGAGAGATAATCTGTGAAACTGATAGTTCAAAAGAGAGCAGTTGCTGAGATTATTCTAACCTGAGTGCTCCCTGCATTGTTCTTAGGTTACTAACTTTGTCCTGAGGGATAATCCAACTCTTGGACTAACTATTACGCAGAGGATTTCCATGCTAACTAGAGAGATGGTTGGTATGATTTCAATTAAATATTTTCGATTTTCTGAAGAGTAAACAAACGGGCAAATGCACCACACTTGAGAATATAGCTCCTCCCAGCAACATTCAGTCTCTCAGTGCACCCCCGTTTGCAGAGGAGTCTTCACATTATGGAACCTGGCCTACTGGAGCTCATGTAGGGAATGCATAGAATCAAAGCCTGAACTTAAAATTACTCCATTAACCAAGGGGAAAATGGAACCTGAGTTAGATTTAGTTCTTATAAAATGACTTTTTAGAGTGTTTTCAAGGTCCTCATTTAATTCCTTTCCACAATGATATTTTCAATATTAAAACAACCAAAACTATTCAGCCTGATTCTGTTCTGTCACAGTGGCCTTCCTTATGTCTGTTCTGACAGTAGGGTTCAGGATTCTGTGAAGGGAGCAAAGTTGATTTGAAAGAGATTACTTCAGGAATTCAGACATTTATCATTAGATGACAAATATCACACTTCATACCGAGACAATAATTCTAACCTGTCTAAGGACATTGTGAGGACAAACCTAAACCATAGAACTTCATACTTATGAAATATGAAGCAGCTATACTCGTGCACATATAATGAGACTGGTATGCATATGTATAGCCTTCAGTTTCCAAGATTTCTCTTCCTGTAGTCTTCAGTGATTGGTCTAAAATACAGACTCGGGCTCAGAAAATAGCAGAGCAGTGTAGGATGGGGCAATTAGATTGTAAGTAGAGCTACAATTGGAATAGGAAGCAGATGCATCCTCTGCAGGAAAAAAAAATGAGCTTTCTCGTCAGCAGTAAATTAATCTCTTTCTTCTTGCAAGTTGTGTTAAAGCTATATCCACAATTGCTAAATACAGAATTAGAAAAGGCTAAAATTAAAGAAATGTTTTTGGATAATGCTAACAAAATAATATTTGCCTTATTCTAAAGATATTCATAATAAAGTAGGTGTGATGTTGCTGAATATTGAGGAAAGCTTCTGTTCTATTGAAGTCTGCCAGCCAATAATCCCTATCCCATGTGTTACCAAAACAAAGAAACAAAACAAAACCTTAAAAACACAGAACTTGTTTTTGGAATTGCCAAGGTCTACTCAATGTTGATGTTCCAAAGAGCAAATACGAAAAACATCTTCTAAATAAGCTAATCTGTTTAGTTTCCTGGCTATCATCTGAATCACAGCAGCTAAGACTGCTATTGCTGAGATTAGAAAATGTGCAGCCAAGTGGACCTGACAATGAACACCTTCTGGCTTTATAATGTCTGCATGTCATTGACAGCACAATTTTATCAGCCCTAACGCTGTATCATCTACCCTCTCTTCTCATCTCATTGAGGAGTACATTATCTCCACAGTATGGACCAAACCCTCAAGTCTTGGGAACCAGGTAACGTGCCTGGAGGGTGGTGGGTGCAAGTGCTCTAAGCCCAGACTGTATCTCTGTATTCAGCACATGCCACACATCAGTGCTCACTCTCTGGATTGTAAAGAAGCAGAAACTTATTCCATAGCTTCAATTTAACAGTTTTTAAGCAAAACGAAATGTCACGTGCAAGTAACTGTACACATATTTTTCAGTTATGAGATAAAGTCCTTAAAAGAATACTTCCTATGTTACTAGCAAAGGGTATTGTGTTGCTCCTCTGGCTTCTTCCTCTGTGGAATGCTGTCCTTTCTCTAAAGCAATCATATCCAAACAGAAGCCTTGGAGCCTAGACATTCAAGGTCCTCTTTTGTTTCAAAAGCCCTTTTTCCTCACCCTAGGTAAGCCCATTTTCAATTTTACTAGAGAGTTTACATGTATTACATTGTTAAGAATATAAAAGGGTCAGAAGAACCAATCTTGTAATACCATTTGACTGAAGAGTTTTCCATTCCGGAAAAAAAGGCATTTCTTTGAATAAATATATCTCCACCATGCTTTCTGATAGTACTCAGCAGTTTTGATTTCTCAAGGCCACATATTAATTATAAAGAGGAAACAAACACACTACATTTTACATAAGCAGAATTTTTGTCTTGCATGTGCGAAAATTTACTTTAACCTAAAGCGTTGAATAACATATTTGAAACGTTCACCTGAGGGTAAGGACTCTTGAAATCTGCATTCTTACTGCTTTGGGTGCTAAGCCCAAACAGCGCTCATTCTCATGCTAAGTTAAATGCATTGAAGATTTTCTACTCTAAAGACATTATTATGAAACTTAGTTTCATTGAGCACTCCAATTTAAAGAGGATCCGGATAAGCCAGTAAATCAGTGCCACACACATCGAGAGAACTCAATGTGGGATCTGCTTGCAAACTAAATCAATAATACATATTGTGTTTTTTTTTTTTTGCTTAAATAATACAAATTAATTTTCCAATGACCACATAAAACTAAATTTAATAAAAGGTTAAATTTGAAATTTTTCATTCTTATCTTATGCTTTTTTTCCTTTATTCCTACTTGCTGTATATGACTGAATATAGCTGTGAGGTACATATATATATATATATATATATATATATATATATATATATATATATATTTGAGAATAAAACTACTTCTAGAGTTCAAAGCCCATAAGACTATCAGACTAAACATTAAAAATTATCCAAGACCTGCAGATAGTCCAGCTGTAAGAGTGTGCTGTGCTTCACAACATTGCCTATAATTCTACCTCCAGTTCCTGCTCAATGAAGGAATGGCATCTACAACTCTGAAAAACTTTTTGGGATGAAAAGTTCGCAAGAGACATGAATGGCATATATCTAAGTGTGTAACTTGAATAAAAGGAAGTTTTCCAGCAACCACTTTAGAAAGTTAATTTGCCTTGTAAGAGAACAAAGAGGACACAGCTGCAGCTATGTCTAAGACTAAACTTCAAGTATTTTAGAGTATTTTAAATACCTTGAGATATTATAGAAACAGTTCCAAGTTTACTTTATTGTTCTCTACTTCTAAATTCTTTTCTCCTACTTTTATGTTTCTTTTAATCTAATCTGTTTTACTTTTGGAGAATTTAGTAATGGTTCCGCTCACATGATTTCCACCTTTCTCTTTTCTTCCAGAACTCTCATTCCCACTCCTCTCAAATTTCTGATCTCTTCTTTACTGCTTTGTGTATATGTTTGTTTTAGGTGTGTGTGTGTGTGTGTGTGTGTGTGTGTGTGTGTGTGTGTGTGTGTGTGTTTGTGTAAAACTTACTGAAGGCTGATGATCTGATACAGCTATTCTTCCTACACTACCAGTGCTGACAATTTAACCCACCTACCTCATACATGATAGCCATATCCCCAAAGTCCTGTATATGTCCTGTATATGTCTTGTTTTTACTAGTTAAGGAATCAAGTTGTTTCAGCCAGTGACCAAGCAGAAAAGAGTTAGGTGGGAAAACTAACTGAATGCTGGGAGAAAGAAGGAGGGGACAGTGAGACACCATGTAGCCGCCAGAGGAGAAAGATGCCAGCCACCAGCTGAAGCTTTGCAGGTAGGCCATGACCTCCTGGTGATGCACAGATTAAGGAGAAGGGTTAGCTTAGGATATAAGAGCTAACTAGAATTATGCTTAAACTATTTACCAAATAGTATTGCAAATAATATATTTCTGTGTGATTATATCAAGCTCTTGGCAGCCAGGAACAAGCTAACGGTCTCCATCAACACCCCTACTCCTAGTGTGGCCTTCTAAATTTGTACCGTTTCACAAGAATTTCCCAGGAACTTCTATCTTTTATTCAAAAGCAATCACAACCACACAGAAACTCAAAAGCTTTTATTAACAAGATGTATGGCTTCAACCCACTTCTTTATTAGCACGTCTTCCCATCTCAATGTTACAGATTCTCCCTGGAATCCTCGCAAAAGTGAAAGACCAAGATCCACTCATCACCATTCTATTCTGTTTGTTACAGTCTTCCTGTCAACTTCCTAGTGACGGATAAACGGCAGATTCCTGCCTCTTGCTCAGGTAATCGCTTTTTGTCACACATCGCTTACCTTACTTCATTGTCATTTAAATTTATTTTAAAAAGGTGAGCTTTCAATGTCTGTTATTTTCATTTATTAATTTTGAAAAAAATATATCAAAGCATGTTTTACATTTTGAAAGCAAATACCTCGCTATCCTCAATTCACTCTTACCAACAACAGCCATAGCAGAATATATAAGTGAAAGACAAGGAGGCAGCAACCATAAACAATGGGCTACAGGTAACTTAGGGTTTAATTTGGCTGGGAAGAGACACCATAGCCACATCAACTCTTAAAAATTAAATATTTAACTCTGGTGGCTTCCTTACAGTTTCAAAGGTTAAGTCAATTATCACCGTGGCAAGGAGCACAACTGCGTGCAGGCCAGCGTGGTTTTCAAGAGTGATGCAGGTTGTACTTAAGAATATATAATGAAAAAGAGAGAGCATATTCAACAAATGGTGCTGGTATAACTGGATATCAACATATAGAAAAAGAAAAATACAACCATATCTATCACCATGCACAAAATTAAAGTCCAAATGAATCAAAGACCTCAACATAAAGTCAGCAACACTGAACCTCATAGAAGAGAAAGTGGAAGTACACTTGAGCACATTGGACAGGAGACCACTTTCTAAATATAAACCCAGTAGCACAGACACTGAGAGAAACAATTAATAAATGGGACCTCCTGAAACTGAAAAGCTTCTGTGAAGCAAAGGACATGGTCAACAAGACAAAATGGCATCCTACAGAAAGGGAAAAGATTACCAACTCCGCATAGCACATAGGGCTGATCTCTAAAATATAAAAAGAACACAAAAAATTGGTCATCAAAAGAACAAATAATCCAATAAAAATGTGGTACAGACCTCTACAGAGAATCTCAACAGAAGAATCTAAAATGGCTGAGAGACACTTAGGGAAATATTCAACATCCTTAGTCATCAGAAAAATGCAAATCAAATCAAATTTGAGATTCCAATTTACACCTCTAAGAGTGGCCAAGATCAAAAACAGTGATAACAACTTGTGCTGGAGAAGATGTTAGGTAAAGAGAACACCCCTCCATTGCTGGTTGGAGTGCAAACTAATACAGCCTTTTTGGAAATCAGTATGTCAATTTCTCAGAAAATTAGGAAACAATGCACCTGAAGAATCAGCAATACCACTTTTGGGTATATACCATACCCATACCACAAGGAAATGTGCTCGACTATGTTCATAGCAGCATTACTCATAGCCAGAAACTGGAAACAACCTAAATGCCCCTTGACAAAAGAGTGAGTGAGGTAAGCCAGACCCAAAAAGAGGAACATGGGATGTACTCACTCATATTTGGTTTCTAGCCATAAATAAATGACATTGAGCTTATAATTCATGTTCCTAGAGAAGCTAAATAAGAAGGTGATCCAAAGACAAACACATAGGCATCCTCCTGAATATTAACCTTCATCAGGCGATGAATGGAGACAAAGACAGAGACCCACATTGGAGCAGCGGACAGAAATCTCAAGGTCCAAATCAGGAGCAAAAGGAGAGGGAGCACGAGCAAGGAACTCAGGACCGCGAGGGGTGCACCCACACACTGAGACAATGGGGATGTTCTATCGGAAACTCACCAAGGCCAGCTGGCCTGGGTCTGAAAAAGCATGGGATAAATCTGGACTAGCTGAACATACCGGACAATGAGGAATACTGAGAACTCAAGAACAATCGCAGTGGGTTTTTGATCCTACTGCACGTACTGGCTTTGGGGGAGCCTAGGCAATTTGGATGCTCACCCTACTAGACCTGGATAGAGGTGGGGAGTCCTTGGGCTTCCCACAGGTCAGGGAACCCTGATTGCTCTTTGAGCAGATGAGGGAGGGGGACTTGATTGGGGGAGGGGGAGGGAAATGGGAGGCGGTGGTGGGGAGGAGGCAGAAATCCTTAATAAATAAATAAATTAAAAAAAAGAAAAATGAGAAAAAAAAAGAAGACGTGATACATTTATACCATGGAGTACTACATAGAAGAATAAAATAATGACATCTTGAAATTTGTGGGCCAATGGATAGATCTAGAAACCATCATATTGAGTGAGGTAACCCAGACAAAGAAAGACAAATATAATATGTACTTGCTCATAAGTGTCTTTTAGACATAGAGACAAAAATAGCAGATGATTCGCAATCCCAGAGAAGCTTGACAACAAAGAGACCATTTATCTAATGTACATGGGAAGTAAAAAAAAAAAAAATAAGACAAATCTGAGAAAATTGAAAGCCTTGGAATTGTGAGGGAGGGTAAAATGAGAATGGGGACGAAGGAAGGGGAGCAAAGAAAAATATATATAGTTCAATAAAAACAATTTTAAAACATCAATGTGTGTGTATGTTTGTGTTTATGTCAGGAATTTGGAAGTGATCAAGGAGAGGCACATGAGGTATATTGTGGTGTTCAGAAGAAGTAAAGGGAAGAATGAAATGGTATAATTGTCTTATAATCCACCAATTATAAGAAATAATAAAAATTAAATATGAACAAAAACATATAAACGTTTTAAGGGCAAATGTTTAGATTTTTCTCGAATGCATCACGGAGGTTTCATTTTGTAAAGACCAGAAAGAATCTATCAAATCAGTTCTAATGATATAATAAAGATTCCTCAGATTCTACAGTTTCATAAGTTCCATAAATAAAAGTATCATTATCTGAGGCATGCTGGTGTTCACCTAATCATAATTTCTGGGAGCATCTCAAGCAACAGAGATTCTCCTATTCTTTTATCTTTAAGGATCAAAATATTTTAATTTGTGGTACATTCTGATTCATTAGAAGTGGTTTATCTTTGTGAAAAAATTTCTGCAATGTCCATTGGTAGATCTGCTAAAGTTTCCTAATGTTCTTAACGTTTATCTTATAATGCTTTTGTTGTTTTCACCATGCACAATGCTCTATCAATTAGATCTGTTTATTAGTATAATCCAAGCACTTGAAATAAACTTTGGCTCCAATCTACTTTTTATATAACCATTCTGCATGCTCTTGATCAATAACTAAGCTTGGTTTCCATTGTATATTTGTAGATTTAGAAGATATTGTTCATGGGTAATAATATAGTTCACTTGTAGAATGCCTGTCTAGCATTCATAAGGCCCTAAGATTTACATTCAGCTTTCCAAATTAAATAAAATTAAAACTTGGGGTTGACAACCAGAAAGTTCTTCTCCTTATGGCTTTAGTGTTCTTCAAGAAAAATGACAACATTGGATAGGGAGATAGCTAAGCAGATACATCCCCAGCTTCCACTCACTACAGGAGGGCATGGTAACCTCTCTGAAGCTCAACAACCTGTGAAGTAGAGATTGGCAATGCCAGAGCAGGAATGTGATCTCTGGGTTCAAGTTGAAGGTAGAGAGTGAAGGAGAAAAACACTCAAAGTGTTTTCTTTTCCAGAAATTCACGTTTCTTATTATTCTTATATTGCTTTAATCCATGTATTGTGGTAAAAGAATACAACCAAGTATTTACCCACCTCAAAGAAGAGTTCCCAAAAATTGCCCATTCAGTACTGCTTTGGAAGACTCATTTCCCAAAACTAATATAATTTCCCTGCATATTTAAATACATTTTGCATATTACATAGTTTTATGAACCCCTATTTCCTTGCAATTCTATATACCAGCTAGTGAAAAATTTTGTTACAAAGAACTACATCAGAGTTAATTTTTACTGTCCCTCAAAACCTAAAGGAACATATTTAAAATATTATTATTCCAATAAATTTTAGACCAATATAAAACTTGATCAATAAATTGTTCCCAAAACTTTTCTGTTCTCTTTGTTTTAATTAAGAAAGCAATTCATATCCTTAGTCTTAGATGTTCATGACTTTATGAAATTGTTAGTTAAGTTGTTGCTGGAAGTGTCATCCTGAAAATGAATTGTAAGTGTTACATTCAGCACAAGCAATCACATGGATTTGGATTGAATCCTTCAAAGCAACCTTGTGAAATTCGAATGACACAGTACGAGATATGAAACTGTTGGAAAGAACATGCTTTATTCTAGAGACACAAAGCAAACATATTCCTTAAAATAAAAACTATCCATTATAGCAAGAGAAACCAAGAATTAGAAACAGAATCAGAAGGCAAAGTGATACCTAAATTTTATTTCACTAAGCACACTGAGTAATATACCCTTACTTTCACAGTCAGATTTTGGGGAAGAGAAGAAGAACACATTTCAAATTGTACAACATTAGGATATGCCATTCTTTATTATGTATAGAAATTTGCATTTATACTGATTTCCTATGAACCTTTGACATACTCTCTAATAAAACCCAAGAATGTAAAATAATATCAAATAGGATTATGAGCTGAAATTTTGGATTTTTGTAGTATCATAAAAAAGACTAATTATTGATTTTTTTGTCCCCAAATACTGACTCTGTACTAGAGAGTCCACCATATGCCAGACTTTCTTTAACTGCTTTATGTGGATGGAACAAAAGGAGAATAAAATCATCGAGCTGGATGTCACAAAAGGCATGTGTTTCCATTCATAAAGTATTTCTCTAACCCACACAAGCTATCCTTTGTCATCTGGATCTGCCCCATTTTGAAATTATTTTCTGCTGTTAATGAGAAGTGACTACAATTTGATTAATCTCAAACATGTGTCACACATAAACAACGTAGAGGGCTGAATTCAATTATTATCCTCTTAGACTGTACATGATGTTCATAGGAAGAACCACATAGATTGTTAAAGAAACATGAAGTCCCATCTCATTACAGCAAGGATATCCTTAATACAACATCTTCCAGTTCAGTTGAAGTGTTAAATTCACAGAATAACCTACTACTGCCAGTTCCCAAGATGGAAATGTTTAAATGAAGTGAGAGTCTCATTTCTGGGATCTATCTCTCCACCCTAAAAATTCTCTTGGTCCTGTACCTGTTTTGTTTAACTCTTTCCACCAAAGCCACTTAATTTCAGAAAGTTGACAGTAGACAAATACATGTTGACCGAGCTAAGAAAGGGAAAGTTTCAATTAACAAGAGGAAACATCTCTTTTGCTTAATTCAAATTATTCATCATCATTCTTAATTCATCATCTCTATTTTAGGTTATATACTAAAACATTCATTTTTCAAAGTGCTAATTAAATTTCCACAAATGTAGTAAGCCTCTAACCACATTATAGGAAGAAAACTTATATGATAAAGTAGATGTGATTTAAGAAACAATGATCCCATTTAGGTATTTCTGTCCAACTTTCTTACAAAAAAAAAGTGTTTTTCTTTCTTATTACACAGCCTGCAGTAATAAGTGAAATATAATCCTAATTAATTTCCCCCCCAGCTGTATATAAATCAATAGCTGCAGCATCCCAAAGGAAATGCACACTGCATGGTCCTGCAAATTCCTAATGAATGCAAATAGAATGACCTTTTCCTGACAACTATGAATACTGTTTCACAATTTTACCATTAAAATAGCTGCTATCAGCAATTCATTCAGTAAACAGCAAGCAAACAATAGTTGTAAATAACTATTCATTACAGTAAAACAAAATGAAAAATCTCGTTTGAAGTTATGCAACTTTTAAGCTTTGAGCCTGATTTTTTTAAATTTTATTTTTATATAAAAATTCAGTCACCAATGTGTCCAATCTCCATTCTACTTTAATTGTCTCTGTTCTAGAAGAAAATGGGTTTATGTAATTCTATGGTAGGTCATTTAAAAAAGGATTTGACTTAGACATGTTATCATAAATGAAGTAGATCAATGAGCAGCTTTATAAAGCTCTAATCACACCATTGAACTTACCAGAAAACTGTGATTATATCCCATAGGAAACATCCTTACGTAAACAAATGTATGGAAAATCATATTGCCATAACATAATGCCATCTGTGTGATGAACTTGTAGAGAAACTGAAACATAAAAACAGACTCCTTAAGGTTGACATCTATGGAAACTTGAGGAAAAGTCCAGATTAAATTATATTCTTGCCCATTTTGACTACTGGATTACCTAACTCTAAAGTATAATAAACATACAAGCATGTGTATAGACTGATATTTTTTCTCTCAATATTTCAATAAATTCATGATAATTTCTCATTAAGTAAAAGGAATTATAAAACAAAGCTTAGAAGAATTTTCAAATGTAAAACCAAATTATTCTGGTCATAGATTTATGACTAGAAAACTCTTCTGAGTTCCTACGATCCCAATGTAGTTAGTCACTAGTGATGGAGGAAAGTCATTGGTTAAAAAATAAAGAAATTGCCTTGGCCCATTTTATTGGTTAGAACATAGGTGGGTGGAGTAAACGGAACAGAATGCTGGGAGGAAGAGGAAGTGAGCTCAGAGAGGCCATGCTTCCCTCTCCCTGGCAGACGCATGCGATGAAGCAAGCCGCCAGGTCAGACATGCTGAATCTTTCCCGGTAAGACCGGTGCTACACAGTTTATTAGAGATGGATTGATCGGGATATCAGAATTAGCCAGTAAGGGCTAGAGCTAATGGGCCAAGCAGTGTTTAAAAGAATACAGTTTGTGTATTGCTATTTTGGGTAAAGCTAGCCTGTGATGGGTGGCCGGGTGCCAGGAACATAGCCCCGCCGCTCCTATTACTACATGCTAGGATACAAGCACTGTTAGTAAAGTAAGACTATCCAAAATGCCAGCAAGTTTCCAAAGAGTCTCTGGAAGTCTTCCATCATATGAAATTCACAAGAACACTTCTGTTTTGTAAATCATTTTACACCTCTAAGTTGTACTGTCATCTACCACACAATAATTATTTGACATCCTAACTGGTTATTAATGAGTTTATATAAGATCCCTTTATAGAGAAGTATTACCTTGCTTCAAAAGTTATCGCACAACTATTTTAGTGTAAAATGAACTTTCTACACTTTCAAAAGCTATAATTATTTCAAACCTATTCAAATAACTTTTAGAATCAATTCTAAAAGTATTTCTGCACTTTGTTTAACAACATCACCCATAAAGAACAGTTTTTAACTCCACTAAACATTCTATAGTTGAGAACATCTCCAATGCTTGTACTCTCACACCTGCGATGCCTTCGTGTTCAAAATGAATCCCTGCTACATCTCACTCAATATTGATCTGCAAAGCATTTCTCCCAATCCTTTTCCCAGTGTGGTCACTGAACGGTATCAGAGTTCAATAGGAAGATCAGCTGCTCATCCGCTTTTTACTAAAGCAATTTGTATTATGGATTTATTTTAGCAGTCTACAGTGGCAGCTGCTGTTTTTACTATTTAAATGCTTTGATTATTTGACCTCACTTACTTTATCTTTCTAAGTGCTTTGCATGGGCTTCAACATTTGATCAATAAGTGGGGATTCCTCTACAGGGTTATATTGAAATCAAGCTCAATTCAGGGTTCCTGTGTCCTAAGTTTATTATTGATTTGTCTTATTGTGTTTTTATTTTGAAAAGTTTAAAACTTAATTATGCAAGCAAATTTCCGTTTGAAAAGTCATGCAATTAATTAAACTAACTCTGACTTTTATATACCAATTTCTTCATTGTATTTACTCAAAAGAAATAATTTCTAGAGAATATTGCACTGTAAAAATATTTAGTTTATTATATAAGAACAAGATAATCATATGTAAGGAATGGGAATGCTGTAATGTTCTATGGTATTGATAATAACTGAAACTTAAAGGACTACTTTTATGTATAGAATTTGAATTTCATGACATGTTCTACATCATGATTTCATATTTATCTTTGCAGTATTATGACATATCTGTGATGATATTTGACATCTGGTTGTCTTTACCCACTTACTTTGAGCTAGTCATTCCAAAGAATCCACCAAGTGCATTACAGCACTAAGTTATGTAGTATTAACTGTAATGAAGCAGAAAAAATTTTGGTAAACTAAGGAAAACCATTTAAAATATTAAAATGTGATGCTTAAGTATTATTTAATTACTTTAGAACAAACTAATGAGTCAATTAAAAAAATTTTAAAACATTATCAATTATTAAAATTATCAATAGATGTGTCTTTGAAAATAATTATGAAATAGGTGACGAGACTGAAGATCATAAAATATATTTGAGAATGAGGAAAAGTTTTATTCAAGCAAAGGTGATGTTTCACTCTTTAATTTGGACTGCATAAGAAGTTATTCATTTTGCATGCTTTGAATACTTTTTAAATCATATCAATGAATGTTTAGAGCCAAATTATATATTCTTTATCAATCCTATTAAAATAAAAATATATCCCCAAATTAGCTAAAACAAAGAAATTTCAGAGTACGTCTGTTGTACTAAACTGTTCAATTTGCTGTTGCCTTTTATTGTGATTCTATCATGTTTGAAGTCTTTAAGTTCATCTAAAAACTTGAAATATTGAAAGTTTACCTTTTCACTATCTTTCCTAAGTAGTGAGATTTTCAAATTTAAAAATGTAGATATTAATAAAAAGAGTGTTGTGTATTGAATAAAAAGAGAGTATTTCACAAATCCAAATAAATGTTCAATATCTATCCTCAATCTTATATAAAATCACTTTGAAACATTTTCCAAATATGAGAATTTGATAGGAACTAAGCAGTTTGCTTCAGAGATCACAAATGAAAAATAACAAGAATATGAGGTAAACAAACAAATAACTAAATTCCCAATATTTGCAAATGTTCATCTGTGAGAATAGAACATTTTCTGGATAAATACAAAGCAAACATTCTGAACTGCAGGAGGGTTACATTCATATCACAATTTTGGAAATACTGGTCAAATTGGGTGGTTCAAGAACTCTCCTTTTAAACCATGCTATACACTATTTAACAACAATTTTTCTTCTTCTTATAATGAATAACATGTCATGCATACATGAATACAAACAAAGCTAACAGCAAACAATTAATTTTCACAAGTACATGCACAAATTTAAGGTAGAAAATTTAGAATTCTTAAGTAAGAGAAGAGTGAGCAAAAAAAAAAGTTTAATTATCAACCATTTTCTCTAAAGACATTTCCAAAAAGCTGCTCTAACAGCTTCCTTTTAAGGTGTGTTGGAGAGGAGTACTTGGGAGAAATCATTTTCTAAAAGTTATGCATTTCTGCAGAATACAGCCCTAGCAGTGCATACTCATACTTTTCCCTCACGTGGGTAAACGTTAAGGGAAAAGAATCCAAGTTTCATGATACAACAACACAAAGCTGAGAAGTGAAAATTAGGTTGCAGTGAAGTCCTGGAAATATGACTGTAAAAGTTAATCAATAAAATGTCTATTTCTGTCTATTCACCGGAGGCCCCAGCTGCATAGCTTCACTCAATCGATACTACAAATTATTACGATTTCCAGCTTCCCACTGGACATTCAGAACAAATCTTTCAAGTGTAACAGGCTTATACCAAGTGCATGGTGTGTGTTCTCTATATTTACTTCAAAAGGAGTAGAAGAGAAAGGGAATCCTTCCTGGATGGTCTATATGGATTCAACTTTTTTTTGCCTTCAAAAGCTTAGGGTCATTTTTTATTGCTTTAAAATTTAAATTACCAAGGTTTTGCATGCATCTTTTTTCCAGCTTATTTTGCATTTAGCAATGCATTAGTTAACCTAGAAATGCATTTTGGTAGTATGGCAGCCAGGCTGTTTGGTAATAAAGGAATTAGCTGTCAAAAACTTTCCCAGATGCAAGATGGGTATTAAGAAGATAAATATGAAATCTTGACATTGTCTGTGCTTCAAAATATAAATTCTTATTATTGTATTTTATGACTTGTTAAAAACACTTAAAATCAAGTTTCATGTTCCATCCCCTCTTTAATAAACAATAATAAACCCATAAATTCAGAAGTGATTGTATTATTTGAAGAAATAATACTCTCAAGCTCTGTTTTCAAGTGAGATCCTTTGAACTCAGCCCTTGTCTCCTTTGCAGAAATGAGTCATGTGCTTAGCTAAATTTTTTTATCTTTGTTTTACCTGAATTACCTGGTAAAGATTCACTATTCTTCAGAAAAGGAATTGCTATGTTAAATGAACTCATTAAAATGCTTGAATGCCTAAGTGACTGAGTTTATCCTTCTGCTGACAGGAAGACAGTACAACGTCTGGTGCCAATGGAGCCAAACCTGTGGTTAATTCCCTCAGCTCCTGCCACCTGTAGATCAAGTTGGCAAAATCAGAGAAACCTAATTCTCTACTGACTTGTCCCCGGGGCTATGTTTGTTTGGTATTAAAATTTGGGACATGGTTTTTACACATAGACACCTTCATTAAACATGAATACATACTTTGTAATGTGAACTACAATTTTCATTGTTATTGTTTAGTTGCTAGTTTTCAGAAAAAGGAGTTAGGTATGAGGAAGTACACCTAGTGCTGTAGCCCCAGCACTAGGGAAACTGAGGAAGAAGAAACACAAATCCAAAGGCCATCCTGAGCTACAATACAAGATATGTCTCTAAATAAAGTAAAAAGAGTAAAATAAAAATAACAAAACAAAAGTGAGCTTCATTTCTTTATGAAAATACCAAAATACAGATGACAGTTGTCAGGTTTGAAATTTTCCTTGTAACATGGTATAATTTGACTCTGAAAAATATTTAGTTATTCATCAATGAAATGTTTTAAAAGGAATCACTATACTACTTTTATTTCTTATCTAATAATTATAAACAACACAAGAGTTTCATATAAAAAGAAAGAATCCTTTGGTTAATTTTATATCAGCTGACTTGTACAATTAAACAGAGAACCTTAGGCTAAGCAAAGAGAACTTTACCTTGGCCATTCACTATACTTAAATCAGATGAATCATTTTCCATTTATTTTCCTGTGAAATCTAAGTGAATCTTTATAGCCTGAAATTTTGACCTGTTATTGGGTTGTTTTGTTTGTTTGTTTTAATGTGATCTCTACTTTTTTGAAATTATAAGTTTCACTTTTTTAATATTAAGCTCATATAAACATCACTGTCATCCTCTCCCATGTTTTCTGTTTTCTAAGATATCCATATATCATTTTCTTAATATAATGTATTTTTAAAGGATCATAATATTTATAACATTTGCCTATTACTTTATTATTTGCAATGATACTTGTCTAGCACACCTCTTTTCCTTAGTACCACCTCTACTTTCTTATCATTTGTAAACTTTACTTTGTATCAATACTGATATCTGAAACATTAATGGAAACAGGATTCATTAGAGAGTTTCATTTTACTTAGAGATATTAAAAATGTTGATCTACATTGTGGAATTATTTCTTTTAATTTTAGTTTTTGAAAGTACTAAACCTTTGTATAGATAAACAAAAATAAAGTCATTATGTTAAAATTTTATTTTAACAATATTAGTCCGATTTATCAGTAAGTTGAAAATGCTATATATTGATATGGGGTACATTAAGTGAGTTTGTGAACTGACTTCCAAGGATCGGTTAATATCAAATACACATTTCAGTTTGGCCTCAGGACTGTGTTTAATGATGAATGAAAGAAAAAAAAAATGGTTGAAAAATGTGTATTTTATCTAACTGTGACTATTCAATATAATCCAGCTTCGGTTACCAAAGTATAATAGTATAATACTTGAGAGAGAGGCAGGGAAGAAAGGAGAGAATTTATGTAGATTATGACATTTTCATTATGATTTTTAAATAACGAAATACAATCAAGAAAAGGAAAAGACAGAACACAAAATCAGGAAATACGTCAAAATATTCTGTGACATTTATTTGAAAAATAAATGATAAAATCAGAACTTCTATAACCTATTTTAGACATGCTTTTTAAATAAATGTTTAGCTGATTAGAACAAGAATTAATCCTCAAAACGTTTTTCTAAGAACAGTTTTTGTGACTGCTTCAAAGCCTGCCCAGACGTTCTATTTCTTTTCTTCATAGTCCTTCCAATGCTTCAAATGTCTGTGCCCAAATTCTGCTCTAGATGTCCCCTGATTTAATCGCCATTTGCTTAGAGCAGCTACTTTAATAAAAAAAGAAAGGCAAACAGAGCCATATGTAACCTTTGGTCTCTAAAATCTGTAAGATGAGACGGCCCCTGGCAGGTAGGTGCTGTGGAGACACAGCCCATCTCTCCTCCGCTCCCACCTTGGCCATATCTGTGAACGTTAACAAGAAAGTTGACTGCCACACCATAGATCAGAAACTGAAAGGGGGCATTTCCAGTTTTCATTATGTGCCATAATAGTTAAGAAATAAGGCAAATTTCATGTTTTTCTACTCTGTAACCAACACCATATTGACTAAGGTAGCAAATATGCTCAAAGCCATTTGCAAGACACAGAGTAAAATTAAGCATTTAAACGAACGTTAAAGATTTGACTTGATTTCAGCCTGTAAAGTCAAACTTTGTGAAATACTGAAAAACAACTCACTTGCAGTCATTTGATTCTTCTGCAGAAGCCATAATTCCCTCTGTCACTGTCTTCAGCTCGGCCTGGGGTTTTCTACTGTTCTGTTCTTGGCGGACTCTTGTTCGCCCAGCCGCTCTTGAGCAGCTTTCAAGCTGGATTCCATTAGAAGAAGTTTTTCATCTTGACTGGCAAGTTCTCGTGCTGAAAGATAAAACAAGAACACTGGTTAAACACACACACACAGAAAGAGAGAGAGAGAGAGAGAGAAACTTTGTTTTGTTTTACCCTTTTAATGTTTAAATTTAATGCAATATAACTTTGAGAGAGATTTAAACAATTTCTTGTCAAATTGCAAGCGCTTACAAGTTTCAAACTTCTACTTAAAGTATTTAAGGAAACAAAGGTATGTACTGAGCATTTGGGATCAATGCCCGAATCTGAGATTCATACGTTATTTCAGTTATAAAATTACATGGATTAATCAGACAACAAAATATTGAGAATGATACTTCTGTTACTATGTATTATTAAAAAAATATTGATATGTAGAAATCTTATTCTTTCATTAGCGTAGGTTTGAAGCATAACTATATCCACACAAACAAAAGCAAATAATATCAAAAATGACCTTTATTTCTTCTGGCGTATTTTCAGTGTTTATGAAATATACGTACTTTTCAAGGTCATCCAATAGATGGCGCTATCTCATTGAACCAAGAAAACAGCATGCTTCAAGCTCTCAAAAAATAAGTGATTTAAGACAAAGACATTTTTCCTTTGTTCTTTGTTGACCGTGTTCCCAGAGATATACATCTGTGCATTTTGTTCAAATATTTTCCCTCTATAAAAGTGTTTATCTGATTGTATTTTTATTTCCTCAACTTTATATTATCGAATGTAAATAATAACACACATTATAGACTTTCTAATATTATATATTTAAGCATATACTTATACATTATGTTACATGGTACATTTATGAAACTCTCTTGAATTTAGTTTAGATATCTAATACCTCCCCTTAAACAGAATGATATTTTATGAAAATCATTAATTTTAATCTTGGAACCCCAAATGAAGAGGACAAGAATTAATTTTTAAGAGCTATAGATAAAAAAGAAATAGCAGTAAATGCTGGAATAATTTTCATAAAAGTAGTATCTTCCCCATTAGTAATTTTTATATTGTGTTCGTGCTCAAAAATAGCATTTATCTTAAGCAACAATAAAGTTGTGAATAAAGATATTATGGACTCACATCAGAGGTATCTTTTACAGGCAACCTCATAAAAAAGCTACTACATATAAATATTCTGCATTTATCACTCATCTTTGAAGTTAAATGATGGCTCTGAAAATGTAGTTCTAAAAATATGTGGCTGTCAGTTTCTCATTTATAGACTGAGCTACAGAGAGCTTATATTTCACTAGGTATGTACATGAATGTTTGCATTATTTTCTTGCAAGTGTGCAAAATGGCCAGTTTTGCCCCAGAAGAAATTACAGCTTCTAACGTTTTTATAGCTTAAACCTGCTATATATTAACAGTTTAAATTTGTGCCTAAGGAAATCGCAGAGCTAACGCAAACAGCTAAATATTTAACAAGGAAGAATGCATCACCCAGAGCTCATCTTTATTAAATTTCAAATACATCAGAATCTCTCTTGGACAAATGAGTTAAATGTTTAATAATTTTAACACATGTTAAAATGTAGGAGGGAAAAATCCACAAAGATCTTGTCACAAGTGCTTTCTCAAAATTAAAACAACCAAACTAGATCCTTCAAGCTTAAAGCAGCTTGTCACTAATACCTTCTATGCTCCTGACCAGTGAGAAAATGCAGCTGAGAAAAACAGTAAGTATTTTTGTATTGATGTGATTCTAACATTGTCCACATTTTTGGATAAACAGTTTAAATGCAATAAGTGATTTTAGACCTTTCCACCTTTCTAGAATCCGACATTCTATTAAAAAAGAAAACTACACTATAACTTCTTAAGTGAACTGTTGAGAAGAATTTTCAGACAGGAAGCAGAGAGGGTTTAAGTTTTAAAAGGATTTGGCTATATCATGCAGTGTGCAAATCAGTGATGATTAGTGCAAACTATTTTAGGGGATATTTGAAGACTCTCCTTGTATATATAAACTGATTTACGTTTGCAAAAAAACAACTTGGGCCAAATATTTTTTAATGTCTTTTGTCAACTATGTATGATGTGACTTTTGCTATTTCAAAGCAACTAAGAGATTTATGTGTGTGGGTTTTCCTAAGAGTCTACTCCAAGTCTTTATGTGCTGGTTAAAAAGGGGTAAATTATTTTAAGTTTACCTATGCCTTGAATTTGAGCCTGAGTTGATCCCAAGCCAGAGGCACTCACAGCTGCATGCTTTATTTACAATCCCTTTGTCAGACTTACAACTGCCCCAGGCTATAACATAGTGTACCTAATGTTCACACTGGCAGGTAATCTCATGTCAAACATACTTCTTTGATTTAAAGTGATCAATAGATTCTTGTAAAGAGGTAATTTCTCTGATGTTTCCACCTTGCCTTTCTTACAGGTGATTCACACAAAAGCCTGCTTATATGATGTACGAACAATAAACAGAAAGCTATAATCATGTTTTTTTCAGATGTTTCCGGTGCACAACGATTTTGGAT
Organism: Microtus pennsylvanicus; assembly: GCF_037038515.1. Lineage (NCBI taxonomy): Eukaryota > Metazoa > Chordata > Mammalia > Rodentia > Cricetidae > Microtus > Microtus pennsylvanicus. The sequence continues at coordinate 32,551,505 of NC_134583.1, read as the reverse complement.
CGATACACTGTGTAATACAATTATCTGCAATGATCTGGTTGTATTGAAAAAGAATTTGCAGGAGACCTCTAGGGGGTTTTATCAAGAAACATGTATCTGGCAACATAGTGAACAGAGGAAGGAAAAATTAAGGGATTGACAAAGGCCTCCTATTATATTCCCAATAATTATATTAATATTTTAGTTCAAAAAAGTGGTTAGCACAAGGTTGAATCAAACAGTATCTCAACTGTAATAATGATAATGTTCATTACTGCTAATGCAATGAACCCTCATCAAAAAATACAGATGCATCACAGACTGCAGGCAGTATCAATCTTATGAAAATTTTTTCTATTTAGCATAAATTGTACATACCAATATTCTAAGGCACCTAAATGTCTATTATTATTATTATTCTCTTACTTTTACTTAAATGGTTAAATAATTGACTAGTTACTAATTTTAATTTGTAAACAACACTGTACCATGAACAACTTTCTTTCTAAATGAAGATTCGTAACTGAGGCAAGAGTTGATATGAATTCTATGTGGCTGAGAGGGTAAACATATTTTCTGCAAATATGTCAGTCCTCGGAAACAACTCAGCTTTTTTTAAATGGTTTTTCAAGAAGATTCTGACTCTTTACAGCATATACCTTACTGACTAAAGACACACATTTCCTATTTTGAGCTTCCAATCATATATCCCAAATGTGAAATTCTCTTTAGTTGTGCTGGAATTCATTCACACTGGGGCATAGTTCCCAACGTAGGATGCACCATTTCTGGTACAGAGGCCGGCTCCATGAAGATCTTGCAGTCCTCACCTAGCAGGTTCTCTTTCTGGAAGTTTTCCTCCCTGGGCATATTAGGTACTCTCCTGGCCACAAGGGCTCTCTCTTTGCTTCTCCTCACCCTTTGATTGTGACAGGTCTGTGTGCCTGTAGGAGTCCAGCTTCTGGAGTTTTTATTTTTTTTATTTATTTATTTTTTATTTTATTTATTTATTTATTTATTTTAGGTTTTTGGTAGTGGTTTAATAACTATTTAACTAATGAGATCACTGGGACCCAGAAGGACCCATAGTCTTTTAAAATAAAGTACAATTTTAACTAGACTTTTTTTTTATCTCCAAATGGTTATTTACTATTGTCCATCACAAACAATAGGAATCAAACAACTATTATTTATTACACTCAGGACCGCGAGGGGCGCACCCACACACTGAGACAATGGGGTTGTTCTATCGGGAACTCACCAAGGCCAGCTGGCCTGGGTCTGAAAAAGCATGGGATAAATCCGGACTTGCTGAACATAGAGGACAATGAGGAATACTGAGAACTCAAGAACAATCGCAGTGGGTTTTTGATCCTACTGCACGTACTGGCTTTGGGGGAGCCTAGGCAGTTTGGATGCTCACCTTAGGAGACCTGGATAGAGGTGGGCGGTCCTTGGACTTCCCACAGGTCAGGGAACCCTGATTGCTCTTCAAGCAGATGAGGGAGGGTGACTTGATCGGGGGAGGGGGAGGGAAATGGGAGGCGGTTGCGGGGAGGAGGCAGAAATCCTTAATAAATAAATAAATTAAAAAAAAATGCTTCTGGAGTTTTTAGCAAGTACTATCTTTTGCATACTGCCTGGGAAGACAAAGAGAATTCCAATAGTTTCTTTTATGATGGAATTTCTATACTGCATCCTGTTATTTTGAGCTATAGGATGCTGGAGATTACACAGCACTTCATTAGCAACTGGGTCAAGTATCCACATCTTTTCTAAGATCGAAAAGAGTCACTATAAAAAAATTAGTCAGTTAGAGAGAAGATTCACTGTTAGCTCCAGTGCCGTATTAATCAATACAAGGAGCTCAAAGGCAAATAAATTATTTCCCATAATTCTTAGAGAATGAAAAGAGAGACTAGTTGGATCAAAATGAATCCGTTCTCTTTAAAATATGAAAAGAATTTAATGAATACAAAAGGTGTATTTAATCTCTTTGAGTTAACACCCATGTAACTCTTTCATTTAGCTCCAAAGAAGCTACATTAATGTGACACATGAGGAGATTCCTCCACCATGAAGATAATTATGACGCCCTCCTAATGAGTTCTCCACACCACTTAAACTCATTAGCTTTATGAGAACACTTTGTTTGCCATTTTCTTTTTCAGCTTTATTATCTTTCTAGCACATGATAGCCCTACCACGAATACGAGTGAAGAAATATATGGAATATAATCAAAGACTGGAATTATAAACAAATGTGATCCCCTAATGGAAATTTCTCTATACTCTGCGGGTTCTGTTTTCATGTCCATCAATATGGTACTCCTGATTTTTTTTTATTGGCTCCCTGCCACACCTTGGACTCTCTATCATGCTCCATCATGCTTCTTTTAATCTGAATATTTAGTGTTCTTTTCATGTCTTAATTACAGCAAATTGCAGCACAGTTGGCACCGTTTCTTGAAATTAATCCCAGAGTACTTTGTTTCTGTCAAGCAGTCAAGGCCTTGGAGAATAATAGTAAATGTTATTGCAGATCTAAATTTAAATGACTGTCTATGTATTTAACTTAAGCCTTTAATTATTCCTGCAGAACTGTTTTTGGTTCAAATGTTAAACATTATTCATTGAGAACATAAAATTACTTGAGACAGCTTAAAACCCACAGATATGTGTGCCTATAATTTTAACACAACATTTATTTACATTAACCTATTTTCCTAGGTGTACAAAACTTAGTAAATGGTATGCAATGCAACACCTTTGGGGTATGTATCACCCCAAGTATCATTTCTTTAGCGATTATTCTTATTTCTCTCCTTTTCCAAATTACTTTTTTTTAAGGAATGCCAAGCATAAGCTGGATTCAGTTATCTCTCCCTATTAAATAGAGATAGGAAAAGATTTCAAAAGATCTTACAAATGTGACAGATTATTTGTTATATGTGTGTTTTGTCATGGAAACTCAAATGTCCAAGAACTCTCAGTAGTTAGCTCATTTACTCCCAAATCTGAAGCAGATCTACGAAACTTCATATTCTAGGAGAATGCTATGCTTATGTTTCAAAAGTCTAACCGAGAATTCATAATAAATGTTTTATGAAGACATTTAAATTCAGGAACTAGGAAACTCTTAAGACATGGGATTATACAGTGTAGAATGTATTCCAATTAATTCAATATCATGCTTATTCTTATAAACTCTTAATGACCCATTTTCAAAATTTTATAAATATGTATGGTTAGAAGGAAATCACATAACCAGAATCTGTATATCACAGTTGTCTGTCCAGTGAGCTTCCCCCTAAGACGTAAGTTCTTTTCTGACCAGAACTGTGGTCCAGTTATCTGTCGGTTTTCTGATACTATCAATTACAGACTGTATATAGATTCCTCTGTACAGGTGGATTAAATTGAAGAGATGTCATTAATTTCTTCTCTCTGAGGTATCTTTACTCTCCAGAAGAAAAGTAAATTCTTGCTTTTGAAGTGCAAAATGAATATGGGAAATTTATGCTTATAATGTTGGCAGATTTATCTCCAAGACATATTTAGGCAAGATCTGATAGATAATATTATATTAAGCTTTAGATCTATAAATAGAAGTTGATGGCATTTATGCTAATAACAATGTGTATTTTAGGTTTAGAGATGAATGACACAAGAAAGGTAGATTAAGAAAACAAATATTTTTCAATAATCTGGAAATCAGTGTGTCTCTTAATGCGATGCTGTTTCCTTTTATTATCGATAGCAATGTAATTTCTAAAGGGATATCTCCTGTGTTCTCAGAGTCTCAAGCCTGTCTCCTGGCAACTGCAAAGTGCCTTTCAAGCTGCCTTCTCAGCCTTTGCAGGTGAACAAGTTCCACTTTGCGGTTTCGTTGGGTAGCAGTGATACCCAAGGGCAATGCCCACGAGTTCTTTTCTAGCATTTCAATTGCAGGAACAGTTTTATCCCCAACATATGGACCATTTGTGAGCTCTTTTCACTGCTTCTTGCTCTGTGTTCTCTTCATATTTGTACCCTTTTGCTGATTTTTGAGTTGCATTTAAGATCATGCCGAAAGTAGGAAATTAATGTGCATGATGCTAGATATATTCCATTCATTATAGTTTCTAAACATTATTTTAGATTCACTTAGAAAAGATAAACAAGCATGGGTTTCTGGTAGTACAGCTAATGCAAATGTAGAAACTGTGGAATCGCAAAGTGAAGACAATTATCTAAGCCTGGGGATACAGGTTTATACTCACGTTATGCATACTACAGGACCAAATATGATCATATTATTGTAACAAGCCTAAATGCAAGACACCTGCGCCCTTGTTGTATATAACCAAGATATTCCTCAATTAAGGATTGTTTCAAAATGCAGAAGCAAATTGACTAATCTTAGAATTAATTAATAGAGGCTTCTTAAATTACATACATTATATTGTACTTTGAAAAAGTATTTCATATAGATGATCTTATTTAATCACTAAAATTTTAGTGAATTATTTTGTTAATAGAATTGCCATTTGTGAAAATAATACAATAATACTGATACTTAACCTAAAACGTGAATTTTGTTACAGCTATCTGAATTTGTATGATGGTGGTGATGTCAACATGAGTCAGATTTCCAAATCACAGTGTTTTCAGGTTGTCTTTCAAAAAAGTCTATTCTCAAGATTTAAACTTGTGATTTGAAATTTCGACTGTCTGCAGAGCAAGTCTGCTTTTTATTTAAATTAAAAATCTGAACAATAGAAAGTAATTGCTCCTCATGCTTCTCCCTAGAGTATTTGTTTTATATGCATTCAAACAACAAACTTGAGTATGGTAAAAGATGTCCTCAGTACCAAAATGTAATCATTATCAATCTGCAGACAACATGTTGCTCATAAACGACTAGTTTGGCTACATTATCACAGACTTGTTGGATAGGAGATAAGAAGTGTAAATGTGCACAGTTATAGACAACGAGGAAAATAGACTAGAAGAATTAGAAAAACTAAATGTCTATATTAATTTAGAGTTAGCAAAATGATACCTAAAGCACAAAATACAAAAGGCAGAAATCACATAACATTAGAAGGTCCTGAATTATATAACCAATAAGATTGAAGTTAATATCAGAAGCTAGTAGACACCAAGTAGTAGACAAGAAGTACCATAAGAAAGGGAGTAAGGGAATATTATATGTAGTTATCTTTATTAAAGGTTTTAATCAGAACCTGATGCAATTTAAGATGTGGTGTAAGGAGAACACTCCTTTTTTGCTGGTAAGAGTATAAACTTCTACAGTGCTTTGGAAATAAGAATGAGGTTTCCTCAGAAAATTTGGACGCAATCTACCTAAAACCCAGCAATATCACTTTTAGGCATATACCCAAAGAATGCTCAATCATACCACAAGGACCTGTGCACAACTATGTTCATAGCAGCACTGTTTGTAATAGCCAGAACCTGGAAACAACCTAGATGCTCCTCAATCAAAGAATGGATAAGGAAAATGTGATATATTTACCCAATGGATTACTAATACTCAGAGGTAAAACATAATGACAGCTTGAAATTTGCAGGCAAATGAATGGATCTAGAAAGAAAAAACATACTGAGAGAGGTAACCCAGACTCAGAAAGACAAATATAATGTACTCACCCATAAGTGTCTTTTAAATGTAAAGAAAAGAAAAACCAGCCTATAAATCACAACCTCAGAGAACCTAGACAACAAAGAGGAGCTCCAGAGTGGTATACCTGGATCTAATCTACAAGGGAAGGAGAAAAAGATGATATCTCCTGAGTAAATTAGGAGTGTGGGGGTTATGGGAGAGGGTAAAGAGAAGAGGGAAGGAAAGGAGGGGATCAGACAAAAATGTATAGCTCAATAAAACCAATAAAATATATGGAAGTTTAACATCCATCTAGGTTTATCAACAGAATGTCAGATCACCATGAATGATTATTGCTGGTTTTTAAAATATCCTTTTAAATGAACTCTACATAATATAGTGAATTAGTTAACGATTCCAGTGGCAATCCCCACTGGTAGTTACAGCAGTCTTGTGATTTTTCATGATTTTCTTGGTGTTAATTTGTACATTCTGTTGTATGAGTTTTCAGGAATGTTAGTCAGAGTAAGCGCAGAAGTAGCAATAACAGCAAAGGAAACACACTTAGTGTACACAGTGCCATTGAATTCAGTGGACAATAGCCATAGAAAGACTAATTTGTGAAATATGGTAGATGTTAACTTTGATTTTTTTCATTTGTATTTTGTGTGTATGAGTGTTTCATCTACAAGTCTGTGCAGCATGGGTGTGCCTGATGCCTGGGGAGGCCAGAGGAGCACACTAAATGCCCTGGCACTAGAGCAACAAATGCTTTTCAGCCTTTTTGTGGGCACTGGGTAAAAATCCGGTGTCCTCTGTAATATCAGCAGTTGCACGTAACAGCTGAGACATATCTCCAGTCTCTGATAATTTGGAGATTTAGTTATGAAGGAACAAAATAGTTATGGTCTCCAATAATTGGACAATGTGTGAGTAAGCAGACCCCGGCAGTTAAGATAATTAATAGCAATGCCCAATAAAAACAAAGAAAGCTTGGCAGAAATAGGGGCTGTGTTAATTCTGAGGGAGAAACAGGGAGACTGATCATGTGTATCATGGAACACAGTTCCCTTAATCCAAATGGAAAAACAGAGATGCAAACAGCTTAGTCTTGATTTATTTATGTTTCAAAAAACCCTGCTACATTTGCACTCATTGTGTATGATTGACACCATCAGTGATATTAGTCATCATTAGCGTTTCCATGGCATTTCTCAGGTTTCTATTTCATTTAATACAGTAGCCAAAATAGAATCCGTGATTAAACAGTCACACATTGTCATAGTGACCAAAAACACCAAGCAGAGTTTTCATGCACACTGGTGTTGGCATCAAAACTTTACCACTTATTGATGAATGCATCAATTAATATTTTTTTCTGGGAGTCACTGAGATGCTCAGTGGGTAAAAGTACTTGCCATAAAGCATGATGCTCTAAATTTGATTGATGGTACCCACATGGAGGAAATTGAAAACTAACTATTTTATATATCCATACCCCCACCACACATGGGCACATACACGTGCATGCGCGCGCGCACACACACACACACACACACACACACACATTGTACAGTATCCAAAAATTAGATATATTGATTTTTCCTTTCAAAGTCTGACTTAATTTTTATGATAAGATTGTCTTAAAAAAACTATTCTTTATGGCTGAGTAAAAATCCATCATATATGTACACCAAACTTTCTCATCATTTTGTTTGCTATTTCTGTAATAAGCACCATGAGTAAAGGAACATAATGACTTTATTTTTGTTTATCATTCCAAAGATTTAGTATTTTCAAAATAATATAAAAAGAAATAATTCTACAATTTAAATCAACATTTTTAATAAAAAATGTTGTAAAAAGTAAAAAGAGAAGGGTTATTTCCTCTCTTTTTCAGTTTGTCATCAGCGGAAGTCAAGGCAGGAACTCAAGCAGAGTGGAATCCTGAACTCAATTGCTAATAGAGAACATGTTGAACACTTTTTCCTTTCTTCTCCCCCAAGATAATGTATCATTACACACACACATATATGTATGTATATATGTATGTATATGTAAAACTTCTTCAAGGGATGGCACTGCTCTTGATGGGCTGGATCCTCTCTTATAAATCAATAATCAAGATATCAAGATGTCCCGCAGACTTGTCTACCCACCAATATGGTGAAGGAATTTTCTGAATTGAGGCTCACTCAGATATGTTCCTATCTTGTGTCAAGCTGACACAATACTAACCAGAACACAACTCACTGATGACACATAAGATAACCCTATATTTTAATGTGCTAGTTAATTTTTGTCAATTTAGCCCAAAGTTAGGCACAACTAGAAAGCAGAACTCACAATCAAAGAATGAATATTCCGTATTATTCTGACTGGTGGACATTTCTATCGGGAATTGTGTTTACTGCTAAAAGATGTGGGAGGACTCAGACAACTATGTGTGGTACCATCTTAGGTAAATATATCTGGTCTATATAAAAAAAAGTTGCTGAACAAACAAGAGGACAACAATCCAGTAAGCTCTATGGTCCTCGGTCCTCTCTCCTTTATATCCTACTTCCTAGTTCTGCAGTTGATTTCATGCATGTGTGTCCCTTCTTGTTGACTATAACCTGTATGGCAAAACAAATCATCCCCCCTCCTATATATTGCTTTTGGTCTTAATGTTTATTACAGCAAAAGATAAGCAAACCAGGGCTTTTAACACTTGTGCATGCTGCATTAACAAACATGGATTGGTCTCTTCCTCTGTTGGATGATGATTTATTGTATTTCTGTTTATACTAAGGTTGTTAAGGCTAGGAAATTAGGTATATCTCTCTTTTTAGCTGTTTGAGGTACCTCCATAGTGATTTGCAGAGTAACCAGTCCAATATATATTCTCAATAGCCACGCAAAAATATTAATTTATTATCATATCAGCATTTGTTTTAATGTCTTCTGACTGGTATAGAATAAATTCTCCTTGTAGTTTTAGTTTGTATTTTCCAATTGGTAAAATATGTGAAATATGTTCATTTTCCTCCTTTAATTCATCTTTGGAGATCATCTTATTGGTTTATTTTTGATGCTGTTAAATTGATGGTTGAGTTTCTTACTTATTCTACTTGTCAATCCTTTGTTAAATGCATAGCTAAGATTTTTGAAAGGTGTCCTCCTGTTCTCTGGGTTGGCTCTTCACCCTGCTGCTTCCTCTGCTGTGCAGAAGCTTTGCAATTTCATGCAACCACATATATCTTGTCTTTGCTTTATTTCCTGATCTACTGGGGTGCTTTTCAGAAATTCTTTGTTCATACCTATATCTTAAAGTGTTTTCGTCTAACAATTTCAGAGTTTCATATCTTACGTTAAGACCTTTGATCCATTCTGAATTGATTTTTTTTTTTTTCAGGGTGAAAGATACAGACCAAGTTTCATTTTTCCTCAAGAGAATATCCAGGTTTCCCAGCACAACTTTTTTTTTTTTTAAGAGACTGCCTTTTCTCCAATATACATTTTTGGTGTCTTCATCAACAATCAGGCAGGTCAAGGCTACATGAGTAGATTTTTGCATCTTATATTGATTTCCATATTTTGCCAGTTACATGCTGCTTATATTTTCATGGTTCTGCATTATGGCTTGAGAGTTCTAACATCTCAAGCAATGTTCCTACTGTTCGAGATTGTGTTGACTACCTGGAATCTTCTGTTATTCTATGTGAATTTTAAGATTTTAAAATTTCTTTTGTTGTGAAGGAATTACTTTAATTTGAATGAATATTAAATCAATATCTATATACTTTTGGTAGTAAAATATTATTTTGCCCAAATGTGGGCCATGTAGGTTTTTCATATCCTAGTGTCTTCTTAAAATCTTCCTTTAGTATATTAAAGTTTTCTTGAAGTGATTATGTTATAAATTTCTAAAGTCATTGTGAGCAGGCAGGGTTATTTCTTTGACTTATTCTCTACATGTCTGTTAGTTGACTATTGTCAAGCTAATGACTTTTTGTACAATGATATTGAATATGGATACAGTAAACATCACATTTAAAATGTTTTAAGTAGGATTTTTAAGTTCATTATGGTTAGGCTCTTATCTTACTATGACATTTATATACTCTTTATCTTGTTCTATTCCCATAACTAAAATTTCAATTACTATACTTCAGATGAGCATTGGGAGTTAGTATTCTTGTTTCATTCCTGACGTCAAATTAAATGCTTTTGAATTTTTGTCATTTAGTATAATGTTGCCTACAGGATTGTGATATATAACATTTATTATGTTGAGGACTACTCTTCCTATTCTTATGTGTATCTTCTATTTAATAGCATAAAACTTGTAAGGAGATACTATAAGTATTCAGAGCAATTTAAATGCCAACTACCCATATTTTAGTGCAATTGTAATTACTTCAAATTAATAATTTATTAAAGTGTTTACTTAATGAAAGAATGCTGAAATTTTGACAAAGTTGTTTCCTGAATCTAAATGATGGTTGTGTGGTGCCTTTCCTTATGTTATAATATTTTTATTGATTTAGTGTTAAATCATTTTTATCTGCCTTAAATGAACCCTGTTGGATCTTTCAATATTCTTTTAAATTGACCTGCAATGTAATATGGAAAGATTTTAGATCTACATTTATGAGATATATTGTTTTACAATTTTATTTTATTTTTTGGCTCTTATGTCAGTATAATACTGACTTCATAAATGAGTTTGATAGTATTCTTTCACTTTCTATTCTATAGAGTAATTTGTTAGTAAGAGTGTGGTGTAAAAATTATTTATTATTACCTTGTTGATGACAGTCTGTCTTCTACACAGTTTTTGTTTGATTTTATAATATTGGACATGTCTGTGTTCACTAAATATATAAATATATGTATGTATTTACATATATATTTATGGTTTTAATTATAATAGTCTCTTCATGAATTGCTACTTTGATGAATATGAAGTGGCATTCATCTGGTTAAATTTTGTTTTAAATTTTTCTTTGTCAAAAAATCACATGTTCACCCTCTTCTGCTTTCTACTTCCATGTTTTTGGATTGTTCTTCCCACCCTTTCACATTAATGCTATATTTGCTTTTTCCTCTGATGTTAACTTCTGTTTGTTTGTGTCTTTCAACTGTAAAACTGGGACTATTAACACACAGAGTTATTATTGATATTGGTATTTTTTGAATCCCTCCTGGCTTTTTACTTTTCTGGCCTAATCCATTACTTCTTTTCTTTCCTGTGATCCAAGGAAATGTTTACTTTTCTCTTTATGAATAGGATTCCTCAGGCATATTCAATGTTCTCTGCAATTGGTCATCAATTTAGTTCATGTTCATAAATGTAATTTTTTTCTTCTTTCAACTATAAAGGATAACTTTGAAAGATATAGACATCTAAGTTGGAAATTGTTATTTCTCAAAATGTATATATATATATATATATATATATATATATATATATATAGAGAGAGAGAGAGAGAGAGAGAGAGAGAGAGAAGGAAAAATAAGGGAGATTCCATGTAGCTGTTGAAGTTGATGGACATGCTATAATCTTACAGATATACCACAGTCTCATGGATCATACATAGATTCATTGAAATGGATTAAATTAATATATAAGAGTTAGGTAACAAGAAGCTTGAGTTAATAGGCTGAACAATGTTAAAGTAATATAGTTTCTGTGTAATTATTCTGGTGTGATTGGTCAAAAAAGGAACAAGCAGTCTCTGTTTAATTTTGGAAAATTAAAATGAATATACCACACTATTGATACCTATTCCCCTCACTATTTTCTGATAATATGATAGTTTACATTCTACCAAGGATCTTCTACAACTCATAAACACCTTCAGTGATATAGAAGGATACAAGGTTAACTCAAAAAAAATCAGTAGATCTCCTTTATACAGATGATTAGTGGGCTGAGAAAGAAATCAAAGAAGGATCACCCTTAACAATAGCCACAATAACATGAAATATTCTTGGATATCTCTAACCAAACAAGTGGAAGACCTGTATGACAAGAACTTTAAATCTTTGAAGAAAGAAATTGAAAAAGATACCCCCAAATGGAAAAATATCCCATACTCTTGGATAGGTAGGATTAACATAATAAAAATGGCATTCTTATCAGAAACAATTTGAAGGTTCAATGCAATGCCCATTAAAATCCCAGAAAAATTCCTCACAGACCTTGTAAAAAAAGTACTGAATTTCTGAATTTCATATAGAAAAGCAAAAAAAAAATAATCCAGTTTAACCAAAACAATAATGTACAATTAAGAAACATCTGGAAGCATCACAATCCCTGACTTCAAAGACTACTACAGAGCTACAGTGCTGAAAACATTAAGGTATAGGCATAAAAACAGACAGGAGGACCAATGGAGTCGAACTGAAGACCCAGATATCAATTCACACACCTAAAAAAACCTGATTTTTGACAAACAAGCAAAAATAATATATAAGATGGGAAGAAGAAAGCATATTCAACAAATGTTGCTGACATAACTGAATATCAACATGTAGAAGAAGGAAAATAAATACATATCTATTGCCATGCACAAAACTCAGGTCAACATGGATCAAAGACATGAACAAAAACACAAACCACACTGAACCTCATAGAAGAGAAAGACAGAAGTACATTTAAATGCTTTGGCACAGGAAACCACTTCCTAAATATAACACCAGTAGTAGACACCAACAGAGACAATTAATAAATGGGACCTCCTGAAACTGAGAAGCTTCTGTAAAGCAAAGGAAATAGTCAATAAGACATAATGGCAGCCTACATCATGGGAAAAGGTCTTCCAACCTTACATTGAACAGAGGGCTGTTCTCCAAAATATGCAAAGAACTCAAGAAAGTGGTCATCAAAGAACAAATAATCCAATAAATATGTGGTGCAGACATAAACAGAGAACTCTCAACAGAGGAATCTAAAACTGCTTAAAGAAACTTAGGAAAATGCCCAACACCCTTAGCCATCAGAGAAATGCTAATCAAAACAACTGAGCAAAAAAAAAAAAATAATGACATCTTGAAATTTGTGGGCAAATGGATGGATCTAGAAAAAAAACATAGACATAGACACAAATATAATATGTCTTCACTCATAAGTGTCTTTTCAACATAAAGCAAAAACCAGCCTACAATTCACAATCTCAGAGAACCTATACATCAAGGAGGACCCTAGGATAGACAGACATGGATCTAATGTACATGGGAAGTAGTAAAAGACAAGATCTCCTAAGTAAACTGGGAGCATGTGAACTATGGATGCAAGTAGAGGAGAGGGGAGAAAAGGGAGAGAAACTGAGAAAAATATATAGCTCAATTTAAAAAAAAAAAGGAAAAGAAGAAAATAAAGTTATTTAGAAAAAAATCACCAAGCAAAGAGAAATCTGGCTTCCGGCACAAATAACCTCTACAGGGTACAATTTCACTACATATCTCCCTACTTCTCAGTATAATGATAGCTGCAACTCACTTAAAAATCAAAGTTGGTCAGTGGCTAATCTCTAAATCTAATCATGTTGTTAAAAGAAAAGGTCTGTTTTCTGTCTCATATCAGGAGCTACCTGCTATGGGACAGAAGGAAGATAAAATTCATCAAAACTCTGTTTTCAAAAAATTTACTTCTCCCATTTTATATTTTGTCTCTATGGTACTTTTCATAGAATATATGTCTATATAAATAGTATTTATGTTTTCCACAGTGAACAAAAAATTTCTTACAGTAATCTTTGAAGTTTCCATGAGGAATATGGGGCCCAACAACAATGATTCTACCTGGTTAATATGATGTCCTGATACTGATAGCACCACTTTAAGATCGGTTTGGTGTTATAAATGCTCAAGATAATTCCAACTTGGCTAGCTGTTATGAAGCACCTTCTCAGAACATTCTTACCAGAATTTCAAATAAGAACCTTAGAAAAACCCTATTGACTACTTAGTGTTATACTGAGAAGTGGTGGACCTCTTCCTGCTGCCTGGCTAGTTTAACTCCCAAAATAATCACATGGAAATCTGTATTAATTAAATCGCTGCCTGGCCTATTAGCTCTAGCCTCTTATTGGCTAACTCTCACATCTTGATTTAACCCAGTCTGGTCTACAAGAGCTAGTTCTAGGACAGGCTCCAAAGCCACAGAGGAACCCTGTCTTGAAAAAAACAAAAAATAAATAAATAAATAAATAAATAAATAATAAAAATAAAAAGCTGTGTTAAACTCTCTCTCTCTCTCTCTCTCTCTCTCTCTCTCTCTCTCTCTCTCTGTCCGTTTTAAGCCTCGCAGGTTTTCAAGTGGATTTAGTTCATCATGGTGAGGAGCAGCGGGCCACTTCCTTCCACCCTGGCCAGCTTAACCCCTGAAATAACCACACGGATATTTGTTTAAATTAATTTGCTGCCTAGCCCATTAGCTCTAGCCTCTTATTGGCTAACTCTCACATCTTGATTCAATCCATTTCTAATAATCTGTATATCACCACATGACTGTGGCTTACCAGGAGAGATTTCAGCATGTCTTACCTGGCGGCTGGTCCATGGCAGCTCTCTCAGCCTATCCTCTTCCCAGCATCCTGTTCTGTCTACTCCACCCATCTAAATTTCTGCCCTATCAAAAGGCCAAGGCAGTCTATTTATTTAACCAATAAAAGTAACACATTGACAGAAGATCCTCCTACACCAACTCAGAGACTATTTGCAATTAAACCAAAAAATATTCTTGAAACATAACCAATATTTTAGTTATTACACTATCCCATAGAAATAACATCACCCCCATGACATCTAGATGTAATTCTAGAAAATGGCATACCTTCTCCCAAAGAAGTTTGTCCTTAGGATTAGGGACATCTATTAGGAGTTGATTAATAATAATAGTGAGTAATAGTGAGATTACTTACAAACGATTATTTATAGATAATCTACATTGGTATATTTCTTATTTATTGATATAAATTCAAATTATGTTTGTTATATTGAATATGCTCCTATTCCTGTTTACAATATTTCTGTACCTATGCAACATAATTTTGTCAGATTGTATGCATGCATGTTTCTACCTATGCTTAAGATATTTTGTACATTGATGCAATTTTAGGATGTATTTATCATATTGTGCCATTCATTTATACCTCTCATCAAGATACTTATATATTGTATACCTTTTTGATGTCATTGTTCTTATTTGCTGCACATTTGTTCAAATATTGTTTAATTTTTTATTATGAAGCCTTAGTCTTTAAGCTATATAGGTATTAAGAATTACAGGTCATTAGTCATTCATGTTTCTAATACATATAGTTCTTTATATGTATTGAGATGGTATTCCACATGGATATGTAATTTTCAAACACTTCAAACCACTGTAGAATATGGAACTTAAATAAATTAGGATTCTATTGATGTGAGACATGATTGCTCCTGGCAGCACTAATACATTCCTGAGAGAATGTTGGGCACCAGAGGCAGTCTACCTGTAGCTTGTTTTCTTTTTGGCAAAACTGGCCTTTGGGAAAAGAACTGCCCCTTCCTCTACCACTAACAAAATTTATAGTGTCCAGACAGGACAAACAGGATACAAGCAAAAATACTGCCAAATCTTGCAAAGACAGGATAAAACAGTTTTTCAAATCTTACTCCCTCTGAAAATGGTCTTTCAGTTATTGTAGACCTTAGCCAAAGTTGGTTGCCCTAATGCTGCAAATGACACTTTGGGTGAATGCACAGGTAGCCTGTTGTCTCTGTCATTTCTTGAACCTTTTGGAAGTTGCTTAATTGCACTTCCTATTTACTCAAGTAATATTATTTCCCTTCTCATGTCCTTTAAGATACTGGACCACTTTGGGCACAGTCTCATGTACTATAAATTCAGACAAAAGAGTGCATGGGCCTCTTGGCTACTGGATTTGGTTCCAGTTCCTAATGCATGCAGAGGACTGCAGATACAGATCCCTAATCTTTTTGTAAGATTATCCTTAAATTAATAAACCTGTGCTATACTCCATTCTTGGCTATTATGAAACTCTTTTGTACATCAAGACAGTTTTATAATTATCCTTTTGAATTCTTTGTGATATCTCCTAAATAATTATCATTGGAGCTTGCTACCACAGAATTAATAATGCAGTTTTTTTTGAAATGATTCTATTCTATTTTTTTTTATTTCTGGTTTTTGCTTTGGAAATTTTACTTATAGGCTTAGGTTATTTAGGAAGATGTTTTAATAATCTATGCTACTTCTGGTAACTGTATTGTATTAAGTTTGAGCTGTTCCTTCTGCATGAGACTGGTGAAATGTCTTCCTGCAGTGAAGCACTCAGTTTATATGCTAATTTCACATGCTTTCTCTCCCTCTGGCATTAATTCATGAGTAGAAGAAACAACAGATGAAGAATATCCCTGCTACAGAAATAAAAGAAACAAGCTGCATTCATAATTTCTCTTCTAGGTCCATAATTTCTAACTGCATTCCAAATTCATGTTCCTATACCCACCAATAGTGTCACTCTTACCCGTCACCGAAGAAGCTTCCTTTCACAGCAGGCAGAAATCACTATAGAACCCCACAAAATGTCAAAATGAGAAATGACTGTCTTCAACTAATACATCTACAGAACAGTTCTCACACCTAAGCCAGTGAGCTTGATAAAAAAAAAAAAAAGCCAGGAACATTACAAGAGTAAGAGGACCAGGAATGGACATCTGTTGTGAGTTTAGTGTTTTCTATACATGACAGAGAAACCTATCTTGGGAATACCAGTTTGTATGCCATGATAGTTCAATGAGAAAGTCTCCCATAAACACATGTGTTCGAATACTTGGTAAAACTGACTGAGAACAAATTAGGAGGTGTGTAACCAGTGTCAGGCTTTGAAGTCTCAAAAATTCCACACCATTCCAAGTTAGCTCTCTTTGCCTTATGCTTGTGTATCAAGTTTTAACCTCTCGGCTACTGCTCCAACACCAAGCCTGCCTGCTTGCCTGCCATAATGGTTATAGACTTGAACTCTCTGAAACTATAAGCTACTAATAAGCTCTTTCTTCCATAAGTTTGTTTATAATGCCATGATACCAATATAAAAGTAACTAAGACATATATCAATGTGACTGAAATAATTCTGCAAGAATTCACCCCTAAAAGAAGAGCTAAACAGCTAAAGCTTGATGAAAGATGCCAATCAGTCTTCTCCAAGGATGAGACCCCATTATGCTAGGAATGAATTGTAGGTAAGAAAAGGGTAGGAAGAATAACACAATTTAAGTACTCATAAATGGAAGTTTCAAAAAATAAAAATAATTCAAAAATTCACTCATTTCCTTTTTTAACATTGGAAAAGAAAAAAACAGTGTTATGTATACTACAATATTAATTGAAAATGTAAGAATAGAAAAATAATGAGCATGAGAATATGACTTGCTACCAGAGCCTTAGGTAGAAATATAAAAGGAAAGAAAAAAGAATGTAATATGGTAATGATTACAGCAGAAGAAAATAAATATTCAACTAGTGGTGTAATCGAAGAAGGAAGGGATTTTAAAGATGAAGTATGTCAACCTAAAATATCCACAGCAATCAGAAGACTGAAGCAGAATCTTCCACATAGGTTATTATGTGAATTTTTTTTTAAAGAAAATTACCTACAAAAGTAAAAAACACAAAACCCCCCAAAATTTGAAGGACTGAGACACTTCACAACATTGGGACCAGTTATTTTATGTGGGAACTATAAAATAAAGCAAGGGGGAATTAGTAAGATTACAGACTGTCTCTGATATCTGTTGTGTGGGCAGGAATATGGTCTATCTCTAATGAGAGCACAGGTACTGCCTGTCCTTATGCGGTCCCTTATGTCTTCGTAGAGCCACTGGGATGGGCACAAGTGCAGTCTGTCCCTACAGTATCTTGTTTAAGCCTTCCTGACTAGTTGGCTTTGTGCCTTCTTGGGCAAATAGAATCTTTTTGATAGTTTACTTTGTCTCTTGATCTTTGTAATGTGTGATCCACAACCAGAGGGATGGGTGCATGGAAGAAGTTGGTATTATAATTCCCACATGTTTTTCAATCTCTGCATAGTAATAGAAAATTAATTTGTTCTCCAGAAAATGAGCACACAAGGTAATAAAGAAAGTAGCAGTCACTCCAACATTGCCAGGAAATCATTTTCCTGTATCACAAACACAAAGTGTTGTTATCAATCTTAATTAGAATTCACCACATGGCTTAATCATGCTATATACAGAAAAGAATAACGAAATTGGAGAAATATTAACAAGAAATATTATTTTAGTTACAGTGTTTTCTTATTTCAAGCATAGTTGCCCAATAGCTATTGGATGTGCACAGATAAAGTCAAAATTTTAACATGCACTCCAAGATTCTGACTTCAATGACTTCATTTCTCCCAATGTGCATTAACAAAAAAGACTGGTTTTCTTTCCGTTGTTAGGAGAGTTTCTCCATAGTTCCTTCCATGTCTAAGTTTGATCTTTTAGTTTTTTCATATCCAAACACACTTTCTCAGAAAACCATTTATGTACAATCCACTAGATAATATAAATCTTCATGGATGTATAGACTCCTGAAATATATATAGCATAAGTTTATAATATATATAGCATAAGTTTATAATAATACAAATAAATACACATCTGTCTTATTATTTATATGATTTCAGTTTTTCTCATCACATTCTATGTTCTCTTTACGCATGAGCAATTCCTGTTAAGTTCTTGTTACAACATACTCCTTCATGCTTTGCAAAAGCAAGGAAGTAAGTGCATCTTGTAGTCAGGATAGAAAAGAAAACTATCTGCTACTGCCCTGCCCATGCATATCTTGCCACAATGATGGCAGAATGTCTAAAGGATAAGAGGATTGCAAGCATTACTGATGTGTGAAGTCATTCTGTATATGTGTTGCTCTTATTGGTTAATGAATAAAGCAGCTTTGGCCTATGGAAGGCCAAATTATAGCCTGCTGGAAGACACACACACACACACACACACACACACACACACACACATATATATATATATATATATATATATATATATATATATATATATAGAGAGAGAGAGAGAGAGAGAAAGAGAGAGAGTAGGCAGTATCAAAGAGATGCCAAGCAGCTGCTGAAGGAGGCAGATTCCATGTAACTGTCCAAGAAGCAAGAGGTAACCATGAACATTGTGGTAAAATACAAAACAATATATATGAGTTAATTTTAGATGTAAGAGCCAAATATAAATATGTCTGAGTCACCAGCCAAGCATCCAGGAAGTGAGCACTCTCCATCTATACATTCCCTATCAAGCAATCATCCTGTAGGATATGGCTATTTTATTCTTTAAGTTCAGCTGCTAGCAAGGACACACTAATATCCTTATGGCTTAAGCAAAACATAGCTACTTGTTCTCAAGTGAGAGATTAACAATCTGGATCCACAAACAAAGATTGAGCAAAGCTGCATAAGAGAAAAATAATGAAAACAAATTTGATTGGGTAAGCAAAGAAAAAATAAAACAGAAAAAAAGGTATGATTCTAACCAAAACCTATGTGCCAGGAAAACCAATAGTCTCAAATCACTCTGCTTTTCCTGGTACCTTTCATGCAAATGTCACTTGAATTGCAAGGTTTCTATTGCTGACCTGACTCAAGCAATGCCATGCTGTTTATTTGTATATATGGTTTGGGTTTGTCTCCAAAGAGTCCTTGTGTTGAAGGTTTGGTGTTTGGTCTTCATTTTTCAATGTTAAACAACAGCGATGACATTTAGACACCAATGGCAACTAAGTGGGGTGTTGAAATACTCTTTGCAATGCAGAATGTGGGGATCAGACCCTGCTGAATACCTACTGGAGGCTAGTTTTGAATCAACCTAACCACAATTATTTTTGGTTCCCTAGTTCACCATGTGATTTATCTTGCACACTTTTCCATCATAAGGCTTTAGGGGCAGGGACCAAAGTTGACGACATGCTATAAGCTAAATAAGTCTCTTTTTAAAAAACATTCAGTTTGATATATTTTATTTTTAACAATATAATATATATATATATATATATATATATATATAATTTATCCACATGTTCAAAATAAGTTATGTATTTTACTAAGTACACATATCTATATGCATGTACATATATCTTTGTGTTTATTTATGTTTATAGATTCACATATGTCTATCTATATAGATATACATATACATATCCTCATTTATGTTTGTATTTCCATATAGGCAACATATAAAAACATATGTGGTGACATCCCCAATAGTCTGATTGTGTTATACATACAGATCTACCAGTGTGGGTAACTGCAGTGGTTGAATCTTCACAATCTATTCTTTCATTTGGTGACAGGTAAAGACCTAGAACTCCTGCACATATATTATAAGTTGTTGGTTGTTTTAATCAATATTAAAAAAATGAAAGTAAATCAAATTTATTTTACTTTACAAGTAAGTCTTCATTGAGAAACTGACTATACATGTTGCAATGAGCATAAATTATGTTATGGATCAACACTATCTTCACTTTTGCTTTCCTTACCATTCAAAACATGAATGATTCTAGACAAGTTGAAAAAAATTAGAAAACCCTAAGTTTAATTTTAATTTAAAGAAGCAGTTGACTAATTGTCTCCATGCTAAAGATTTTCCAACTCTCATTTTTAAATTGACATACAATTGTTTACATATAACAGAATTAAAATATCCCTCTAATCAGTTAAAGATAAACAGAAGATTTACTAGGACTGGAAGATTAGTCTTTTTCTCACCTCAGGAATTTTGCTTTTGTTGGTGATGTCATAATTTATAATTGTGTACTTGGTCCAAGTCTTCTATGATGGCTACAGCTGTACCTTCTCTGAGCCCTCTCTGCTGTGGCAAATGACCTGCTGTTTTTCTTTGGGATGGATCAGAAAGGCTCTTTCTAATACTTAAGAACTATCTCTCCAACTTGAGCCTTATCTCTCTAATGAATGTCTGCTCCCCAGCAGAGCTAAGAGTCTAGGGAGAACCAAACCTCTTGATCCTTACTTTATGGACATCTACTTACTGGATCTCAGGGTCATAAGCTCTGTGATGTAGTCACTCTGGTGTTGTACTCTCTCCAGGAATCTAGGGTTCAAACAACCCCTGCAGCCAATAACTCCTATGGTGATAGATGGCCTCAAGCTGCTTTGCCTGCTCCAGACTTGGGTATTACGGACTACTGTATGCCTGGACTTGCTACTTTGCTGATCTGAAGCCCCAGTGTCTCTTCTCCTCCCCACTGGCAGTCTACCTTTAATTGGGTGTTTTTTCAACACCTTGTCTCACACCTTATCTTGGCCCCTTTATGTTTGTCTGGGCAAGAATCAAAAAGCATTACCCTGATCTAGTCCTTCCATAATTACTAACTCTATTCTTGCTACTTCATGCATTAGGAACTGTAGGTGTATGATACTGTAGCATTTCCCATCCAATCAAAACAGGCACTTTTTATCAGCAAGGAAATCTGATGCTGCCTAATGTCCTCAGAAAAGAATTTGACTAGTTTATCCACAAATCCATCTTTAGTTTTTATGAGAGCTGGATTTTAAGGAGATTTCAGGAAATGGTTGTATAATTAGGCCACAGAAAGAGTGACAGACAATACACTGAGGTTACTATAATAAGAGAGAGAAAAAAGTCAACATGAGAAAAATGAGCTCTTTCTAGGGAAATGTTTTAGCGTATACTTTTCTGGGTTTCATCACTAACTGAATTGGCATTTTTAAGAGTTTAATCTTGACTTTGAAAAATAGTACATATATGTACATTATTACAATTTGGTTTGAGT
This sequence comes from Microtus pennsylvanicus, assembly GCF_037038515.1. Taxonomy (NCBI): domain Eukaryota; kingdom Metazoa; phylum Chordata; class Mammalia; order Rodentia; family Cricetidae; genus Microtus; species Microtus pennsylvanicus. The sequence continues at coordinate 32,530,083 of NC_134583.1, read as the reverse complement.
TTGTCGTTTTTATTTATTTTTAATTTTTTTTTGTTTTTTTGAGACAGGGTTTCTTTGTAGCTTTGGAGCCTGTCTTAGAACTAGCTCTTTAGCCCAAACTGGCTTCAAACTCATAGAGATCTGCCTACTTCTGCCTCCTGAGTAATGGGATTAAAGTTGTGCGCCACCACCACCCGACTCTATTTATTTTTAATTTTATAATTACTTTTGTTACTTACATCATATTAATATGATAATATAATGATGAGTTTAAGTTTGTTTTAATACAGAATTGCCAATCTATATGTTGCTTCCAAAGTAACCACTGTATTATTAATTATAACCAAAAACTAAGTACTCAGAGTACAGGAGACTTGTTGCTTGTGATGTAAAACATCTTCCATCTTCTCAATATGAGGTGAGCTTTTACGAGAGAGGAGCTAGTTGAGCCTATGGCAATGGGAAGTCTTGGGACCCTTAGAAGTCAGGAGCAAGGCATTCATTGACAGCTGGCTAACAGTAATGTACAATATCAGAAGTTATCTGCATATAGGCATTCTGGAGCCTTAAGAGGATACATAGCACACACAGTGAAATGGCATTGAGAGACTAAATGTATGTGTTAGTGTCAGACCAGTCCAATTCAGAGGCAAAGAGACAAATATATCCATGAAATAAGGTTCACTCCTTCCTTATTAACAATCCTCAGTGTACTTACTGTCCAGTTACCTCAATTTATAAGCAAGTAAGACTGCGTGACATTACACTTGTTCTGTGAGGGAAAATATAGCATATAGTAACCTAAAGTATTATCTTAGCTTAATATTTTTTTGCTTCTTTTACAAAAATATCAGAAGCTTTTCCTCTTTTCTGTTCCTCTCAAAGTGTTTAAACAGCTTTGTCATTAAAATAGTTCTCACATCTTCATTTTTGCTTTCTGATTTTGCACTTACTTAGAGTGTTGTCTGTGGGTATTGAATAGAAAATTCCAGAAATAAGAAATTCATTAATAAGTAGTGTGTCTTTCTGTGTACTATAACAAAATTCAATGCTATTGTGTCGTTCGTAACAGAAAATGAACTATCGCCATATCCAGCACAGCAACACATACATAGCCTACAAGGAACTGTGATACCTGTTGTTGCTTATCAAAAGGACTATGATATTCTTGCAGTATGTGTGTGTGCAAATTTACCTTTAGGCTTCTTTGTGATTAAATACATTCAATTGTTAATGTGTGCCGAACATGAGTCTGTATCATCCGGGTATGAGCAGCTGTGAGTATGACGGCAAAGAACACCCAGCTGACTGTGGTGAAAGAGAACTTACCTATTAAAAGAAGGCAGGGAATATTTATACCACAGGAAAAATGGCCGGTTGGATTCATTTGATGGTATGTTATTGGTTGGAGCAAGAATATCGAGAACATCGAGGGGTGCTTCATATGCTTTCTGGGGAGCAGCGGGGGCTAGGGGAAGAAAACTTATAAGATCATATAAAAGAGAAAAGAAGTCCAGGCAAGGTTGTTTCAGTGATCACATAAACAGCAACCTTAGAGAGGCATGAGGTTATCAGTTGCTGCATACAACATGTATATCTGCTCCTGGGGAAGTCTATCTGCTACAGTCTGTTGGTGCCTGATCATGGTGGGAAAATCATCCAAACTCCTGCTGTTTTCAGAATGAAAAAAAAACAAACCCTGGTTTTAGATATGCTCTGATTCCTAGCTTCAGGCCATCCCCCACCCTCACTTACGTGCCACATTTTCATTATCCATTCAGCAATTGGTTCTCATCTCTGTTCTATTTCCCTCCTGTAGTAAGTAAAGCAGCAGTAAGCATGGATGGATACATATATCCATACAATAGGATATAAAGTAAATATGTCCAGAAGTTGCTTAGCTGAGCCAGGTAACAGCTCTCCTTCTAGATCTCTGAGAAACCTGGACACTGATTTACATGTTACTTAAACAGTCTCTGCTCCCAACAACAGGGAACAAAGGTTCTTCTTTTCCCACTCCCTAGTTTCTATCTGCTTTCATTTGATTTTCTGATGATAATCAATCTGAATTCAGTGAGACTGGATCTCAAAGTAGCTTTTATTTGTATTTCCCAGAGGGATGTTAATTTAACTTTTAAAAAATTTTTGTCCTGCTTAGTCTTAGTTGTTAACTAACATAGTCTGAAAAAAAAAAGCCTCAATTGAAAAATTATAGAGATCAAAATTGGCGTTGGAAATTTTAAAAGGGAGATGTCTTGATTAATAATTGATAGAAGTCCCAGTTCGTTGTGGACTTCACGGTATCTAGCAGGCGATCCTGACCAGTATATGGAAGCTTACTGAGAGTGAGCCAGTAAGCAAGATAGAGCAATCCTCCAGGCAGCTCTCTTCCATGGCTACTGTATCCAATTTCCTGCCCTGATTTCCCTCAATAATGTGCCTAAATTTGTATGCTAAATAGACTCTTTACTGCTAGAGTTGTTTTGGTCAGAGTATTTTATAACAGCAAATAAAAGGAAAAGGTAGGCAATGATTATCAGCCTTCTTACTTAGAGGTCTCTGATCAAAAATATAGCCTGCTTCTCCATTGAGCTGCTGACTTGATTGGTGTTACATTTTTATTTGTTTTGTTGATGTTCTTTGTGTATTTTTAGACAGCAATCCTCCATCAGGTATAGAGCTGGCAGAGACTTTTTACACTTGTGTAAAGTCCCTATAGGCTTGATTGATCGATCTCTTTGCTTTACTGTAGCTTTTTGTTTTTATGAGGTCCCCTTTGTCAAATCTTGGCCTTATTTTCTGATCAACAAGTACCAAATTTAAAAATTGGATACTTATTCCATTTTGTAGTACTCCATATCTTTATTCCTCTGCATTTCAGAGTTTCAGGTTCTACACTAATGTCGTTGCTCCATTTGCAGTTGATCTTTGTGCAGGGTGGGAAATAAGGATTTATTTAATGCTCTAGATTTTGAAACGTAAACCTTGGCAGCTTAAATTTTTGTCTTACAACTATTGTGACTCTATCTAAAGAGTTCTGGAATGTTGTGATCTCATTTTCATTTAATTCTGGGAATTATTTTTAAATTTCTTCCCTAATTTCTTCAATGACCTATTGTGTATTTCAAAGTGTATTACTTACAAGTCTTTGGTCTTTTTCTAGATTCAATTTTATTTCTATTTTTTAAAATTTATTTATTTATTAAAAATTTCAACCTCCTCCCCTCCTCTCCTTTCCCTCCCCTCCCCACTCCCCCTCCCTCTCCAGTCTTAAGAAGTCAGGCTGCCCTGCCCTGTGGGAAGTCCAAGCTACCCCCTCCATCCAGGTCTAGGAAGGTGAGCATCCAAACAGACTAGGCTCCCAAAAAGCCAGCACATGCAGTAGAATCAAAACCCAGAGCCATTATCATTGGCTTCTCAGTCAGCCCTCATTGTCAGCCACATTCAGAAAGTCCAGTCTGATCACATGCTCATTCAGTCACAGTCCACCCGGCCTTGGTGAGCTCCCATTAGATCAGCCCCACTATCTCAGTGGGTGGGTGCCCACCTCGTGGTCCTGATTTCCTTGCTCATGTTCTCTCTCCTTCTGCTCTTCATCTGGACCTTGGGAGCTCAGTCCAGTGCTCCAATGTTGTTCTCTGTCTCTATCTCCATCCATCACCAGACGAAGGTTCTATGGTGATATGCAAGATATTCATCAGTGTAGCTATGTGATAAGGCCAGTTCAGGCACCCTCTCCTCTGTTGCCCAAGGGCTTAGCTGGGGACATCTCTTTGGACACCTGGGAACCCCTCTATAGCCAAGTCTCTTGCCAACCCTAAAATGGCTCCCTTAATTATGATATCTTCTTCCCTGCTCCCATACCCCCCCTTCCTCCATCTCAACCATCCCATTCCCCCAAGCTCTCTCCAATCCTCCCCTTCTCCCTTCTCTCTCCCCATCTTCCCTACCCCCTCACCCCACCCCTACCTCCGTGCTCCCAACTTTTTCCTGGCAATCTTGTCTACTTTCAAGATCCAGGAGGATTCAATTTTATTTTTTATACTTTTATGCCATAGTGGTCTGATAATATTGAGTCAATTATTTAGGATTTTCATATATTTTACTTAAATTTCATTTTGGTATGCAATATGATCAGTTTTAGAGAGGGGACTATGTGGTCCTAAGAAAAATGTATATTCCTTATCTGTTGGATAGAATGATTTGTAGATAGTTGTTAGCCCAGCTGACTTTTGGCATAATTAATTTGAGGGATTTTTCACTAAATTTTATTATGAAAAAAAACTATTTATATATGTTGGACAGAGGATTAAAATAGCCCATTATTATTGTTCCAGAACCAATGTGCCCTATTATGGTTTTTTAACTTTTATTTTGTGATATTTGGGGCCTGAAGTTTAGGTACATAAATATTTACAATAGTTATATCCTCTTTATGAATTTCTCCCTGTTTCAGTGGTTATCTTTATCTCCACTGGTTAGTGTTCATTCTACCTTGTTAGATATGCAGAAAGTTATGACAGTTGTTTAATATCTTTTACTGGTTTAGTAGGTAGATTTTCTACTTTTTATTCTCAGTATATAAATGTCTTTTTAAGTTATGTTAGATTTCATGAAACATCAGCTAGAAAGTTCTTGTGTTTTCATAGAATCAGTTACTCTGAAAATTATTTGGTAAATTAGGGACATTTGTATTTAAGGTTATAGTTAGATTGGGTTATTATCAATTATTTTGTTGATTATCTTAGTTAGATGGCTTATTGTTGGATGTTTTTCTTTCTCTCCGAATGCATAAGTAGACAGAAGTTTCTGTCCCGCCCAATTCAGCAGCCATTCAGTACCAAAGAAACACACAGAGGCTTATATTAATTATAAACTGTTTCTCCTTTTACCTCTTAGGCTTATTAATAAGTAGCTCTTAAAACTTAAATTAAGCCATATCCTATCATGTTGAGCCACGTGGCTTGGTACCTTTTCTCAATAAGGAATTCTTTTTTTTTAAATTTATTTATTTATTAAGGATTTCTGCCTCCTACCTGCCACCACCTCCCATTTCCCTCCCCCTCTCCCGATCAAGTCCCCTTCCCTCATCAGCTCGAAGAGCAATCAAGGTTCCCTGACCTGTGGGAAGTCCAAGGACTGCCCACCTCCATCCAGGTCTAGTAAGGTGAGCATCCAAACTGCCTAGGCTCCCCCAAAGCCAGTACATACAGTAGGATCAAAAACCCACTGCGATTGTTCTTGAGTTCTCAGTATTCCTCATTGTCCACTATGTTCAGCAAGTCCGGTTTTATCCCATGCTTTTTCAGACCCAGGCCAGCTGGCCTTGGTGAGTTCTCTGCATCTGGCTTGTGACTTAGTCTCTGCCTTTTCTATTCCCATAATTTTCCTAGTCTAGTTGTGCCACCTATACTTCCTTCCTGGCTACTGGCAAACCAACATTTAATTAATCCAATGCAAATGACAAATATTTACAGTGTGCAAAAGCTTTATCACACAGCATAAGAAATTTGCTGGTTTTCGAATGGAGTGTGACTGATTTCTTCACACTTCTCTGTCCATCTATTTCTTTCATTATATATATAAAACATAATTTCTTATACATTTATATATGAATATTTCATATAAAATTCATATATAATTTATAATTTTATAATTCATATAAAATTTGTATATAGTATCCCTTTAAGAAGTTTTTGTAGTATTATCTTAGATGCCATTTATCTTGTGATTGCTTTTAAATGTTCTTATTCATCAATAAATTTTAATAGATAACTTCGCTGGGTATAGCAATCTTTATTGGGAGTTCTTTACTTTTAAGACTGGAAATTTATCTTTCCATGTTTTTCTGCATATTAGTATTATTGCCAAAACCTGATATGGTTCTAGTTTTTTGAACGGTAGTCAAAATACAAAGAACTAGTGAAAAACATCATTTTCGCTTCACAGCTGTATTGGTGATGTGCGATTTTCTGTAACCGAGATTTCTTTGCAACAGTGTCCACTTGAAACTATAGCCCAAAATAATCTTTTCTCTCTTATTTGTCTCAGAGTGTTATCCCAGCAGCAGAAAAGTAAATTGAGGAGGTGCTATAATAGTTAATGTGTCAGGGGAAGATTTCAAATATATATAAGCAACATTAATTAGGAAGCACTAGAAGATTTTAACAAGCAAATGCAGTCACTCTGGGACTTGTATACAAAATATGATGTGATAGAATGTTTAAGGAAAACAATAGTGCAGCGATGTGAAAGAATTCTCTCCAAAGAAATAATTTGTTGTGAGGTGAGAAGAAGAAAGACAGACAGACAGACAGAAAGAAAGAAAGAAAGAAAGAAAGAAAGAAAGAAAGAAAGAAAGAAATTATAAAACAATTATATGACCATTTAAAAATAGACAAATGTTGGAGAGGGCCCATTTGTTCATTCCGAGCTGCTCAGCTCCCCAAAAACATCACACAGAAACTGTGTTAATTAAATCACTGCTTGGCCCATTAGCTCTAGCTTCTTATTGGCTAACTTGTATGTATTATTTTAACACAATTCTATTAATCTGTGTATCATCATGTTGCAGTGGTTTACCAGATAGAGTTTCAGTATGTCTGACTCTGGCAGCTCCATGGAGTCTCAAACTATGCTTTCCTCCTCCCATGCTATAGGCCAAGGCATTTTTTTATTCATTATCCAATGAAAGCAACACTTAGAGAGAAGGACCTCCCAAAACATTTCCTCTTTTCTGTTTAAACAAAAAGGAATGCTTTAACTTTAACATAGTAAAATTACATATACCAAAAGTTATTAAGTAAGAATTACATTTCATATATATATATACATATATATAATCTTTTATCATAACTAAAGAAAACTGCAACTATAATTATAAATTCTCAAACTCCATCAAAGACCCCAGAAGGATATAATATTGCCTAAGTAAACAGGGAGTGCATTGTAAACAACTTCCAAAATTCTAGAATTGACAGGGACATCTTGCTACCTGAACAGTTACCCAAAGATTTTCTGTACCACTGGGACATCCATCTTCATACCACAGGCCCATAATATCCAGCAGACTTTTCCATGAAGAAGTAAATTTCAAAGACAGTTCTGCCTATATTGGCAGTTCATCAGTCACTTTCTTCTGTTTCTTGAAGAATGTCTGGCAGACTCTTTCATGTAGCAGGAACCCCAATGGATCATGTCTCACCTTTAGGAAATTTCATTAGTCGTTTCTCTGTGGGTTCTGCATGTCTAGTTCATAAATCATAGCATCAAATACCTCAGGTAAGAGCTGGGTTTTTTTTTTTGCCCAAATTACTTACAATCTCTATGAGAAGCATCTTCAATGCCCATCACCCTCTTGAAATTGGTGCTGCCAGGAGCAGATGTGTGTCCCTGTTATGAAAAGTCTTAAACGCTTAAAATATTTTAAATGTCATATTCTGAAACTCTTTAAAGGACCTGAAGAATGCCTGTCTAAATAAAATATTTCTCTATATATCTAAAAGCCTAACTAACATTACCACAAGCTTGACTATTATAGATGACACCTTGTTAACCTATAGTTATTAATTATAGATTACATTTTCAAATGAGCTTCACAAATACAATACCTTAACCAAGAGAAGAAATATATACATAAATTGAGCTTAAATTTTTATCAATAAACCAAGATCCATACAAGTAAAAATCCCCCTTTTAATGGAAACAAATATTTATAAACAATGTTTGGGCATTTTGGGTGTCATTTTCTCCAAACTGCTTCCTACTTTTTTGTTGAGCAAAAATATTTTTGGGGGTGTTCACAATGACCCTACAGGGGTTTGGTCCATCAAACCACATTAGTCTGGAATTAATCTACAGGTTCTCATCTTCTGTGAAACTAAAAAAGAACCTCTTTTCCAAAGCTATATATCCTAAGACTCAGATTTTGAAGACAAGAAACCTTTAAAGTATATATGTTAGTTTAGCTTAGCAGCCCATATAATGAAATATCTCTACTTAGCTCCTTCACAGTCAAAAAATAAAAAAAAACACAATGATATATATAATCCAGACTCTGCATATATTCCATCTTCATGTGGCTTATTCTACTTTGCCCACAATTTTAATATTTATTTTATTATCTTTACTCCTTTAATCTATGACTGTATGTATTTTTTATATTATATTTACTGTCTCTTTATGTTTTATCTTCTCTCTCCCAAGCCTACCTACATTTTTAAACACACTACATCTCATTTAGAGGTCTTTTTATGTCTGAATCTGTCCTTATTGCATAACTTTAATTCTTTTCTGACAAGAAGCACTTTTTTTTATTTTTATTAAAATGTTCTACCTCCTCACCTCCTCCCATTTCCTTCCCCCTCCCCTCTCCCCCTCCCCTTCCCTCTGCAGTCCAAAGAGCAGTCAGGATGCCCTGCCCTGTGGGAAGTCTAATGTCCTCCCCCCTCCATCTAGGTCTAGGAAGGTGAGTATCCAAACAGACTAGGCTCCCAAAAAGCCAGTACTGTGCAGTAGGATCAAAACCCAGAGATATTGTCCTTGGCTTCTCAATCAGCCCTCATTGTCAGCCACATTCAGAAAGTCCAGTCTGATCACATGCTTGTTCAGTCCCAGTCCAGCTGGCCTTGGTGAGCTCCCATTAGATCAGCCCCACCATCTCAGTGGGTGGGTGCACCCCTTGCCGTCCTGACTTCCTTGCAGATGTTCTCCCTCCTTCTGCTCTTCATTTGGACCTTGGAAGCTCAGTCCAGTGCTCCAATGTAGGTCTTTGTTTCTATCTCCATCCATCACCAGATGAAGGTTCTATGATGATATGCAAGATATTCATCAGTGTGGCTATAGGATAGGGCCATTTCAGACTCCCTGTCCTCAGCTGTCCAAGGAACAAACTGGGGACATCTCGTTGGACAGCTGGGAACACCTCTAGAGTTAAGTCTCTTCCCAACCCTAAAATGGCTCCCTTAATTATGATATCTTCTTCCCTGCTCCCATATGTACCCTTCCTCCATCTCAACCATCCCATTTCCCCAAGCTCTCCCCAATCCTCCCCTTCTCCCTTCTCTCTCCCCATCTCCCCTTACGCCCACCCCACCCTACCCCAAGCTCCCAATTTTTGCCTGGCAATCTTGTCTACTTCCAATTTCCAGGAGGATAACTATGTGTTTTTCTTTGGGTTCACCTTCTTACTTAGCTTCTCTAGGATCCCAAATTATAGGCTCAATGTCCTTTATTTATGGCTAGAATCCACTTATGAGTGAGTACATATCATAATCATCATTTTGGGCCTGCGTTATCTCACTCAGGATAGTGTTTATTATTTCCATCCATTTGCACGCAAAATTCAGGATGTCATTGTTTCCTACCACTGAGTAGTACTCTATGGAATCGAATAGAAGACCTGGATATTAACCCACAAACCTATGAACACCTGATTTTCGACAAAGGAGCTAAAAGTATACAATGGAGGAAAGAAAGGATCTTCAACAAATGGTGCTGGCATAACTGCATGTCACCCTACAGAAGAATGAAAATAGATCCACATCTATCCTCATGCACAAAACTTAAGTCCAAATGCTGAACCTGATAGAAGAGAAAGTTGGAAGCAGTCTACAACACATGGGCACAGGAGAACACTTCCTACATATAACCCCAGCAGCACAGACATTAAGGGCAACATTGAATAAATTGGACCTCCTAAAACTGAGAAGCTTCTGTAAATCAAAGGACACTGTCATTAAGACAAAAAGGCAACCTACTGATTGGGAGAAGATCTTCCTCAACCCCACATCAGACAAAGGTCTGATCAACAAAATATATAAAGTACTCAAGAAACTAGACCTTAAAAAGCTAATTAACCCAATTAAAAAATGGGGCACTGAACTGAACAGAGAATTCTCAATAGAAGAAGTTCAAATGGCCAAAAGACACTTAAAGTCATGCTCAACATCCTTAGTGATCAGGTAAATGCAAATCAAAACAACTTTGAGATATCATTTTACACCTGTCAGAATGGCTAAAATCAAAAACACCAATGACAGCCTTTGCTGGAGAGGATGTGGAGTAAGGGGAACACTCATCCATTGCTGGTAGGAATGCAAACTTGTGCAACCACTTTTGAAAGCTGTGTGGCAGTTTCTCCGGAAATTCGGGATCAACCTACGCCAGGATCCAGCAATACCACTCTTGGGAATATACCCAAGAGATGCCCAATCATACTACAAAAGCATTTGTTCAACAATATTCATAGCAGCATTATTTGTAATAGTCAGAACTTGGAAACAACCTAGATGCCCCTCAATGGAAGAATGGGTAAAGAAATTGTGGACTATATGCACATTAGAGTACTACTCAGTGGTAAAAACAATGACATCCAGGAGCACTTTTTAAAATGTTAAGCATTACTTTAAAACTTAAGCTGTGGCATTGCTAGGGCAAATACAGTCCTGCCTGCTTGCTCCATCCAGTCAAACATGGTGGTCAAAGTCTATTTAGTGCCTGAGACTGCCAGGTGGGAGTCATCCTCACTACCTCAACTCTGATAACCAATTGGCCCATGCTGCCACCAAGTAATTTGCAGCATATTTCCCACAAACACCATTTAAATACTCAGCCTCCTGAAATAGCCAGAGTTCATCCTTGCAGTATAGCTCAGAAAGCTGCATTTCCAAAACTGTGCAGCTTTTTTCTACTACTGCTGAATCAGTAAAACCTCTCTTAAAGAAGCCACAACATTAAGCCATGCTTAACTCTGTGTTTTTTTTTATTGTTGTTTGCTTTTGGTTGATTTTTGTTTTGTTTTGTTTTTGTTTTTTGCCTAGAATTCCTTCCCAAACTCTCTCCAGCTTTATTCCTTCTCAAACTCTTTCAGATTTAAGTGGATTTTAGTTGTCCATGTTGGTACCAATTTGTTTTATGGATTCCACTTATTCCCTTCCCAGCTTTCCAGACTCCCAAAATAATCACACAGAGACCATATTATTTGTAATACTGTTTAGCCAATAGCTTAAGCATATATCTGACTAACTCTTGCATGTTATTTTAACCTATCTTCACTAATGTGTCTATTACCACTAGGTTGTGGCTTACATGGTAAAGTTCCATAATCTGTTTTTAGAGTCCAACTTCTCTCTCCCAGCATTCAGTTTAGTTTTCCCCACCTAACTCTACCCTATCACAGGCCAAGACAGAATTCTTTATTAATTGATGGTATTCACAGCATAGAGAGGATAATTCTACATCAATAAATTAAGCATAAAATGTCATCAATAGACTCATAGTAATCAGACCTGGAAAGATAATTTGATGAAATGACTTCAACTCTATTATTGATGACATCCCATAAATAAAGAAAAACAGTTGAAAACCTGACCACAGAACCACATACTGAAGAATTCATCCTGACATTCCATAAGCTAGTAACAGAACCAAAAATATAAGCAGAGCATAGATTTACTTTATAAAATTATATCACATAGATTTCCTGAGTCTAGATGAAGAGATGCTCACTCCAAGAAAAAGCATTTAGAGCTTCAAATTCGGTCTATGCACTTTTATACAAAGCTATTTTTAGATATTTGTTTTCTTTATCACTTCTGGATTTCATTATCTTACAGATTTTAGTTTTACTGTGTTGGCAATGCCTGTTGATAAAAACATTTTTTTTGTTAATGCAGTCTAAACTTTAAACATTTTCTGTCTCTATTGCTTTGAGTCAATGTTTAAGAAACAACGTAATAATCTAAAGGCATATTTATTCATAGATCTACTAAACAAATTTTATTTCATATATAGTGTCAGGAACTTACAGGCCATGTGTTAGAAAAAATCCATTTATTCATATATTGATGACAGTAAGCATTTGTTTCTTTTTTTGATGTAAATGGACTTTTCCTTGTATTCCAATATGACCAATAGTATTCTGTATTGACCAGGCTACCCTTAAAACTCTCATTATTCCTCTTGCCTCAGCATCCTAAGTACTAAGGTAACAGATGCATGCCACTAAAACAGACTTTTGGATGACACTCAGATGTGGAGACTTGATATTTAAGAATCAATCAAATCATCATAATAAAACCGTGTAAAAGAGTGCTTTCTATGAAAGGACAGAAGAAACTCAACTTCCTGGCCTATCTTCTCTGTCCTGCCATTAAAATGTATGAAGAGCGATTGTATCTAATAAGTTATCAAATATAGGTACTGAATTCAACGTGATACTAACCTCTTTTACTGAGCGTTTAAGTAATAATAAAATCATTTTGTATACCAAATTTAAAAAAATCAAAAAGTGAATTCAAAAGTATAATACTTATCATATATTAACTTCATGTGAATTTCAAATATTGTTGTTCATAAAGTCATGAATAACTCACAGCTAAGAGAAGATAATAGAAGAAAAGTGGAGAAGGAATAGAAGAGGGGAAGAGGAAAAGAGGGGAGTAATAAAAGGTTAAGGAAGGGTAGAGAAATAATGAGAGGTTCAAAAACTAAAATAGGAGAAAGAGAAAGAGGTAAAAAGGATAGGAGGAGAAGATCATGGATATGAGGGGAAAGGAGAGGACAGGGAAAAGGAGAAGAGGAGAGAGAGCAGAGGAGAGGATTCTAGTCATCAACAAGTAATGAAGAGACACTGCACATATTCTTGTCTATACTCTGGAACATTTAGTGTCTTGATCTTGGCCTCTCATAGACTATACCATGTTTCTGATATCAAAGACACCCTGATTTTTTACATTTTGTAACAATAATGCAAGTAAGCTTATTTGCATGAATTGAGAAAACTGGAAAATTAAGAACCAATAAATGAATAAATATAACATGGAAAAGAAGTGATCATAAAATGGACCAGTTAAAAATAGAAATTTTCTAAATTAGCATTGCAAAGACAGTTACATAATGGATTCCAAATATTAAAATTCCATCTTGAAATAACTAATATATATGTAAAGAGTGCAAATGATGAATCAAATGTCTTTATCAACTGCAATGCCCTAGGAATGTTTGCAGCTAATTCAGAGAAGTAATAATTACAATTACATAAATCTGAAATGAAAATATTTCATTCAGGAAATACAGGCATATCAGCACAAGATGACTAAAGACCATTTACTTGTGATGAAATTCATGGCTATGTGAAATGCACTTTGATTTTTTTAAAAGTCTGAAAAGCTAATACATTGGGCATCTGAGACCTTAAAGGTATTAATTTCACTTTATTTTCCATGGGTTAAAACTGAAAATTTAAGGTTGGACTTTACAATTATTTTGAATGACAATACAGAATGGAATGTATAAATATTCATTAATAATTTGATATAGTATACCAAACTTTTAGATAAGGAGCATACTAGATACTTCCCCTCTAAGAGCGTACTAATGACTGTGTATAAAGCAAATAAATAAAAAGTTCCACAAGTGTTAGAATTCAGGTACAGAACTGTTATTCTGTGCTTTGTATTACTCTGATTGAGATGTTCTTATTTCAGATGAAACAAATATATATATATATAATATGGTCAGTGTGATACACCAATTTCTTGGAAAAATGAAGAAAGTTAGCTAAATTATTTTCCCTTACCTATTTACTTCTCTTTAAGGAAGCATTCTACCAAGTTCTTCTATAGCTGTGTTTTTCTGATTCTTTGATATTCCTTCAATTGTTAGTCAGTTCATCTGACATTCTGCCATAGTAATATTGTGCTATTTCAGAGTTCCACCAGTAACCCGAAACTCTTCCACTGAGTCTGTTCTACATATTAGAACTGCAGAAAGCTCAACATATTATGAGAGAATATTCAGAACATTTTTACTTTTTTAGATCTGGGGGAATTCTAAGAATCTCCGGCCTCTGTGCTTAAGCACATGAACAAAAATCAGCAGGGTTTCCATAGTTTTGGTAGAACAAAATTTTAAAATACAGTCTGTAAGTTTTGCTCAGGACTAGACGAGAAAGGGAAATTTATTTTTTCTGTAAATGAGTTGTCATCACCGATTCTTAAAAGGACAAACCTGTAATTGATGAAACGTAAATTGTTCTCACAGGAGAATTATTGTTAAACATCTGACACTCAAGATGACATTTATTGGGATTTTGATTAAGCAATCAAGTCATACCTTTGTCATCAATTTAGTCATCCTTAGCAAATATAATAAAGAGACATACTTAAGATATTAAATTTTGTGTGTTAATGCAATGCTTACCTCTGTATACAGAGCAAAGATTTTTTTAATAAAAGATGACTTGTCAACAGTGTTTGGACTTTTTTTTTCACAGAACAGGGTCCTATATATACCAGCCAGCACTCTATAACTAAGCTATTTTGTGAGATATTAATAGAAAAAAAAGATAGGAGACAAACAGGGAGAAAGTTAATTGAATATTACTAAGCAGAGTCACTGAAATCCAGTGTGTTCATTCTGCTGCTATTTCACCTGACCAGCTGTAGCACATGAGAAATCTGCTGCATTAGCTGCAAAATTATTTCCCTATTTTATAATTTTTAAGTAATCTTATCAATACTGACAGAGCTATTGATCATGGTTCATATCCCCATCTTGTGAAAGCTTTTTGATACAGTATTCATTCTGGCTAGTAATTAGAATTGAATGATAATGATAATTTTCTGTATTTGCATCATTCTGTGTATTTTATTTTAATCACATCTGATTTCTTAATGTGATTATTTTGGTTAACTTACCATTTCCAATAAGCAATCATTTTTTAACAATTCAAAGCATTAGAATTATTAACTATTTGAAAAGAAAAAATAATATGTTTATTAATGCTTTAAGAATTTCATACATTGTATTTAATAATTTTCACTCTCCTATATTAACTTCTCTCACACCTACTCCAACTTTTCCACCTATCCAATGTCTATTGACAGAGGTTTCTGATCCACCTGGTGCTACAGCCATTCAGTTCCAAAAAAGCACACAGAGGCATAGATTAATTATAAACTGGATGGCCTATTAGCTCAGGCTCCTTATTAGTTAATTATTATATCTTACAGTAACCCATAAATCTTGTCTTTGTTAGCCACATGGCTTGGTACCTTTTATCAGTGAGACATGCTATCTCAAGTTCTCTGCCTGATTGATGACTGCAGACTGAATTATCCTGCTCTGGTCATCTGCCTATACTTACTTCCTGCCTGGCTACTGGCCAATCAGCATTTTATTAAACCAATACAAATGACAAATCTTTACAGGCTACAAGACCATTGTTCCACAGCAAATGTCCTTTTCTCTCCTTATTAATTTTTATTATTGATTAAATATCTACTCCAATGTTAGCTTCCCAAATAATCTTGGTAGTGGAGTCTGCTCTATAACATGCTCTACATACCAGCTGCACAACTTTCAAGAAAATTGACTTTTCATTGCCCAACAGCTAATAGCTCTTCAGTTAAGGTTTATAATGGTACGATAAATACCATAACAAAAGCAAAATGGGGAGGAAAAAGTCTATTTTAATCACACTTCCACATCACAGTCAGTCCTCCAGGAAAATCAGGGCAGAAACTCAAGACAGAAACTGATGCAGAAGTCATGAAGAATGCTCATTGTTGACTTGCTCCTCATGGTTTGCTCAGTTTGATTTCTCATATTATCCAAGGCCACAATCCCAGGGATGGCACCACTCAGGGTAAACTGGGTTCTTCCATAATAGTTATCAATCAAGAAAATGAGCTTGCTTAAGTCAATATGATATGGGCATTTTCTCAGTTAATAACCTTCTCCCAAATGACTCTAGATTGTGACAAGTTCACATAAAACTAGCCAGCACAACTGACCCCTTGTAAACTTTACACACAAACATATCACTTGTAAATCATAATTATCCCTTTCTTGTTCATCCCCAAGAACTCAGTTTAATACTGATGCTAAAATATAAAACATCTCAAAAAGTTTTAAAATTGAAAGGTTCTTTAAAGTTATATTTTTCAAGATATCCAAAGTAAATTTTAAAGTTTAAACCTCTCTAAACATAGTCTCTCTAAAACTGCAGTCTTCTTAAAAGTTCAAATTCTCACTAAAATTGCAATGTTTATTTATAATATACATGCTCCTAAGACTGAAGTTTCCAGTAAAATCAAAAATATGTTAAATGCTGTTTTATTTCAAGAGAAAATAACAGGAGCACAGTCAAAATACACTCAAAGCAAAAACAAATTTCAGTGGTATAAAAATTTAGTGCCCCTTCTTGGTCCTCTGTGTTCCAAGGGGCTCCTTTTCTTCAGCACTGCTGTTTGCAAAACACAATGTCATCTCTTGAGGGCTCGGAGTCTTTCCATTGCACTGTTCTCATCCTTGATGATCATCCATGGTACTGATACCTCCAACATGCTGGGATCTCTGCAACTCCCCTGCACCTTCACCAAACATGTTTCCTGGGATCTCCCTAGAGATTCTGACTGCTATATTTTGCCAAATACTTAAACTTCTATCCAGGACTCCCTCAAGCTTTGTCTTTTATGGCAGCTGAGGCTTCATGCTTCCCCATCATCAGTGCCTCCACAGGCTTCTGCTCGGATGCTCACCTCTGCCATCTTGTTATCCATGACCCTGACATGCTTTCAAAATTCATTTCAGAGTGACTCATATATGAAGTTTGGTTGTCAACATGAGATGAAGCCTCAAACCACTTTGAACCACAAATTCTGTGTGATGACTTTGTGGAAATACTCCCAATTTGACCTCAATGATTCTGATCTCCTTTAACTGCTAGATTTCTCAGTTCCAGATGACCAGCAAAGCAAAGGATTTCCTGTTAATTACAGCCCATTATTTTTCCTGAGCAGATTAGACACCATAAATCACATACAACATTCAAGAAATCAGCCCTGGTAAAATCTTTGCTCCCCCTTGAAACTTGCCAAGACATACTTCAATAATCTGGATTACTGTCAGCAATGTATCCACAGTTCCAACAGACCAGCACACTCTGCTTTTAGCACTCCAAAAGCATCTCCAAGCTAAAGTTATAAAGTCCTTCCACAATTCTCACCAAAATATGGTGAGTTCCTTTCACAGCAGTAACCACATAATACCAAATTCTGTCTTAATTGGAGTTTCTATTGCTTTGATAAACACCATGATCAAAAAAGAAAACTATTTATTTTGCTTACACTTCCACATCACAGTCATCCAGAAAAATCTGGTTAAAAACTCAAGGCAAAAACCTGGAGGCAATCCCTTTTCCTCAAGTTCTTCTCCTCCCTCCCCGTCTCCTTCTCTTTCCATTCCACCCTACCTTCTTGCCCATACCCACACTCCCAATTTTGTCACATAATATTGTCTATGTCCCCTTTCCAGGTGGATCTTATGTATGTTTTACTGGGGTTCACCTTGTTATTTAGCTTCTATAAGATTGTGACTATAGGCTCTTTATTCTTTGCTTTACAGCTAGTAGCCACTTATGAATGAGTACATATCATTTTCATCTTTCTGGGTTACCTCACTCAGGATGCTTTTGGAGGGGAGAAGGGGAGTGAATATTATTCAGCTGTTAAAACCAATGGCATCATTGCAAAATTTTCAGGCCAATGAATGGAACTGGAAAAAATGTCATCTTGAAGTGAGGTCATCTAGACCATGAAAGACAAATATGATATGTAGTTACTTGGAAGTGGATATTAGCTGTAAAGTATAACCATGTTACAATCCGCAGATGCAGAGATGCTAGCCAAAAAGCAGGGCCCAAGTGGGAACACATGAATTTCCCTGGGAAGGGGAATATAAGAGATCTCCTGAGTGGTCTGAGATCAGATTGTTATGGGTACTTGAGAGATCTCGTTATGCAGATGGGGAGAGTACTGAAAAAGATGACTGGAAAGAGGATGCGTTTTGAAGTCAGGTAGAAAATGGATACAAGGGAAATGTCTACGAATCTACAAGGATGACCACAACTAAGACTCCTAGAAATCATGGATACATATCCTAAGCTGGCCATCCCCCAGTAATCAAATTAGTGACAATTTCCAATTGTCATTAGAAAGACTTCATCCAGTAACTAATGGAAACAGATACAGAGTTCAACATTTAAGCACTAGTCCATGCTCAGGAAATCCTGCTGAAGAAAGGGAGGAGGATTGGAGGAGCCAGAATAGTCAAGGACATCCCAGGAAGACCCACAGAAAGAAATAACCTGGCTGATAGGAGCTCATAGTCTGGACCAATAGCTTGAGAGTCTGCATGTTATACATGACAGTTGTGTAGCTTGGACAATTTGTGGGACTCCTGGAAATTACATTTGAAACATAGTTTTCTTAAGATCCACACTTAATCTTATTTATATTATTAAAACAGATGTACATGTAAATAGACATATATCTTACCCTTACATAGTGAAAATTCATATTTAAACATGACATGAAAGTGAGCAAGCCAAATAAATTTGCAATTTACCTCCAGATCTTTACCAGCAATTACATTCCTTTTTGCTTGATCATTCAAGTTCTGACTGGATGAAAGAAAGTTCAGAGTACTTTTAATTTGCATTTCTTTTGATAATACAGATTTTGTACACTTTTAAAAATATTTATGAACCACATAATTGCTTCTTTGGGGGGCTTTCTCTTTATTAGCCTGTGCATTGACTACTGAGGATGGAAGCGTGGAAAGTAGAGAAGAGAGAAGGGGAGAAATGTTGTACAGAGGTAAACATACTGTGCATGCAGGTGGAATAGTGGAGCATAATGCTTATATACCAGCTTCAAAACAAGAAAAGGAAAACCGAGCTTTCATCTGAGACTTGTTTTTCTAATATTTTTTTACATCTACAGTAACCATCTACTTTATTTGTTTATAATCATGAATGTTTGTGATGAAAAATCTGTCAACATGAATCCTTATGCTCCTTCTTAATTTAATCTTGACCCAAAGCATGTTTTTGTACTATCAAGGCAATTAATTGATGGAAAATAAAAAAGATCAAAATTAATTACAGAAAATTTTTATCAAATGGAAAATAAATAAGTATGATGACTTAAAGGTGATTACATCATAAAATTCCTCTTACCATTAGCTCAATTAATGGTCCCAACTACCAAATGTTAAAGAACTGAAAATGGTTAGATATTTACTCTGACACACACTTTTTAATTGCATTACATTTTTTCTCATCTCTTTTTTCAACGTAACAAATTTTAACTGTGGAGTCCTGATATATTATTTCTATTTAATATGATAAATAAAGTCAGTCTAGAATATTTTCTGTTTGTACTCTGCCTTTATCTAGAGGTTATAAAACAGCTGCATGGATAAATTAACACAGAAAATTAAATATAAGTTTGGCAATGAAAAGGCAGTTTTCTGAAAGCATGTTGTCACCAAATAGACACATTCAACCCTAAGAATTAGATTAACTTTCAAGGATAAAAATAACCCTTAGCAAATCACCACTCCCTATACTTTAGTGAACAGAATCTACGTAACTGAAGAGCGGTCTCTGGGCAGTTTTCTAACTGAAAATGTTATTGCTTAGATGGCCAAGAACTGGAGGTTACATAGCCAAGAGACATAGTCAATAAAATAATTCTTAATGATACTCTTCCATATTTAAAGTGCCTTGGCAAATCATCATCAGAAAGGCTTCATCCAGCAACCGAAGGAGCAGATACAGAGACTCATAGTCAAACATTAGGTGGAAAAGAGGTGGAGAATAAATTTTAGGATTCAGAAGCATCAGGACACTATGAGAACATGGTCCACAAAAACAACTGAGTAAGGTTTATATAGGTTGAAAGAGACTTAAGAGACAATCATGGAACCTATATGGGTTTGAACTAGGTTCTCTGCATACATGCTGTGATTGTTAGCTTGGTGTTTTTTTCTGGGACACCTAACAGTGGGAATGGGAGTATCTATGACACTTTTGCCAGCTCTTAGCACCTTTTGCTCCTACTGGGGTGCCCTGTATAACCTCCATATGAGGGTTTGTGACTTATCTTACTGTAACTTATTACACCATATTCTGCTTACATAACTAGGAGACCTTTTTTATGAAAGATAACTAAAGAGGAGTGGTCTGGATGAGATAAAGGGAGCAGGAGGGTTAGAAGGAGGGAAAGCTAGAGTCAGTATGTACTATATGAAAGTAGAATAAATTTTAAAAGGTTAAAAATAAGTTAATTACTCTCCAATATGCTATAATGCTTTGAATTTATGTACAACACACTTGAAAAATTTAAGGTACTTCAAAAACTTTATTTTATCTGGTTTCATAACTATATATATTATACCCCATTCTGGTATGCTCACACTTATGCCACAAGCTCTTTACCAATTTAGCCACCTCCACCGCTTTCTTGGTTCTATATGTGTTGATACTGTATAACATGGTGTGGGAAGCTTATAGGCTTCTTACTGTGATATGGCTATGCACTATGAAACTGGTATTAAAATGTAAAATTTAATAATATTTACTATATTTTATAGTACTGTATTATATCTACTGTGTTTGGGCAGAAGGAAAATAGCTGTACCATTGCTTGAATGCTCAGATCTGAGAATAATGCATTTAGTAATGGCTCAGGGTATTAGAAGCTGTGAAATCCTACAAGATTTCATATTTTAAATCTCACTGCTCTCATAAAATCTCAGATACAATACTGATATTTGAAACTAAATCTAAACAATGGTTCAAACTCATGCTTTATTGAATAACTTTTTATACATAACTCAAGCTAATTATTAATTTTATAACAACTGTAATTTCTTTTTTTTAATTTTTTTTTATTGAGAAAAGGAAAAAAAAGTATCCGCCTCCTCCCAGCCTCCCATTTCCCTCCCCCTCCTCCCACCCTTCTCCCTTTCCCTGTAGTAGTAAGAGCGGCTGGGCTGCGTCCCCGGCACCCGGCCGAGCACATGGCTAGCTCTAGCTTATACCCCGAAATAATTACACGGAAAACTATTCTTTTAAACACCGCTTGGCCCATTATATCTAGCCTTTTCTCGGCTAACTCTCGCACCTGGACTAGCCCATTTCTTATAATCTATGTAGCCCACGAGCTGGCTTACCAGGAATGCTCTTAACCTGCATCTGCCTGGAGTGGGAGAATCATGGCAACTCACTGACTCAGCTTCTTTCTTCCAGCATTCTGTTCTGTTTACTCCTCCCACCTATGTTTTAACCTATGAGGGCCAAAGCAGTTTCTTTATTGCTTAACCATAGAAATCAACAGATTGATATATGACACTCCCACATCACTCCCCCAAACTCCTCTTCCCCTCCCTCTCCAGTCCATAGAGCAGTCAGGGTTCCCTGCCCTGTGGAAAGTCCAAGGTCCGCTCCCCTCCGTCCATGTCTAGGAAGGTTAACATCCAAACTGGCTAGGCTCCCACAAAGCCAGAACATGAAGTAGCGTCAAAACCCTGTGTCATTGTCCTTGGCTTCTCATCAGCCCTCATTGTTCGCCATGTTCAGAGAGTCCGGTTTTATCCCATGCTTTTTCAGTCCCAGTCCAGCTGGCCTTGGTGAGCTCCCAATAGATCAGCTCCACTGTCTCAGTGGGTGGGTGCACCCCTCGTGGTCCTGACTTCCTTGCTCGTCTTCTCCCTCCTTCCGCTTCTCATTGGGACCTTGGGAGCTTAGTCCAGTGCTCCAGTGTGGGTCTCTGTCTCTATCTCCATCCACCAGATGAAGGTTCTATGGTGATATGCAAGATATTTGTCAGTATTGCTATAGGATAGGGTCATTTCAGGTTTCCTATCCTCAGCTGCCCAAGGGACTAACTGGGGACATCACCATGGGCTCCTGGGAGCCACTCTAGGTTCCAGTCTCTTGCCAACCCTTAACTAAGAATTGTGCTTCCATGCTCCCCTGTCCGTACTTCCATTATCTCAACCTCCTGTTTCCCCAAGTTCACCCCCTCCTTCCCTTTTCACTTTTCTCTCCCCATCTCCCCTTACCCCATCCCACCCTACCCCCAAGATCCCAATTTTCTCCCCGGCAATTTTTTCTACTTCCCATAGCCAAGAGGATAACTATATGTTTTTCCTTGGGTTCACCTTCTTATTTAGCTTCTTTAGGTTCACCTATTGTAGTCTCCGTGACCCTTATTTATGGCTAGAAACCAATTATGCGTGAGTACATCCCATGTTCAACTCTTTGGGTCTGGGATACCTCACTCAGGATAGTGTTTTCTATTTCCATCCATTTGCATGCAAAATTTGAGAAGTCATTGTTATTTACCGCAGCATAGTACTCTAGTGTGTTTATATTCCATACTTTCTTCATCCATTCTTCCATTGAAGGGCATCTAGGTTTTTTCCAGGTTCTGGCTATTACAAATAATACTACTATGAACATAGTTGAACAAATGCTTTTGTCATATGATAGGGCATCTCTTGGGTATATTCCCAAGAGTGGTAATGCTGCGTCCAGGGGTAGGTTGATCCCGAATTTCCTGAGAAACCGAAACACTGATTTCCATAGTGGTTGCACAAGATTGCATTCCCACCAGCAATGGATGAGGGTACCCCTTCCTCCACAGCCTCTCCAGCAAAGGCTATCATTGGAGTTTTTTTATTTTAGCCATTCTGACAGGTGTAAGATGATATCTCAAAGTTGTTTTGATTTGCATTTCCCTGATTGCTAAGGAGGTTGAGCATGATCTTAAGTGTCTTTTGGCCATTTGAATTTCTTCTGTTGAGAAGTCTCTGTTCAGTTCAGTGCCCCATTTTTTAATTGGGTTAATTAGCATTTTAAAGTCTAGTTTCTTGAGTACTTTATATATTTTGGAGATCAGACCTTTGTCTGTTGCGGGGTTGGTGAAGATCTTCTCCCAGTCAGTAGGTTGCCTTTTTGTCTTAGTGACAGTGTCCTTTGCTTGACAGAAGCTTCTCAGTTTTAGTAGGTCCCATTTATTCAATGTTGCCCTTAAAGTCTGTGCTTCTGAGGTTATATGTAGGAAGCATTCTCCTGTGCCCATCTGTTATAGGGTACTTCTCACTTTCTCTTCTATCAGGTTCAGTGTCTTCGGGCTGATATTGAGGTCTTTAATCAATTTGCACTTGAGTTTTGTGCATGGTGATAAATACGTGTCTATTTTCATTCTTCTACAGGTTGACATCCAGTTATGCCAGCACCATTTGTTGAAGATTCTTTCTTTCTTCCATTATATACTTTTAGCTCCTTTATCGAAAATGAGATGTTGATAGGTTTGTGGGTTAAAATCCGGGTCTTCTATACGATTCCATTGATCGACTTCTCTGTTTTTATGCCAGTACCACACTATTTTCATTACTGTAGCTCTGTAATAGAATTTGAAGTCAGGGATGGTAATGCCTCCAGAAGATCCTTTATTGTATAGGATTGTTTTGGCTATCCTGGGTTTTTTTGTTTTTCCATATAAAGTTGATTATTGTCCTCACAAGGTCTGTGAAGAATTTTGATGGGATCTTGATGGGGATTGCATTGAATCTATAAGTTGCCTTTGGTAGAAATGCCATTTTTAATATGTTGATCCTCCCAATCCAAGAGCAAGGGAGGTCCTTCCATTTTCTGGTATCCTCTTCAATTTCTTTCGTCAATGCCTTAAAGTTCTTGTCAAATAGATCTTTCATTTCCTTGGTTAGATTTACCCCAAGATATTTTATGCTGTTTGTGGCTATCGTGAAAGGTGAAGCTTCTCTGACTTCCCTCTCTGCTTCCATATCCTTTGTGTATAAGAGGGCGCCTAATTTTTTGGAGTTGATCTTGTATCCTGCCACATTACTAAAGGTGTTTATCAGCTGTAAATGTTCTTTGGTGGAGTTTTGGGGGTTGCTTATGTACACTATCATATCATATGCAAATAACGTAAGTTTCACTTCTTCCTTTCCAATTCGAATCCCCTTGATCCCCTTTTGTTGTCTTATTGCTATTGCTAGAACTTCAAGCACTATATTGAAGAGATATGGCGAGAGTGGACAGCCTTGTCGTGTTCCTGAGTTTAGCGGGATGGCTTTGAGTTTCTCTCCGTTTAATTTGATGTTCGCTGTTGGCTTGCTGTATATAGCTTTTATTATATTTAGGTTTGACCCTTATATCCCTAATCTCTCCAATACTTTTATCATAAAGGGACGTTGAATTTTGTCAAATGCTTTTTCAGCATCTAATGAAATGATCATATGTTTTTTTTTTTCTTTCAGTTTATTTATATGATGTATTACATTGATAGATTTGCGTATGTTGAACCAGCCCTGCATCTCTGGGATGAAGCCTACTTGATCATAATGGATAATTTTTCAGATGTGTTCTTGGATTCTGTTTGCCAGTATTTTGTTGAGTATTTTTGCATTGATGTTCATGAGTGAGAATGGCCTGTAATTCTCTTTCCTGGTTGAGTCTTTGTGTGGTTTTGTTATCAGAGTAACTGTAGCTTCATAAAAGGAATTTGGTAATGACCCTTCTGTTTCTATATTGTGAAATACATTAAGGAGTATAGGTATTAGCTCTTCTTGGAAGTTCTGGTAGAATTCCGCATTGAAACCATCTGGTCCTGGACTTTTTTGGTAGGGAAGTTTTTTTTTGTTGTTGTTAATTTTATTTTATGTTTTTTAAATTTAATTTAGGTTTTCTTTTTTTTAGTTTATTTTTTCATTGAGAAAAGAAAGACAAAAAAACAAGTTTCCATCTCCTCCCAGCCTCCCATTTCCCTCCCCCTCCTCCCACCCTTCTCCCCCTTCTCCCACTCCTCTCCCCCTAACTCTCCAGTCCATAGAGCAGTCAGGGTTCTCTGCCCTGTGGTAAGTCCTAGGTCCTCCCCCCTCTGTCCATATCTAGGAAGGTGAACATCCAAACTGGCTAGGCTCCCACAAAGCTAGCACATTGCGTAGGATTAAAACCCCGTGCCATTGTCCTTGGCTTCTCATCAGCCCTCATTGTTTGCCATGTTCACAGAGTCCAGTTTTAACCCATGCTTTTTCAGTCACAGTCCAGCTGGCCTTGGTGAGCTCCCAGTAGATCAGATCCACTGTCTCAGTGGGTGGGTGCACCCCTCGTGGTCCCGACTTCTTTGCTCATGTTCTCTCTCCTTTTGCTC
This sequence comes from Microtus pennsylvanicus, assembly GCF_037038515.1. Taxonomy (NCBI): domain Eukaryota; kingdom Metazoa; phylum Chordata; class Mammalia; order Rodentia; family Cricetidae; genus Microtus; species Microtus pennsylvanicus. The sequence continues at coordinate 32,505,073 of NC_134583.1, read as the reverse complement.
CTCATTGGGACCTTGGGAGCTCAGTCCAGTGCTCCAGTGTGGGTCTCTGTCTCTATCTCCATCCACCAGATGAAGGTTCTATGATGATATGCAAGATATTCATCAGTATTGCTATAGGCTAGGGTCATTTCAGGTTCCCTATCCTCAGCTGCCCAAGGGACTAACTGGGGAACTCGGCTTGGGCTCCTGGGAGCCAATCTAGGTTCAAGTCTCTTGCTTCTAATTTTTTGCGACAAACAAGTCTGTTTAGATTGTTCACCTGGTCCAGGTTTAACTTTGGTATATGGTATTTATCTAAAAAAGTGTCCATTTCTTTTACATTTTCCAGTTTTGTGGTATACAGGCTTTTGGAGTAAGATCTAATGATTCTCTGAATTTCGTCTGTGTCTGTGATTATGTTCCCCTTTTCATTTCTGATCTTATTAATTTGTGTATTCTCTCTCTGCCGTTTGATTAGTTTGGATAGGGGTTTATCAATCTTGTTGATTTTCTCTAGGAACCAGCTTTTTGATTCATTGATTCTTTGGATTGTTTTCTGTGTTTCTATTTTGTTGATTTCAGCCCTCAGTTTGATTATTTCCAGTCTTCTACTCCACCTAGGTGAGTCCGCTTCTTTTTTTTTCAAGAGATTTCAGGTGGGCTGTTAAGTCTCCAATATGTGCTTTCTCTATTTTCCTTAAGTGGGCACTTACTGCTATGAACTTTCCTCTTAGGACTGATTTCATAGTGTCCCATAAGTTCGAGTATGTTGTTTCTTTATTTTCATTGAATTCAAGGAAGACTTTAATTTCTTTCTTTATTTCTTCCTTAATCCAGGTATGGTTCAGTAGTTGACTGTTCAGTTTCCATGACTTTGTAGGCTTTCTGGGGGTAGCATTGTTGTTGAATTCTAACTTTAATCCATGGTGATCTGATAAGACACAGGTGGTTACTAATATTTTTTTGTAACTGTGTAAGTTAGCTTTGTTACCCAGTATGTGGTCAATTTTCGAGAAGGTTCCATGAGCTGCAGAGAAGAAGGTATATTCTTTCCTCTTTGGGTGGAATAATCTATAGATATCTGTTAAGTCCATTTGCTTCATTACGTCCATTATTTCTCTAATTTCTCTGTTAGGTTTCTGTCTGATTGACCTGTCCATTGGTGAGAGAGGAGTGTTGAAGTCTCCTACTATTAGTGTGTGTGGTTTGATGGCTGCCTTGAGTATTAGTAATGTTTCTTTTATGTACGTGGGTGCTTTTATATTAGGGACATAGATATTCAGGATTGAGACTTCATCCTGATGAATTGTTCCTGTTATGAGTGTAAAATGTCCCTCTCCATCTCTTCTGATTGATTTAAGTTTGAAGTCAACTTTGTTAGAAATTAGTATGGCCACACCTGCTGTTTCTTAGGTCCATTTGCTTGATAGGCCTTTTCCCAGCCCTTTACTCTGAGTAGGTGCCTGTCTTTGTGGTTGAGGTGTGTTTCTTGTAAACTGCAGAATGTTGGATCCTGTTTTCGTATCCAATCTCTTTGTCTGTGCCTTTTTATAGGTGAGTTGAGCCCATTGATATTAAGTGATATTATTGACCAGTTTTTGTTAACTCTGGTCACTTTTTTAGTAGTAGGGTTTGTGTGTTTCCCTTCTTTGAGTTGCGCTGGTGAAGGGTCTCTAGATGTCTGAGTTATTGTGTTCATTGTTGGACTCCTTGGTTAGTGATTTTCCTTCTATTATTTTCTGTAAGGCTGGATTTGTGGCTACATATTGTTTAAATTTGTTTTTATTCTGGAAAATTTTGTTTTCTCCTTTTATAGTGAATGAAAGCTTGGCTGAGTATAGTAGTCTGGGCTTGCATCCATGGTCTCTTAGTTTTTGCAGAACATCTATCCAGGACCTTCTGGCTTTCATGGTTTCCATAGAGAAGTCAGGTGTAAGTCTGATAGGTTTACCTTTATAAGTAACTTGGCCTTTTTCCTTTGCGGCTCTTCTCTTAATATTCTTTCTTTATTCTGTATGCTTTGTGTTTTGATTATTATATGGCGAGGGGATTTTTTTTTGATCCAGCCTATTTGGTATTCTGTATGCTTCTTGAACCTTCATAGGTACATCTTTCTTAAGGTTGAGAAATTTTCCTCTATAATTTTATTAAATATATTTTCTTGACCGTTGAGCTTCACTTCTTCTTCTTCTACTCCAATTATTCTTAGGTTTGGTCTTTTTATTGTGTCCCATATTTCCTGAATGTTTTGTGATGAGAGTTTGTTGGACTTCCTGTTTTCTTTGATCAGTGCATTTATTTTCTCTATGTTATCTTCAGAATGTGAGATTCTTTCTTCTATCTCTTGTATTCTGCTGGTTATGCTTGTTTCTGTAGTCTCTATTCGTTTACCTAGATTTTCCATGTCTAGCCGGCCCTCTTTTTGTGTTTTCTTCTTTGCCTCCATTTCAGTTTTCAAGTCTTGAACTGTTTCCATTATCTGTTTGATTGTTTTTCCTTGGTTTCCTAGGGTATCATTCACTGATTTACTCAATTCCTCAAACTTTCTGTTATACTTCTCATCCATTTCTATAAGGGTGTTTTTTATATGCTGTTTAAGGGCCTCTATCACTTTCATAAAGTCAGTTTTTTCTACTTCTTCTTGATTAAGGTGTTCAAGTCCTCCTGTTTTGAGGTCGCTGGGTTCTGGTGGTTTCATGTTGTTTTTCAGATTATTGGATGAATTCTTGCATTGGCGCCTGCCCATCTCTTCCTCCGAATGCTCCCCTATGGATCTTCTTTTACAGGATCAGGTCTTCTTGCCCACTGATGTATCTTCCCAGTGATGTCACTCCCCAGTGATGGTTCTCCTGGTGTCCAGATCGGATTTCCGTGCTGTTTGGGTAGCTCGCAAACAAAGGGCCCACCCTGCTTGCTGCAGGCAGGCTATGGAGACAAAGGAACTACCGCCCTCCCCTCTGTGCTCCCGATTCGGGTTCGGTCCCAGCGCCTGAGTAGGGTGACCTGGGAGGTGCTATGCCGCCAAAGAGGGGAGGGAGGGAGGGAGACAGGGGGTGGCGGGTTCTGGATGTAAGCTGGGTGGGATAGGAAGAGAGAGGAGGTATTGGGCAGTACAGCCCCTGCAGAATGACCAGCACAACTCTAACTTCTACAATATGAATACAAAGTTAAATTCATAGTACACTAATACAAAATAAAATCTATGCCACAGGCTTGACACATAATGCCAATATAGCATTCAACATAAAATGCACCTAATTGGCTTAATTAAAAGCTAATTAAAAACCAATACTTAGGTAGGTTAGGGATAGGCAGTGCTGGCAGGCAGAGAGAAAATATAGTAAGAGAAATTCAGGCTCAGAAGAAGAACGAGAAGAGAAGAGAAGAGAAGAGAAGAGAAGAGAAGAGAAGAGAAGAGAAGAGAAGAGAAGAGAAGAAGAAGGAGATGCTGGGGCCAGCCATTAAGCCACCCAGCTAGCCATGAAGTAAGAGGGAAGGAAAGACGTTTAGAATAAAGAAACATCAAAAAGTCCAGAGCCTAAATGTAGTAAAATAGAAATAGGATAATGTAAGTTAGAAATTTGTAGCTAACAATGAGTCTCAGTGTCTTTATTTAGGAGCTGGGTGGTGCCGCCACCCAACCAAAGGGGAGAAAGCCAACTAGAGGATCATAATTATGGTGATGCACTATTATGTACTGGTGGGGGATTTTGAAATACAATAAATCTCATAATGAATCATTTGAAATAGAATAAAAAGGAGGCTCACCTTACAGCCTTGAAGATATGCGGCCAGCATTATCACATGTCTTGTAAATTAGCATACGTATACTAAGGATTCTAACAAGGTCTCCAGATATTGAGTTTAGGGTCTCAGTTTCCCTCCTAGAGCTCAGTCATGTGTTTAGAAGTATATCTCAATAAAGATAAATATAGTCTGTCAGTAACTTAATTAGCTGAAATTGTACCTAGAGTCTATAGTCTTTAAGTCTTACTTCTATTTTTAGCAATTTCCTTGTTGAATTCTTAAAAAGAAAGCCTGGTTCTAGGGGAGTATATTTGTACTACAAAGCTTGTCTATGATGTACTAAACCCTAGATCCTTTTATTAATCTCAACATTTAGGTAAATATTTGATATTTTATTGTTAATATTATTATATCTATATATTAGATTTATGCAGAGTATGTGTGGTTTGTGTACAAATAAGCAGTATCTTCAGACGTGAAAACAGGGCAAGATTCTGCAGGAGCTGGAGTTAATAGAAGTGACAAACATAATGTGGATGCTAGCAACTGATTTTCCATTTTGGAAGACCAGCACTGATTGATCTTCCCAGCCCCTACACTTCTGTTTAACTCAATAAGCGATAATGATTATTGTCCAAATCTTTTGACATTTTCTCTGTTTATATCACTTTTATCTTTCTTTCAGAAAATGATTTTATTTTAATTCCTATGCATTATTTAGTTGTTCAATTTAGACATTTAAGATTTTTTCTTGAGGTTTTTCTCATTGAGTATAGAAATATTTCTGCATTTTCAAATGAGTAAATCTTGTGTGTTTTATTGAAATGCTATAATATAACTCAAATTCCCTTTGTCACAGATCTTGTGTCATGTTGGCTTCAAGTATACCTGTTTTAATTATACAATTTGTTATGCTTCACAAATGAATTTGACTTTATGAAAATGTATAGTTTGGTCATAATCTCAAAATACAGTATACAGTGTGGTGGCTTGAGTAAATATTGCCTCCATAAGATTATATATTTCACTCTTTCTTGTTCATTAATGGATTTAGGAGATGTGGTCTTGTTGGAGAACATGTGTTATTAAGGATAGACTTTGGAGCTTCAAATGTTCATTCCAGACATAATCCTACTCTCTGTATACAGTTTATAGATCAGATGTGAACTCTTAACTTCTGTTCCAGTGCCTTGTCTGCCCTTCATGGTAATGATGGACTAATCGTCTGAAACTGCAAGCAAGCACCCAAACAAATGCTTTCTGTTATAAGTTGCCTTAGTCAAGGTGTCTTTTCACAGCAAGAGAACAATAATTAAGACAGAAATGTATTGTGGAATATTACTTTATGCAAAGGTGTGTTACATTTGTTTATGCTGTGTTTGTTTAATTATATAAAATTGTGTTCAATTTTCACCTCTCCTTCCTAAGTCACCTGATTGGTCAAATATAAAGCTGAACGGCCAATTAACTAGGTAGTAGAGGGGTAGGTAGAGATGGCAGGTGGAAAAAATATGGAGGAGAGAAGTGAAAAAAGAGAGAGGACAGATGAGAATAAGGTAGAAAGAGACGAAATGCCCTGGCCTAGTCAACTAGGCAGCTGCAAGACAGACAGACAGACATGGAGGAAGCAGTGAAAGTAAGAACATAAAGAATGAAGGAAAAGTAAAAAGTCTCAATGCAAAATGCAGATGAAGAGAAACTGGTTAATATAAGTTATAAGAGGCAGTGGGACAAACATAAGCTAAGGTCAAGCATTCATAACTAAAACCAAATCTCCATGTCATGATTTGTGAGCTGCTTTGTGATTCAAAAAAGTCTCTTGCAAGAATCATGGTGTTGCTGTAACAGGCCTGTCTATACTGTTGTACTGAGTGATATGGAAGACATTGGGACTTTGGATGAGAAAAGCAGCTAAATGTTGTAAGGGGATATAATGTGTCATCCTAGTAGGGGACTGGAAGACAGCAGTGCTGAGAGAAATGTGGACTGTGGAGATCCAATTCAAGAGATTTCAGGGGGGAAAATATTGGAGACCGTGTGTGTGTGTGTGTGTGTGTGTGTGTGTGTGTGTGTCTGTGTATGCGTGTGTGTGTGTGTGATATATTGACAAGAATGTGGTTGCTTTCTGCCCTTGTCCAAAAAAAAATCTATTGGAGGGCATACAGAAGAGTTTTAGACTAAAATATTGGCATAAGAAACTTCAAGATAGCCTATTTTTGACTGGGTCACATGGTTATAACTGATAACTCTTATGCAGATCTACAATGGAAAAGAGAAAACAGGGCCACACACATACACATACTTTACACTTCAAAGAGAAAAAGAGCACCAGAGAATGTCATGTTGGAGCTCAACTCGATGAGAAGTTTAAAGAAAGGCATGATGCTAAACATAATAAAGGGTATGGTACCATAGGGCAAGACCCATCAGGTAACTTTGGAACTTGTAAAAAGAAAGCTTATGCATCAATAGAAATCATCAACCAGGGGAAGTTTCTACAAATCTAATTCAAGGAAGGAACCTGGATCGAAACCAAAAATGCAGCAGAACTTGGAAACTCTGGCCATTTGTGATTCTGAGTTTATCAAGAAAGATACAAGTGTAAGGTTTGTGGACTATTGCTCCATGTTTAAGGATGAGTTTCTGCATGGAGATCCCGAGAGGGCATTGCTTGAAGCTGTGACAGTGAAGCCTGGATTGCATTGGAGACACCAAGTTGTTGAAAATGCTAAAGGACTGCGATACCTGACAAAGATTACTACAGATTACGGAACCAGCCCAAGAGAGAGAGAAATGATTAATAGGGTGGTATTTATTTAAAGGGGAAAAAACTTACAGATCACCATCAGCCCTCTGCGCAACCAGGAAGGGAGTCTAGTCGCCTCGGAGCAGGGAGTGAAGAGAGAGAGGAGAAGGAAGTGGCCGCTTTTTTAAAGGGAGAGAGACCACGCCCCAATGGGCTGGTATCTCAGCGGTGATAGGCTGGAGGAGGGGGAGGACCTCCCATAACAGAGAAAGGTGTTGCAATTGGGAAATCAGGAAAGAAAGAGCCATCTAAGTAAGGATGTTGGAATTTGCCCAGCTGGGTTTCAGTCTTGCTTTGGTCCAGTTTTCCTCATTGTGCCGTTTCCTCCCTTTTAGAATGACAATGCATATTCTGTGTCAGATTGGGTTGGAAGCATGTAAATGGCGTTTTGATATTACAGAAGTGTATAATTAAGAGATTCCCTGGAGTATTAGAAGAGACTTTAAACTTTTAAATAGTCTTCAGACTTTGAGAGACTATGGATATTGATGAAGTTGGACTGAAGGTATTTTGCATTTATGATATGGCTATAAGGCTTGGGGGTTAAGAAGTAGAATGTGGTGGTTTGCATGAGGATGGCCCCCATAGAATCATATATACTTGGATGTCTGCTTCACAGTTGGTGACTGTTTTAAAGGACCAGGAGTGGCCTAGTTGGGTGAATTATGTCACTGAGTGTGGATTTTGAGGTTTCAAAGTATCGACCAGGTTAAGTGTCACCCTCTCCCTGCCTGTAACTTACTGATCAGTTATGAGCTCTCTGCTACTGTCTCAATTCCATGCCTGCCTGGTTGTAGTCATAATCCCTGACACAATGTTCAAGGACTAGCCCCCTGAAACTACAAAGCAAACCCCTGATTATATGGTTTCTGTTATAATTTGTTTTGATCAGGGTGTCTCTTCACAGCAATAGAACAGCCACTTGGACAAACAGATTTCATGAAAAAATGAAAAAAAAATAGAAAGTAATACCTGGATTACTAGTTTGTATGTATTTTATTATCAAATCATGAGGAAAAGATAGTATCAATTGTCTTAAAAGATGACAAACTTATATAAAAAATTGTTTTGGAGAAAATGTACTTAGCTGAAAGCCATCTATTTTTAGAATTTTGTTATAATTATTGTTTTGTCAAACATTTTTACCATTTCCTAATATATGCAGTGTTATTCCTTCTATGATATTTATGAAGTTCAATAAGCTTATGTACTTGGTATCTTTGGGGACTAGCATAATTTTTAGCGCATATTAATGATGTAAATTCCTATGGTATTTTCATACATTCAGGCATTGTGCTATTAATCATGGACACTCACATTTCCATTCCTGCTTCCTCTCCTGCCTCTTCTTCAAGAATCTTTCTCACTACCTAAACATCATTCTAGGTTTCTTTATGCATCCTGTCTTTAGCCTAATGCATTCTTTCTCACTATTAACTGTATATTCTGATACTAATGTTAAAATAATCTCAATTAACAATTATAGGTCAAAACAAAAGTCAGAATTATTATTAGAGTCTTAGCGATTCTGTAAAGTGGCTACAGAAACTGGAAGGAAAACAGCTTCAAATACCACGGAAAAAAACAAGACTCACAGGATAAATTTAACCCATGCCTTAGAAGCATTAAAACATATCAATTCCTAAATACAAAGAAACATATTAGCATACAAAATATTAGCAGTCGTTTACATTCTCTGAATCTAGTAATCTGCTTCTAATTAATCACATATGGAAAAGACAATAGATTCTAGCTTCTCTGATAATGTGTTAATAGCAATTTTAAGATGTAATACAATGCCAAAATAAGTAATGTAATTCATTTAGTTGAGAGGTGTGCAGTCTTGAAACCATGATTCCAGTATTCTTAGATGCCCTATGAATAATCAAATACCAAAAATAATTCTGGGGACCCCAGAAGTTGAGTGCAGTACCTGACTGAGTGCAAGCAGGGAAATTGAGACCCTAAACATTTTATTACAAATATACATACTCTGCCAGTAAGATGAATAATTAAATTAAATTCATCCCTTGTCAAACCAAGATATAAACACACACTTACTGAGGCCAACAATACAGGCTTAAAAAATTCTTAAACAGAGAAATGAGCTAAGTGTTCTTGGGCTCTTTATCTGAGGAAGCTCTAGTTCTCGAAAAAAAAATATGACTTAAGTGTTTGTAATTTGTCATGCAGCAGTAGATGGTCAATGTATCAAAGGATCTTTCCTTGAGAGGATGAAACAGAGAACCAGTGTTTTGGAATTGGCTTTGATCAAGCCATTTTCATGTCCACTAACAAACACTGATGTGTAATTGCCAACAATAACAAACTCATGTGCTGAACCTCAAAGGACAGCTGTGGATTTTCAGACGCTCCATCTGTCATTGCATCATGTCATTTGGATATGATATAGAAATGGAATTCCCTGTCAGCATCAATGTGATAATGAAATGTATCATCCATTTGAGACTTTAATGTTTTCCACCATACACAGATCTCACTATCAAAATCAAAAAGTTGGAACTCAGTGGGTGAAAAATTCCCTCTAATTAGCTGTAAGTTGTACTCAGTTCATTTCTTATACATGCTGTTAACAGTTTCCTTTAACCATAAAATCAATTTTAAGTTTTACCTCTATCTTCCAAATATTCTGACGAGGGATTTGAGGAATCAATTTATAAATAGAAGATCCATTTTCATGGACTGTGACTGTACTAAGACATATCTTAAGCATCTTTTCCAGTCAGTTTTGTGACTGCTCCAAACAAATAAAGCATTAAATAAGAGTAAACCCCCTCCTAGGTCAAGACTTTTCCACTATTCAGTAACAAAATGTGCAGTTCAGCTCTTTTTTTCTCAAAATGGTAAGGAAGTTTCTGCTTTTCTTATTACAAAATCACCTGACTGAAGATAAACCTCTGCCAGCCCCTTCAGCCTTCTTTTTACACAGTGGGTGTTATGTTTTATAGGTTGGTTTTATCTAGTTCCTATTGCTGTAAAAGAATATCACAAACTAAAATAATATATAAAGAACTAGAATTATTTATCTCACAATTAGGAATGCTAGGAAGTTTAGATAAAGGGAATAGAGTGAGGGCCTTGCTGGATGATAAAATGTTGGAAGACATATGACGATAAGAAAATTACACAGTAGAGAAGGTGGCATTGAATTCCCTTTTGTATCTTGGCACTACCTGCTGCAAAAGTAATATGAGATTACAGCTCTCAAAATATGATCATTCTTTAAGGTCTGACCTCTGAACACCAAGAGAATAGCATTCCCACCTCAACATAAGCTGAAGAGGATATTCACACCACACCAGGTGACAGGATGGTCATCAACCAGCAACTATGCTTTCAGCATATCTATCATTTACTTGGCCTGGCCAGGGAATCCATCCCAAACTCTGTATCTGTCATCGCTGCAGTGGTGTCATTTTGAACAATATTGCTAAAGATTCATTTCTTTTGTATAATATAAAAATATTCTTTTGATATAGAGAAATTCAATCATTCTGGTGTTTCAGTAAGATTACCAGTAAGAGAGCTATGAAGATGATAATGTAGCTACTTTTTACCAACACACTTTGAACATTGGGATTAACTACATTACTCATTTTATAAAATTCGGTATTTGTATTGCTTTACAATCCCTACCTGGAACATTCTCTTTATTTCAGATGTTTGCTTACAGTACTATTGCTAATGGGTGGTTCTTGTAGCAGTATATATGAACATGCAATGGATCATTTGATATGTCTATCATTTATGCTGATTAAAGAAGACAGCTGAAAAGAAGATCTTCAATCTGCATTTTTTTTACTGAATGTAGAGACTATAATGAGAGTGTCTCATGAACAAAATTTGTCACAATCAAGTTTCTAAATAGTCTAATACATCAACACTTTGTTAAAAATTATTATTGAGCTATAGGGATAAACTTCAGTATATAAAGATATTGCTCAATAATTGTGAGAATTCCTGGAGTTCAAATCCCCAGAACTCAAAAAGAAACCAAACAAAGTCACACATCTGTAATCCTAGCATTCATTGAAAGGTAAAATGCAAGACAGTGGAACTCTTGAGTCTTTCAGTCCATCATGTCTGGAAGGTGTAGCAGCAAATAACAAACACTCTGTGTCAAATAAGGTGGAAGAGGGCCATAGCCAAGATTGTCATCTGTCTTCCACAAGTACTTCACATCATATGTATACACACACACACACACATACACACACACACACACAAACCACAAACAAAAACAAATAAAATTGACTCTTGTGAGGGACATGGCATCTCTGGATTCGTTGGTGCACCTGGGCCTCATGGTGGTTTCTTTGTTGTCATGAATACAGATGGTCCTGGAAATAGTATATCTAAATTATGTAAGTTATTTATGTAAAATGAAAATACCAGAGGCTAAAGATCTCTTACCATACAAGTAACATGCTCCAGCATCTCTGAAGACTTCCTGGGGTAGTCAAGGTCAGAGCGCACAGATACAGCTGGAGAGCACATAGAGGCGAACATTGACACGCCAGTTTTTCCCGCTTCACCTGGGTAACATAACTTCTCTTCTAAAGTTAGTTGGAAAGCTTAATACCACTGAAGTTCTCTATTTCTTATTAATATTATTTGAAACTAGGACAAATTATATATTACCCTACAGTGTGCAAAATGAAATTAATTATTTTTAGGTTGTAATTCAAATAATTCTGCAAGTCCAATTCTTTAAGTTTAAAAAATGAAGTACATTTTCCTGTTACAAATAAATCATGTTGCAAATAAACTTAATATCTAAAGTTTATCCTTTTTAAAACTAGATTGCACTTCCAGTTGGCACTGTTTATAGAAGAGACAAGCAACGATAATGCATTCAACCTTCCATAAGAACTTTGCATCAACTCACACCTATATTCTTAGTAAAATTCATAAATCTTACCATAGGATAAACTCACATTGTCTGAACTGAATTTCAAAATGTTTCTACTGTGTAATAGTATATAATTTCACACACACACATTGCTCTTTTGTTGTTACCTTAAATATCAATCATTTCAAGTGCATTAAGTGACATGCATATTTTTATAGTTCAAAAAAATTATTTTTGGTCAAATAGAGGTAAGCCTATAATAATAATTAAAATTTCTGAGAACTAGCTATATAAACAAATATATTTATATAATACAAATATGTAATTACATTATTTATATATTTATATGATATGAATAAATGCATCTATATATAAATAAAATTTTTATAAAATATATGGTAGAATATTAAAATATAGATAAATATATAAAATATATGTATTATATAATATATAATGGAATAATATATAATTTTTAAATTTTGTTCTACCAATTACTGAAATTTACCTAAATCATAAAGAGAACATATGGAAAATGAAAACTTTTGCTTGTAGTATTGACTTCTTTCAAAAATTATCATTGAATATTGTTCTTCAAAAATGCTATTCCACATTTCTACCAAAATGTCTTATTTATAATTCTATTCCTGCTGCTATAACAAGTGTATGTCCCAATCTCTTTAAGATTAGGCAATAATAAAATATTGATTCTACATTTAGTCAAATAGATATAAAATTAGTCAAAAATCATCATGAGTGAGAAAATGGCTTTGGAACATGTAAGATGGGCTCCAATGTGAATCAATTACTTGTCCAATGGTATGTCCTGGCTTCACCAGGCTAATAGCCTACTTAGCAAAAGAACACAGTTTATTTGACGTAAGCTTAACATCTGTGTATCCTCTTTAGCAACCTGGCCCCATCTACTTCATTACTTTCAATGGACTCACATATTTAGTTTATCCCCATACTTACCTGTATGGTTTTTGTCATCCCATTATGAAAATAATGCATAGGTAGGAATATCATCTGTTTGTGCCTGGGTGGTGTTCTCATGCCAGAGAGGTCTCAACACATCACAGAAAGCCATGATTCTCATGTTAAGTGAGTAATTAAATAAGTGAATATGAAAACAGTTTCTTTTTCAACTGGTGTAGATGCATTTTTAATGTTAATAGCCATGTGATCTTCTACCACAATTAATTTATTCAGAATTAAGATATAAATCATGTTTTCTTAAAATATTGAAAAATGAAATTTTAGGCAGTAGTTCTTCCATATTTACTCTATATTTCCTTAGTGGATGACAAGTAGAGTTAATATAGAAGAATAAAATTAAATAATATACAAATTTTAATTCTCTAAAGCAAGAATCTTAGTTTTTTAGTGAATGATTTTCTTCTATATTTCTTACTAAAAAGTACTGTTTTTTAAGGGTTAATAGAACTATCAAGAAGTGAAATCTTGCTCCCATCCTCTTTGTTAGCTTCTAATACAAATGTAAAATTGATTGTTTACTTCCTAGGAACTTAGAGGTCACACAAGCATTTTAAAAGAGGTATTATTTTCTATTAGACCAATATTGTTTAAAAAAAACTACAGTAAGAGATTCAAAAAGTAGAACAATTTTAACACACAGCATAAAAGTGTTGTTTTACTCCGTGTTAGCAGTTCATGTAAATGAGATCAGAGCCTAGACAACTTTGGGGATGAAGAGGCTGTCCAGAGTCAACAAAAGTATACCTCCTGCAGTAGGAAAGGTTTCAATTTGGCCATTTTCTAAACACAGAAAAATGTATCCCTCCAATTCAGAATATTGAATGTCTTATGGAAAGCGAAAGGTCATTTGTAACTGTCCAAAGGATTGATGGAGTTGAGCTACCTTCTTGACCTTCACCCTGCACTCATAAAGAATAGTTTCAGATGACAGAGCATCAGGCAAGTTTTCAAAATATGCCTTTTCTTCTTTTATATGGTGTAGCAAGATTGTTACCTGATATTTTCTTTCATAATTGTGTGTCAAGATTTAATTACCTCGTGTCTTCCCTCATTAAAAGTTGACTGTCATCTAATGCTGCTACGCTAACTCTGAATTAGTCCGTTTCAGGGAGTTTTTCTGCTTCTTGCCATTGTTCCCATATCAGTTTCCTCTGTAATTGCTTTGGAGCCTCACGAACTATGCCAAGGTCATCCCTTACAAACACCAGCCGCTACATCACCAACACACACATATCCCAATTAGTCACAGTCTATAAAGGATGCATATTCTAAAAAACACTCACCTTCTTTTGATCATTCAGGAGGTTTGTCTCCCTATGACCTTCAAGGTACTAATAAAAATCTGAGTGCAGCCATCCAAAATCAAGTATAAGTAGAATATAGCACTAAAATACTAGCTCTGTGGTTATCATATGAATGTCTGTGTGTGTTTATTACATTTATCATTTGTGAAATAGCTTGGACCTAGAGTGGCTTTATATAAAGTAGAGAATATAGGGTTTTTATGGGGTGCTCCCTAGTCAGGGTGATACCACTGGTACACATGTGTAGAAAAGGGTATTTACTGTTTCGTGCTAATGGATTTGAATTTGAGCCACTCCTCCAGCATGGATTGTCAGTGAGGTTTCCTTTATATTTGAGCTCATACATGCCATTGTCACTTTGTCAATTCAAAATTAATTTTTTAAAGTTCTGGACCAAATAAGGTTTAAAGTACACAGAATTCATACCTTAAGAAATTAAAACCAAATCTATAATAAATAACATATACTATAATATTTTGAAAGAAAATATTCATAATAATTGCAACATAATTTCTGGTTTTCATCCTTTTGAGTAAGTGTAGAGGATAATAGGGTAATTTTATAAACAAAATAGATATCATTGGGAATACAAAGATCCCTATGAATATGTTTGAATTTCATTGTCTTAGGAAAGTAAAATATGTAAATCTATTATATGTCAGTAAGTTTGAACACTAAGGTTGAAATTTACATGATAATGCCCGTATCTGAAGCATTACAGAGTCACTGGTGGTATGTGTACTATTTGTGTGCAGTATGGGACCTGAAATTGTGTCAGAATGAGTGAAAGTGATTTAGTTAAAATTAACTAACATTTTCTTTATTTCAGCAAAGTAAAAATTGCTTAAACTCCCAAATTATTCACTTTTAAAGAGCCCCATGAAGTTGCTTTAGGAGACTATTATGATGTTAGCCACAAGAAATGAATCTTCCAATGGAATGGAGAGAGAGTTTTAAACTGAGCTCATCTGTTTGTATTTGTTTTCCTTTGAGCAATAATATATTATTTTGAAAACTATGAACATTGAAGTATGATGCATTGATTTCATAAGTATGCAAAATAGTCCAGTTTCATACAATAAAAAATATAAAATGAAATGTTTTAAAACAGATGAATGCACAATAAAAAGATAGTAGAAAAAGTCTTGAAGGTGTCATGGCTTGCTTGTACTAAATGCTTAAGGAATTAAAGAGAAGAAATACAAAACTGAATATATGTTAGGCAAATACCTACATTTAATAAAGTGAGCTGGCAATGATACATGTTTTCAAGAGGATCGTGTCCTTACCACATTGACTAGAAATTTTCCAGTTAGCAAGATGTTAAAGAACTACCTCATGGAGAAATGTTCACATGATGTAAACTAGTCAGAGTTTTTCTTTTTTTTTAAATTTATTTATTTATTAAGGATTTCTGCCTCCTCCCCGCAACCGCCTCCCATTTCCCTCCCCCTCCCCCGATCAAGTCACCCTCCCTCATCTGCTCGAAGAGCAATCAGGGTTCCCTGAGTCAGAGTTTTTCAACGCTGTTCAGTTATACTGGGATGCTTACAAGAAGATGAACTAGGTATTATTCTTAACCTTATCCATCTATTTCCACCATGGTTTGTACTTTTGCCTTTTATTTTACAATACTGAACTATTTAAAAATATCATTGAACTATTTGGTATCTTCATAAAACAGAACCATTAATTTAATATCAATATTGGGTCACATGATACCCCAAAATAGTTAAGCATTACTTGAGGCTTTAACTGTGATGCTATTTCTAAAATTAAAAGCATTTGGATTGGCAAAATAACTAAAGCAATCTGTTGTGCCTGTTTTTAGACTTCAGAACCAAGCTGGAATATGCACCATCATTCACTGGCTCCTTAGGCCACTTTTACTTAAGAAGTGTCAGGTTCAATTGGTATCTGTCTCTGTCTCTTGTAAGGGGGCCACTTGTTTGTTTCCTGGCCTACTGGCAGCTCAGCCCCAAAATAATCACACAGAAACTGTATTAATTAAATCACTTCTTAGTCCATTAGCTTTAGCTTCTTATTTGTTAACTCTTACATCTTAGTTTAACCCATCTCCATTAATCTGTGCATCACCACAAGGTCTTGGCCTACCAGCAAAGTTTCAGCACATCTGTCTCTGGCAGTGAATCCATGGCTTCTCCCTGACTCTGCCCTTCTTTCTCCCAGCATTCAATTTGATTTTCCCGCCTAGCTCTCTTCTACCCTATCAGTCAAAGTCATTTTCTTTATTAATTAACCAATAAAAACAACACATAGACAGCGGGACCTCCCATACCATCTGCCTGTCTGGGTCTCTATCTCTTTCTGTGTCTATCTGTCTATATCTGGGTCTGTTTGTCAGTCTCTGTGTGTTTCTGTCTCTATACATTTGTCTTTCTCTCAACCTATCTTCTGTCATCTCTCTACCCCTTCTCTTTTCTCCTCCCTCCCTCTTTTCTTCCCTCACTTTTCCCTACCCTATTCTACATGTATGGTCTAGTACCATTCTATTCTACAATTCTTCTTCTATCAAGAGCCCAAAGCAACAAACATTACTCTCCAACACATTTTAAAAATATAATGTATACATTATTACCCTCATTCACAAAGTACAATAATAAGACACAGTAAAAATAATAGTAAGCACTCTCAATCTCAATATAATAAACACCAGCCTAGATAAAGATTTTTCCGGTTTCTAATTCTAGTTCTCTATATTTTTACTTCAAAGTCCTCCTTCATTTTGTGAGATAAAATGTCTAGTACAGAAATCTGAAATATGAGATATTTCAATGTCTGAAGTGTTTGAAGGACCAGCATAATACCAAAAAATGTGCAAAATCCTACACTTCATTTCATGTGATGGGTTGTAATAAAAACAATGCTGATTTACAAGATAAAATAATCTTGATTGATTCATGTATGCATATATGTATGTGTATAAAATCTATGACATAGAAATTAGATTTTCAGTTAGATTCAGAATCCATTAATAAATCTGATGCTGTGTATATAAATACTGCATAATCCAAATAGGAAACAAATGTAATTCTGATCCTTAGGTTTTCAAAATAAATATACTAATCAGTATTCAAATATGATTCTTTTCTTTTTCTACCTTTCTTAAGTATATTTTTGTTTGAATTGTAGTGGATACTTCAAAGGTTTCTCTCTATCCAATAAGTGAATCATAAAAACAGTCTCTAATAGTCCATACACACCCAAGAAATATCTTGAGTGTATAAGTATAGTACTTTTTTTAGTAGTCACATGTTCAGAAGTTGAGCCTTTGATTCCCATTCAGTTCATGTCTTACCTATTTTCTACAGTCCACAGATGTACTTTGACACATTATTATGGGCATAATTGTGTTCATCCAAAATTTATATGTTGGGACTGGGAAGAAAGCTCTGTGAGTCGCATAATTTCCCAGGTGTGATGGCCTGAGTTCAGATGCTAGGAAAACAGATAAAACCAGATAATTAGCATGCATCTGCAATCCCAGAATTCTTATGGTGAGACTGGAGACAAAGAATAAAAATTACCAGGAAGTTCTCAGGACAGTTAGCCTAGCATACAAAATGTTAAGCAAGAGACTATGTGCCAAATATGGAGGAAACTGTGTACCAACAACTTAGGTTCCAACATTTACATGTTGCAGTGAATGCATACTCACACTTACATAGAAACATTCACAAACACATGGATACACACACTTGTATACTCTACATGCACACTAAATTTAATTAGTATATTTAAATCTAACAACCAATAACACCAATTGTAATATTATTTATCTTACTAAGACAATCCAGATAAGGGGAGATTATTAAGGTGGAACTTTGTCCTTCTCCTTTGGTATAAATTTTGTCCTCTCAAGGAGGTGAAATTTGGATACAAAAAAAACCACAGAAGAAGATAATATGAAGAAACTCAGGACAGAGCTGTCCATCTACAAGTTTAGGAAGGTCCTAAAAGAACCTTTCCTTAGGTCTCTAAGAATGAGTTAAGTCAGAAATATGGGCTTCAGGTTTCCAGAAGTGATTTCTGTTATTTAGATCATCTAGCTGGTGACGTTCTGTTGTTCTAGCATGCATCAACTTACAGTCACTTCACTGGTGATGTTCTGTTGCTCTAGCATGCATCAACTTACAGTCACTTCACTGGTGACGTTCTGTTGTTCTAGCATGCATCAACTGACAGTCACTTCACTGGTGATGTTCTGTTGTTCTAGCATGCATCAACTTACAGTCACTTCACTGGTGACGTTCTGTTGTTCTAGCATGCATCAACTTACAGTCACTTCACTGGTGACGTTCTGTTGTTCTAGCATGCATCAACTGACAGTCACTTCACTGGTGATGTTCTGTTGTTCTAGCATGCATCAACTTACAGTCACTTCACTGGTGACGTTCTGTTGTTCTAGCATGCATCAACTTACAGTCACTTCACTGGTGACGTTCTGTTGTTCTAGCATGCATCAACTGACAGTCACTTCACTGGTGATGTTCTGTTGCTCTAGCATGCATCAACTTACAGTCACTTCACTGGTGACGTTCTGTTGTTCTAGCATGCATCAACTTACAGTCACTTCACTGGTGATGTTCTGTTGTTCTAGCATGCATCAACTGACAGTCACTTCACTGGTGATGTTCTGTTGTTCTAGCATGCATCAACTGACAGTCACTTCACTGGTGATGTTCTGTTGTTCTAGCATGCATCAACTGACAGTCACTTCACTGGTGATGTTCTGTTGTTCTAGCATGCATCAACTGACAGTCACTTCACTGGTGATGTTCTGTTGTTCTAGCATGCATCAACTGACAGTCACTTCACTGGTGACGTTCTGTTGTTCTAGCATGCATCAACTGACAGTCACTTCACTGGTGACGTTCTGTTGTTCTAGCATGCATCAACTGACAGTCACTTCACTGGTGACGTTCTGCTGTTCTAGCATGCATCAACTGACAGTCACTTCACTGTCATCTTATGTATTTTAATTTGTTTTTGTTCAATGGTAAACATTAAAAAATTCCTACATGTTTTCATTTATATAATGTTCTTTTTAAATTTTGAGATGCTCATATAATGCATTTGATCACATTCATCCTTCTCCCTCATCTTTCCAATACCATCCTTGCCCTTCTTCCTCCCTAACCTTCCCACCAAACTTCATTCTTTCTCTTCCTATCTCTCTGTTCTGTGTCCTCTGTCTCTGTCTCTCTGTTTTTTCTCCCTCTCTCTTTCTCCTTCCCCCTCTTTCCTCTCTCTCTCTCCCTTTCTCCTCCCCTCTCTCTTTTCTTTCATTTTTAAATTTATCAAGTTCAGTCATCCAGTATGTGTTGACCAGCTATTCCTAAAGTATGGTAAATATGTCATTAAAGAAAACTGACTTTCCATTTCCCTTTCTCAGGAGCAATAGCTACTCAATTATAAGTGAGACCTTGTGCCCACTTCCCCTCCTCCATGCTTGAATTGTGTCTGGCTCAAGTATTATAGGTTATGTGCATGAAGCCAGAATCACTGCAAGTTCATATGTGAATTTACCTTCTAGTGTCTGGTAAAAAAAAAAAAAAAAAAAAAAAACCTCTTTCTTTGTCTATGACTTCTAGCCCTTAAAATCTTTCTTCCCCTTCTTTTACATAGATACCTGAATTATGAGTAAAAAGTGTCATCTAGATGTCCCATTTAAGACTGAGAATTCCAAAGCCTCTTATTCTATGCACAGTGGCAACTGTGGGTCTGTGTGTTTATTGTCTTCTAGTTCATGAAAAATCTTCATTTATAAGTACTTAGTAGTGCACTGACTGATGGGTTATTAGACACTGTGTTTCTATGTACTGTTTTTATAGGAAAAAACACAGTAGTTGGTTTTTCTTCTGCTGGTGGGAGTAAAATTAGTACTATTTTTGGAGTAACTCTGTAAATGAGTGGTGGTTACTCAATAATATGAAAATAGATTAATCACAATATCCAGATATGCCGCTCTTATACTCATACCCAAAGGTCTCTATATAGTCCTTCAAAGATATTTGCTCATTCGTGGATATTGCTGATTTATTTCATTATGGTCAGGAATATGAAATAGCATAATGTTCCTCAACTGGTGAATAGATAATAAAACTGTGACACATTTTCACAATGGAATATTGTTAAAATATTTTAAAATTTTAAAAATAAAATTTTAGGTATATTGATGGAACATGAAACTATCATCCTCAGTAAAGTAATCCTAACCTATAAAGACAATCACCAAATGTTTTGTTTGTTTGTTTGTTTTGTTTGTCTAGGAATCAGACAAAAAAACAGAGAAGAAGCAATAGTGGTATTAACTAAATAATGAACTTCTCCCCTGATTTAAATTTTTGGTGTTCAACTTGAATATTCCTTCTATCTTACCACGACTGTTTCCTTCAGAAAGCTCCCTACCCCCACTTCTCTGGATGAAGAGTCAGTTTTCTTCAGGGGTGTGCCCATCCTGCTTAGCGTGGCTCTATATACCCATGCTTATGTGATAAACAGTAATTGAATGGTTTGTGTTGCTGAAATAAAAAAAATGAAATCAAACAGTTTGGAGAGGGTGTGAAAGTTGGGATCTGGGTACAGTTAGAGTTGATAGACGATGAATAAAACTTGAATACATTGGACAAGGGTATGGAATTCTCAAGGAAAAAATAAAAATAACATTAAAAAGGCAAATGCAGTCAGACCCTGAAGTCTCATTCACTGACATTCCATAAAGGCAGAATCCAGGGTTTGTCCAACAGGAGCAGTTTCTGCTCTCTTCACTGAAGATCGCCAATCCTTTGGCATATACTCTTGTCATTTTTTAGTCTTTAATTTGAACCATGAAGTTTTAAGCAGTACTTAGTACTTTTATGATTCTCTTAAATGAGGCAATTCCTCTATAGTTTTTATTATTTGGGGTAAAAATGGCTTCTTCATTACTCTCTTTGACCCTTCTCTTTCATACAGTAATTCAAGACCCTCAATTATACAATTTTTTAGATGTTGTGCTTCTTCAAATAATTTTTCTTACATATATATGTTTATCAATAATACATTTTTCATTTACCTCTAAATGTGGTGATAAAAATATAACATAAAATTTACTGTCTTGTCTTTTTAAGTATACAATTTATAAATTTATTTTTTGTCAATGTCTTGAGACTATAGTTACAGTTTTTCAAAGTTATACCTCCTTGTTAAATGGAAATATGAACTAACACATATTTGATGTTTTAAAATGTTTGTTGAATGATTCAATTCTTTTCTGTTTGTTACCTCTCAACTTTAATGTCAAGAACCTGTGTATTAAGAAATCATCAGTACTGTAGCTCTGTAGTAGAGTTTGAAGTCAGGGATTGTGATGCATCCAGAACTTTTTTTAGTGTACAGGATTGTTTTGGCTATCCTAAGTTTTTGACTTTTCCATACGAAGTTGAGTATCATTCTTTCAAGATCAGTGAAGAATTTTGTGGAATTTTAATGGGCATTACATTGAATCTGTAGATTGCCATTTTTCCTGTATTGGTAAGAATTGGTAAGATTGCCATTTTTACTATGTTAATTCTACTTACCCATGAACAGCCAGGGGACCAATGGAATCAAATTGAAGTCCCGAATATGAATCCACACAACTTTGAACACTTGATTTTTGACAAAGAAGCAGAAAATATCAAATGGAAAGAAAAAAGCATATTTAACAAATGGTGTTGGCATAACTGAATATGAACATGTAGAAGAATGAAAATAGATTCATATCTATCACTATGCACTAGACTCAAGTCCAAATGGATCAAAGACTTGAACATAAAGCCATCCACACTGAAACTCATCGAAGTGAAAGTGGAAAGTACACTTGAACACATTGTCACAGGAGACCATTTCCTAAATATAATCACAGTAGCACAGACACTGAGAGAATAAATTAATAAATGTTGTCTCCTGAAACTGAAAAGCTTCTGTAAAGCAAAGGACACAGTCAACCAGACAAAATGACAGCCTACAGGATGGGAAAAGATCTTCACTAACCCCACATCAGACAGAGGTCTGATCTCCAAAATATACAAAAAACTCAAGAAGTTGATCATCAAAAGTACAAATAATCCAATGAAATAATGGAGCAAGGACCTAAATAGAGAACTCTCAACAGAGGAATCTAAAATGGCTAAAAGACACTTAAGGAAATGTTCAACACCCTTCGTCATCAGAGAAGTGCAAATCCAAACAACTCTGTAAGAATGGCCAAGATCAAACCCACAGATGACAATTTATGCTGGAGAGGTTGTGGGGTAAAGGGAACACTCCTGCATTGCTGGTGGGAATGCAAGCTGGTACAGTCCCTTTGGATACAGGTGGGGCAAATTCTCAGAAAATTAGGAAACAACCCTTTTCAAGACCCAGTAATACTTTTTCAGACCCAGGCCAGCTGGCCTTGGTGAGTTCCCGATAGAACATCCCCATTGTCTCAGTGTGTAGATAAATCCGGACTGGCTGAACATAGAGGACAATGAGGAATACTGAGAACTCAAGAACAATCGCAGAGGGTTTCTGATCCTACTGCACGTACTGGCTTTGGGGGAGCCTAGGCAGTTTGGATGCTCACCTTAGGAGACCTGGATAGAGGTGGGCGGTCCTTGGGCTTCCCACAGGTCAGGGAACCCTGATTGCTCTTCGAGCAGATTAGGGAGGGTGACTTGATCGGGGGAGGGGGAGGGAAATGGGAGGCGGTTGCGGGGAGGAGGCAGAAATCCTTAATAAATAAATAAATAAATAAATAAAAAACAAAAAAAAAACAAAAAAAAAAAAAACCCAGTAATACCACTTTTGGGTATATATCTGAAGGATGCTCAATCATGCCACAAGGACATGTGTTCAACTATGTTCATAGCAGCATTGTTTGTCATAGTCAGAACCTGGAAACAACCTAAATGCCCCTCAACCAAAAAATGGATGAGGAAAATGTGGTACATTTACATGATCGAATACTAAACAGCAGAAAAAAAATGACATCTTGAATTTTGCAGGAAAAGGGATGGATCTAGAAAACATCATTTTGAGTGAGGTAACCCAGACACAGAAAGACAATTATCACATGTACTCACTCATAAGTGGATTTTAAACACAAAACAAAGAAAACCAGGCTACAAATCACAATCCCAGAGAACCTAGACAGCAATGAGGACCCTAAGGGAGACTTACATAGATCTAATCTACATGGGAAGTAGAAAAAGACAGAATCTGCTGAGTAAATTGGATGAGGTTTGAAGGGGAGAGGAGAGACAGGAAGGGGAGCAGAAAAAAATGTAGGTCTTAATAAAAATCAAATAAAAAAGAAATAATCAGCATTTGGCACATAAATATTCTTGAAAATATTGTGAGATCATTCATTAATTTAAAATATTATTGATTCCTTATAATACAGGCACTTCATCTAGCTTCAAAATATTTCTTTGAACAATAAAAAAAAGTCCTGTCATTTTCAGAACTTCTGAAGTGAAAGAACAATTATGTAAATAAATGCATAAATAAGAAAAGTCTTAAGTATTAGCTAATGGCTTAAGGCATCACTTAGAGATATGACACAAAGTAACTGACTAGGACCATGTTGAAAGGAAACTTAAATAACTTGATTGATTAATGGAGAATGACTGTACTCATTGTGGTAAAGAAAAGATTCTCTAATGGGCCAAAATTTAAATGTACAGTTAAACTATTAACTCCATATTTCCACCACCACACATTCTAAGAAAGAAGAATGATTTTGGCAGAGAGAAATGCAAGTTTGTAGATGGTACAGTACAAAGTAACAGAATCTCTATAACTGCAGAATTTTTGAAGCTTAAAGTACATAATTTAAAATGAGTATGTAAAAAACATAGCTGCCATGATATGCATGATCTCACCAAAAGAGAGCACAAAATTTGCTCTTATTGTACTGGTAACCACCAGAGTCTTTTATGATTGCAATGTAGTTCGGCTTGTATAGTCTTTTGTTAGATTACTTTCACTTAGTACTTTAGCAATGGGAGGGATCAGTAGCTAAAAAGATGATTGTGATAAGACTGTTGTATAACTACTTTCAATTTTACAAATTATATATTGAGCTTACTTTATAGCTCTCATTCAATAACTATTTGTTAATGGAAGCATATCTGCTAGGTAAAAGAAATGTCTAACTGAAAATAATAATTACATTGTGGTCTTTGGCTACCAGATAGTTAGCTTATCCATAAATTCATACCTCAAAAATATGGATAATGTGGATCTGAGTATGATCATATAGATCCCTCATATAAAAAGCTCTGTATAGCATGTAGTTTTCAGACACAGGCAGATCCCTGGAGCTCATGGGCCAGCTAGCCTTGTCTTGTTAGTGAACAACAGGCAGTTGTGAAACCCTACATCAATAAACAAAGTGGACAGCAACTAAGAAACAGCAACGGAGGTTGCCTTTTGGCCTAAACATATATGCACACAACATATCTGTACACACACACACAAACACAGACACACACAGACACACACAGACACAGACACACACACACACACACACACACATCTGCACTCCAGTGGAGTAATTTTAATGGAAGACATTCCATTACCCACATTCCACAGCCAATCAGTCCAATAACAGAAGGTTTCTTTGCAAGGACCACTGATTTGACTGTCAGGAATTGTTTCTTGTTTGTTTGTTTGTTTGTTTTTGTCGTTCAGATAGCGTTAATAATTAACATCCTAATTAATTGAGCAGATCACAGGTAACTAGGCAAATGCATATATCACTCAAACTGCCTGAGGTTGTTTGAATCATCTAAATAGTTAGAACAGTTAAGCTCATGATCATTTCCAAGGTAAACAAGTCCCTTCAACACGTATTTAGAAGGAGCTAATTCTCCACACCATCTTTTCCTGTTGTGCTACCTTCACACATTCTGCACTTTATCTTCATCTTCAATATATTGGCTTCATTATTTTTACATTTTTGTTGTGTGTGTTTGTGTGTCCATATGTGTGCATCTGCACGCGTGTGCCAGTGGCTTGTGAAGAGCCCAGAGAGACATCATGCAGGAATCAATTTTCAATACCCGGTTCCTTTATCATTAAAACCATTTGAAATTCACTGATTCTAGTAAGCATTAGGCATTTCTTATAAAAATCAAATCATCTCACATTAAAATAATGTAAGAACATTTATAGAACCAGCTATAGACAAGTGAAAAATAATTAATTATTCCCCCCTTAGTTTGTGTTTCTGCCACAGTAAATATAGCTGAAGTACTTAGAAATTGTGAGTTACAAATCAAATTGAATAATGATTCTCATGGCTATAACTTCATTTAAGACGGTAGAGCCCAGTGTCTTAGTAACTTTCCGTTTGTCCTAATTTCCACACTTGGATTTTCAGAAAAGAGCAAAGAAGAGCCATGGCTATCAGGGTTTTTGTTGCTCACACCCAAGCATTAGCTTTCGAGAAAAGTTTTTCACAAGTGAATTCAGGGCATAAGACACATAAGGGCTATCTTACACAAATCACGGAAATTCTCAAACACGTCACTTCTTCGTGATATGGATGATGAATTGAAATATTATGAATACTTAATATAGAATTTAAGTACCAAAATAGGTGCATGTATGTTCACTGCACTCAAAGATATAAGAGCTTTAGATACATACAGAGTTTGACAGACTAGCATGGGCCATATGTGCTATGTAAAAATGCTAATAAAGATTGGACTCCTAAGGGGAAAATAAAGAGACAAAAGCAAGGAAAAAGAAAAGGTGCAGGTTGGGAAGGAAAGAGGAAACATAGACATTAATAGTTTCGAATCATATAAAATGCTGTTAGTACTGTGTCCTATACGTGTTTACCACAGTTTATGGAGGTTTCAAACAAGTGCAAATTTATACATGTTCTATTGGCTCACGTTTTTATCACTATATATAACAGTTACTGGTGAGAGTCACAATAACTCTAATTATTTGACAAGTTTTATTAATGAGTTATCAGTTGTTATTCTTTTTATTTACGTCTTTTAGTAACATTACAGTTACCTAATCTTGGCATTTTTTACTCTATTTAAATATGACATTTAGCAAAACATATATGTAACATACATATATGTGTGTGTTTTATGTGATTTTAAGTGAAACTTTATTTTATAATAAAAATGAGTATAGAATTGGCTTTTTCTTTCTAGAAAAAGGCATTCCATTTAAAAATTATATTGGTTTATATTTTATGGACAATTGATGGAAAATACATTTGTTCTTTCCAATAAAACAATCCATTTGGACATAGGAAGATAATAAAGTTACTAAATGGTTATGATGATAGGAAATAAGAGATTGGTGCTTTTGAAAAAAAATTGGCAAAAATAAGCGAGCATGAAGAGTGGCCAAGTGATTGTCCACTTGAATTGACCGTCTGCTCTCCAGACCGCTAGCATCTGGAGTGAGGAAGATAGACTGTCCATAGTGTTTTTCTAATGTTGCAATTTAACTTGTAAATTTATCTGTACTGCTTCTAAAATTACCACTATTCCCACATTGTTTAGAAAGTTCAGCCCTTGAGATAAACAAACCACAGAAAAGTTCAGCACACACTGAATCAGTTTTATTTTCTAAATCAGAATACTCAGGCACTTATTCCATCAACAACCCAGACTCCGTTCTCCATGAAGAAGTTCCCATAGCCATACCCAAATGTTTTAATTTATAGAATATTCTCTGTTTTACTAATGGCAATGAAATTACCACTAATAAATTCCACAGATGGCAGAAGAGCCAATGAAAGCACTATATGCTATCTGTCAAGCGTATAATTATAAGATTTAGTAATGCATACTATATTTATAAGCTAATCATAGTGCATCTCTTTTCAAGTGAAGACAGAACAGAAGTGATTAAAGTTATTCTTAAGGCAATACTTGGTGATTGAATTATTCTTAATTTTAAGAGCCAAAGACAATGTTTCACTTAAAACAACTGATTGATCTGTAGGTTTTGTTTAGTTCTGTGTTTTCAGCAACATTAGTAATTCCTTGCTTTCAACAACCACAAAGGGAACATATTTGCCTTTCCTGAGAAAAACAAGAGAAAGTGAATGATTGGGTGTAAGAGTTAATATTAATTGTCAGTTTGACAAGACCTAGAATCATAAGGAAAGTGATTGCAATAAGGAGCTGTTTGGTTTGAGATAACAAGTAGGTGTACCTGGAAGATATGTCCCAAATTGAAGTAATTGTGGATGATGACTCTCCCTGGGTTTGCACAGTACCATGCTCTGGGTTGGGAATGTGGATTTTCCAAGAGTAGAGGATGCTACATGACACTGGGAATGTTTGCCTTTGTTCTTCCTATGTTTTGATTGTAGATGTGATGAGATTCTCTGAGGGACTCCCTTGACTTACACGCAAATATGGGCTATTACCTGGGACTGTGAGATCAAATAAATCCTTTCTCCCTTAAGCTGCATTTTGTCAGGGTATTTTAACAAAATAACAGAAACGAAATTATGACAAAGGTTCTCTGTATTTTAAAAATGCTGAAAAGTGTGAGACATTAAGAAGTATTTCAGACTTAAGTGTGTATCTTTCAGTCTTTAAGAAAATTACACATATATAACTATATTTTAATATAGTTTATAAAATTACATAATATATATGTGTGAAAATATTCTCTATATGATATCATAGAGACAAAGATAAGACAACTTTTCTTACAATATGTTTAAGCTCTTGAACAAGAATTTTTCTTTACTAGTGTATCAGTGTTCAGAAGCAGACATTCCATTCTCTTCAGGCTAAATTGATGACAGAGGACAGAAAAAAGTCATATTCTACCTATATATAATTCATTGAGAAATAGGCAGACAGTAGCTACAGGTTCTTGATTTCTTGGATATCTACAGTTCTAAGAAGTTTTAATACTATACAGTACACAAGAAGCCCACTATTTTACAGTGTGTAAACCTTATAAGTTGTTTGATATGACCTTATTCATGTTCTCCTGCATTTGCTTGTTCTTGAGCCTTCAAACATGTGAACTGTTGAAGAGCTTCATGGGAAGGTATGATACTTTAGATTAATACAAAAGCTTGGAAAAGAGTATCTGCAAAATCTAAAAAGTTTTAAGAGGAAGGAATCATATGTTAGTATTTCTCAAATAATGATATCCAAATTAATATATAAAAAGGTGTATGTAAATACACATAAGTGAGGCAGAGAGAGATAGGAGGGGACAAGGGAAAGGAATAACAAGTGTCTGATTTTCCTCTCTACATATTTTCATGGAATATTTTTATTTTCACATAAGAACCTTCAAATCTTCATAAAAAAAGACTGCCAAAACCACATAGATGAATTCATAATGAAGATGATTGCATGTACACATGTGTGTATACATTATTTTATAGCTAAAATGCTTTGTTTAGTGTAATCCTAACCATGTTGTAGACTTTTAAAACTTCTCTTTCATTATATGACATTAAAATTGCACTCATATAATATATTATTGTTTGGAAGATTAGGTAATACTGTATTACGTGAGTCAATAAGCAAGATTAGGTAATATTGTATTATATGAATCAATCAGCAAATATCTCAAAACTTAGGTCATTTGCTGATTCATCCTTTCATCTGATATGAAGAGATACTCTTTCACAATACAAATTTACAGAAGCTTTTGGTTTAGGTTCAGTTGAGTGGGGCTTTCCTCTAATTATAATCTAGTTCCCATATCATTTCTCAAAAATAATTTAATAAAATTACATTTATTGATAATATACATTATGTATGAATTATATACTTGCAATTATATAAATGCATATATGTGTGTGTGTTTATTGTAGATATACAATAAAATGATGATTGGCCAGTATCACAGTGAATTTTATTATAATAGTCAATGAATGATACAATTTCATGAAAATTTCTACCATTCATTTACTTTTATTGTCTAGCTATTGATGATAATATGATAAAAAACAGACAACTAAGTTTTCTTAGCAAACTTTAATTTGAAATCAAAGTCAACAGGTGTACCTCTTCATATGATAATATGTATTTTATAAAAATGTACTGTAACAGTGACTTTGTCACCCTTGTGGATTTGCTTTAGGTTTTGTACCATTTGGATCTTTAAAATATTAACCTCCTGTAGTTGAGATGAAGATACAGTCAGTAACTTAGACTTAACTTAATTTTATTACTTAGCTAATATATGTGTTCAGTTATTTAATGGCAACAAATATAAAGTTTCAAAAAACATTTTTGTTATTTATAACCTTCAGTATCCTCAGATATGTCTTGTTTTTTAAAACAATCTTCTCAAAGATAAATGCCGGTGCTCACTTATAAAGTTAAACTACAGTTACCATATGGAAAAATAATGGCACTCAATTTTATTCAATGACTGCTTATTTACTGAAAAAATAACTAATTAATATTCACATGCATTACACACATACAAAATTTATTTACAAAAGCAGAGAATATCAAATAAAACAGAATAACCCCAACTAAGTACCCATTGTTTAGTCACACAATCACATATAAAAGCCCATCTTTTATTTAACATTTTAAACTTGTTACTTATTCTTCTTTCATACAATACACCCCAACATCAGTTTTTTCTTCCTTCACTTCTTCCAGTCCTTCTCCCACCTCTGTCTCCCCCATGTCCACTCCTCCTTTTCCCTTCAGTAATGAGCAGGCTTCCCAAGGATAGCAACCACAAGCATCTTAAGAAAATGCAATATAACTAGGCACAAACTCACACATCAAAGCTGCATGAGGCAACCCAGTAGGAAGAAAAGTGAACGAAGAGCAGGCAAGAGAGTGAGAGACATCCCACTCCCAGTACTAGCAATCCCATAAATACCCCAAGCAAAACAACATGGCATATACGTCCTTTTTTCTTTATTTATATGCATTATATTGTTTTGTTTCTCTTTTACATGTAGTGGTACAAGACATTTTTAAACAGATTATTTTAGGGTCTTTGTAAATTCTCAAAAGTAGATTAAGAAGCTATCAAATATACCTATTTCTGTAGCTGAAAATTATTATCTATGATTTACTTCTATAATTTTAAAACAATTATTGTGTTACTTTTAAATCTAATGTCAGCTTATGTTGCGTTAATCAATTATGAATATATTTCAAATCGATATAAAACTCCAGAATACTGTTCAAAAGAACATATAAGAACCTCAACATGTGGAAATTTGTGTGGATAAAATACCACAATAAAACCAGTAATTGGGACAGTACATTCTTTTTTAATGGTATTTTTATTTATTCTTTGAATGTCCCATGCATGTATACATTGCAATAAAAAATTTTCATTTATTCTACTACATATCAACCAGTTTCACCTCTCTCCTCTCGTCCTGTCCCTTCCCCATTCCCATCAACCTCATCCCCATCCACAGGCCTCCTATGGACTTGCACAAAGCATGGCATATCAGTTGAGGCAGGACCTAACTCCTTCCCTTATTTATGTCAAGGCAGGGACAGGTAACACAGCATGGGGAACAGGGTATCAAAATCCAGTTAGCTCCAGGGAGTAGTTCTGCTCTCACTGTTAGAATCCTTACTTAGAGACCAAGCTACATGATTGTTACATACATGCAGAGTGCCTAGGTCGGTCCCATGCAGGCTCCCTGACTGTTGGTCCAGTGTCCTTGATTTTCTGTGATCTCAAGTCAGCTTTCTCTGTGTGTTTTTCCATTAGAGCACCCTGGCTAGTACAATCCCTCCTCTTGTTCTTCCTCAAGATACTGGAAGCTCAACATTGTGCTTGTCTGTGGATCTCTGTGTCTGCTTCCATCAGTTACTGGACAGAGTATCTCTGATGACAATTAGGAAAGTCACCAATCTGCTTAGAGAAGATGGTCATTTTAGGCACCCTCTTCACCATTCTTGAGGGAAACATTATTCAACAAAGAATCTCAAGAAGAAAGTAATTCCATGAAAGTGTGAAAATGTAAATGCTACACACTATTGAATTTTAGCAGATAAAATAACATAGATTAAGTGGTGCAAAAAGTGGATATTTTCTCCTTATTTTGGATCCCATTGCCAGCAATGCTGTTTGGGGTGAGGGTTCTCTTCCTGGTCTACAGCACGACTTCCTCACTTTATCTTCACATAACAAAGATCTTCTTTTCCCTCCCCTTCTTGCAGCTATTAACATTAACATACCTTCCCTTCTAATTTCATTTAAAATTGGATCTCTGGTATATTCCTATCTTCAAATAAATTCACTTTTAAAAGAATTTCAATATGGATTTCATGGATATGAGGGGTATATTTTGTCAAATGCAGAGGCCAGTGATTACTTGTACCCAATAATGTTTAACGTGCCTCTATCCAAGTCTCAGTGCTCACTGAATGTAGATACTCCAGAGCTATGATTAGGATAGTTAAAGAACCTTCAATGTTGTATTAGGCAAGCCCAAACCACTAGGATCTAAGAGCTGATTTCACCCTCCTGGGTACACTGGGTAAACTCTGCAGATTTCCAAATTCAGAATAAGGTTGACTTTTAGACTGAGAAAGCCTGCTAACTAGAAAACATTACCTCTGAGGCATTTATTAATATCAAATGGCAAGATTAATGCATCTTATAATGCAATCAGTCCAATAGTGTTTAAACATTACGAGATATTAAAAAGATCCACTGAAGTAGACTCAAAGAGAAAACTGATGATAGAAGAACATCTAATAAGATTCTGGGGAGCAAACTAAAGTCACAGGAAGCAAGAAATGTTATAAGAACTTGTTGAAATATAACTTGGAGCAATACATCATTCCTAGAGGGCACCGGGTAACACTGGCCCTGGGGGGATTGAAGCTGCTACAAGAATAAGAAACATATTAGATTTTTAGAGCTCTCCTGTACAAGCACATGGGGAAATGGAAGAGATTCTATTTTCACAAACAGCAGAAGTTGGAGGGTGGACAAACTATATTCTTTATCTGGCTGAAATTGAGAAGCTCAGTAAGAAATAATCATTGGAAAAATGTACAAGACAATTATGTTTATTTTATTTTTCTTGAAAGCCAGGAACTAGGAAAGGTACCCTGATAAAATTCTTTTTCTTTCTTTCTTTCTTTCTTTCTTTCTTTCTTTCTTTCTTTCTTTCTTTTTTCTTTTTTTTTTCTTTTGAGACAGGGTTTTTCTGTAGCTTTGGAGCCTGTCCTGGAACTAGCCCTCATAGATCAGGTTGGTCTTGAACTCACAGAGTTTAGGGACATCATTTAGGGGTTGATTATAATTAGTTTACGATTGAGGGTTGGGGGAGGAATTTTATAAGCTCAGGGATCATTTTGAAAAAAAAAAAAGAGGGATGATGGGATAATAGATTTGTAATTGTGAGTTACTGTTGTTAGACAAATATATTGATATAGATTCTTGTATATTGATACAAAGTTAAATTGTATTGACTATTGTATGCATTCATGTTTCTACCTCTGTTTAAAACATTTTTTATGTATTGACATATATATATTGTATATATTTATCATATTGCAGTGTACATTTCTACCTCTGATTAAGATACTTATATAATGTTCGTGTATTGGTATATATTTACCCACTGCAATGTATATTTGTACATTGTTTATATTTGGAGGTCATTGTCCTCATTTGTTTCACAGTCGTTTATTGTCTTAGTCTTTAAGTTAGATAGATATTGAGAATTATATAGACTAATAGTCATCTAAGTTTGTCATTTATAATTGACTAATCAGGTTCTTTAGATATATAGAGATTATACTCAGTATAGATAGATAATCTTCAACTTCTTCAAAGAGCTGTAGAAAATGGCCTTTAATCTAACTCAGAGTTTTGTGGTAGTGAGACACAATTGCTCCTGGCAACACCACTCTATTCCCGAGAGAATGTTGAGCACCAAAGACACTCCACCTGGAGCATTTCTTTTTGGCAGAACTGGCCTTGGGGCAAAGAAATGCCCATACCTCAACCACTGACAAAGATACAGAGCATGCATCAATGGATAAAACAGGGCTGTCTTATCCTGCCAAGACAGGGTAAGATAGTTTTGAAAGTTGCTTGCCTTTGAAAATGGTGTGTCAGTTATGTTAGGCCTTAGCCAAAGTTGGTTGCTTCAACGCTGCTAATGTGACTTTGGGTGATTGCCTAGGTAGCTAGTTGTCTCTGTGATTTGTTGCATGTTTTGGAAGTTGTTTTACTGAACTTCCTAATTACCCAGGTAACATTATTTCCCTTCTCAGATCTTTGATGGGGTTGAAGACTATATAAATGTAGTTACTTTCTCTCATGACTTGGCCAAGTTATTTATTAAACAAGACCTAAGCTAGTTAGAATAGCATATTTGTACTTATTGTATATAATTTCATAGTAGGTTTAGAACTCTCTTATTTAAACAGAAGGGGGAGGTGTTGCGGGAGGTCCTCCCACTCCTCCAGCCTATCGTCGCTGAGATACCAGCCCCTTGGGGCGTGGTCTCTCTCCCTTTAAAAAAGCAGCCACTTCCCTCTCCTCTCTCTCTTCACTTCCTGCTCCGCCGGTGACTTGACTTCCTTCCTGGTTACGCAGAGGGCTGAAAGTGATCTGTAAGTTTTTTCCCCTTTAAATAAATATCACCCTATTAATCATAATCCCAAATTGGCATTGTTTGTGACTTACGCCTTCATTTGGCGTAAACCTGCCTCTGCCTCCCCAGTGCTGGGATTAAAGGCGTGAACCACCACCACCCTGCTCCTGAAAAATTCTTAATTGAATGCTTATTAATTACTGCAATCAACTCTTACAAACATTTTGTCTATTTTTTTAAAGTAGTTTTGACTAGAATTTAAATAATTTACCCAAGGGTATACATACTTAGCTCCAGAGAACAAAATATTATTAGCCCAAAACCTAGAGCTCTAAAATCTTGCCGTACCCTATTCTTGGCATGAAAGTCTAATACTGGGAGTGTATGTGCTGCTTGGTGCATCACCACATATCACTCTGTCACGTAGATAAGCATCGAACTCATCTGAAGAGGTCAACGAAAGTCATAATTCCTGAAGAGACGGAGATGGCAGCATCCCACATATCAGGGCAAGACACTCTTCAGGACCTCTGTGATATAGCTTCTTTTTCACAGGACTGGGC
Source organism: Microtus pennsylvanicus (assembly GCF_037038515.1). Classification (NCBI taxonomy): domain Eukaryota; kingdom Metazoa; phylum Chordata; class Mammalia; order Rodentia; family Cricetidae; genus Microtus; species Microtus pennsylvanicus. Next base: position 32,471,214 of record NC_134583.1, on the reverse strand, counting down.
ACAATTACGCAAAAGTCTATCACTTGGCTTCTATTGATTCAGTATCTTACAGAGTGTTCTTTTCTTTAAAAGTAGGATGAAATGCACTTTCAAAATACACCAAAAGGTCTAACAATCTAGCAATGATTTGACATTTAAAAATGGTATGTTAGAAATGAAATAGGATAATTTAATCAAACCCTTACTGAACTTGACACTGAAGCTCAAAATCCCAGTGAAAGTCAGAACCTCCTGCCAATACCACTCAGAAATACCAGCTCTGACTGGAAATGAGGCAGGAACTTAGGAAGAATCTATTTTAATAAGCAATAATCGGGTAAATGGTAGAACAAGGGTAGCAAATATGTTTTGCCCTATGCACTTGTGAGACCTACTTGACTTAAGAGAGAGGAAGGTTCAGATGCTGCCCTATGTAACAAAAGTAGCATCTGAAAAAAATCAAATTGATGAAAATATGGTAACTTCTATGTTTAGATAAACTACACCACAAGAAGTCTTCAAATACATAGAACTGCATTCCATGTGTGTATTTTGGGATTCGTGTATATGTTTGCCTCTTTCCTGCCATTGCCTCCTCCTCCTTTATTGTTCCTCTAATGGCAGTGCAATATTCTCTGCCTCCTTCTCCCTCCCTCTCCATCTTTCTCCCTCCCTCCCTCCCTCCCTCCCTCCCTCCCTCCCTCCCTCCCCACTCTGTGTGTGTGTTCATGTGCATGTGTGTCTCATGTTTTTGTGTGTACATATGTGTGCATGTGTATATATGTGTGTTTGGTTGTATGTATTCACATGCACAGCATACTAATACTTTATTTTCTTGTTAAATGGAGATCAGATGTGGAGAAAATTGTTTAATTCACAATATTTATTAAGGATAAAAGAAGAGAAGAAGAGTGGAGAGTAGTAGGGAAAGAGTTTTAGAAGAAAAGTATTATATTGTTCTGGAAATTTGCAGGACCTTTTACTCAAGGTTGTTTGATTATTCAAAATATTTTGTATACCACATGAAACTTAAGATTGTATTTCTATTTTGTTAAAAGAACATAATTAGTTTTGGAAGGTTTTTCATTACATTAGTAGATCACATAAGTATATGCAGACATTTGAACAAAATTAACTTAATCCTTATATACAAGATATTTTTTCATTTATTAGTCTTTTATAATTCCTTCAATGTTTTCTAGTTTTGTTGCACTGACCTTCACCAACAAATTAATGTTTTATGTTTTCATACTATTGTAAAGGAATAGTTTCATTAATTACTTTTTCCGATAGCATGCTGCGAGTGAACAGAATATGCTGAAGTGATTTTTTTTTAAAAGAAATCTTATGTAACTTGATAAAGCCTCAAACTTGGCATCACCTGTTTCAGCTTCCCTTGTAATGAGACTACAGGTGTGTACTATTACTGCCACCATGGCACAGTAAGACTTAAAGACTAAAGCTTTGTTTCCTTGTTTTGTATTCCAGACACAGTTTGCATGCCCTCCTCTCCTCTCAATCCCCCCCCAGCCCACCTTCTCTTTCCCCACCCCCCAATACACTCATCTTTCTGTTTAGGAAAGGGCAGGCCTTCCATGGATATCAACAAAACATGGCATATCAAGTTGCAATAAGTCTAAGCACCTTCCCATTTATCAAGGCTGAGTAAGGGGACCAAGGATAAAAAGTACAGTCTCAAGAGCCAGAAAAAGAGTTGGAGTCAGCCTTTGTTCCCACTATTAAGAGTCTCACAAGAGGACCAAGCTACACAACCGAAACATATGCAGAGTGCCTATGTCAGTTCCAGGCAAGCTCACTGACTGTCAGTTCAGTGTGTGAGCCCAGGTGAGTTGATTTTGTGAGTTTTCTTGTGACGATCTTGACCACTCTGGCTCCTACAATCCTTTTTCCCACTGTTCTGCAGGATTACCCTAGCTCCATTAATGTTTGTCAGTGGGTCTGCATCTGTTTCCATCAGTTGCTGGATGAAACATCTCCGATGACAGTTGGACTAGGCACCAATCGCGGCACGTCCGATAGGCAGGACAGACTAGATCAAAGTTTATGTGGCTGGGTTTGTTTCCCACTTCCTTCACTTGAAGTCTTGCTTGGTCACAGGATGTGGCTAGTCCAGGCTACATACCTGCTATGGCTAGGAATCTTAACTGGGGTCATCCTTATAAATTCCTAGGAGATTTCCTTGCAACAGGTTTATACCTGACCCCCAAATGCCCCTTATTTCAAGTAGGCTTTTTCAGTACTTTCACCCTCTGCCCTTTCCAACCTGATTACTCGTGTTCCTATCCCCCACCCCCTTGTGTCCTTGTTATATGATTGAGCATATCATATATGGGTATATGCCCAAAAGAATTATAGCTGGGTCCTGTGTTATATTTATCCCCAATTTTTTTAGAAACTGCTGAGACTTCTAAAGTGACTGTAGAAGTTTGCATTGGAAGAATGTTCCTTTTGCCCCACATCCTCCCAACATGAACTGTGGCTTTTGATTTTTCAACTTAATCATTTTGACAGGTGTAAAATGGAATTTCAGAATATTTTTTGATTTGTATTTCCCCAATGCCTAAGGATGATGAACAATTCTTTAAGTGTATTATAGCCATTTGAGATTCCTCTGTTAAGAATTCTCTTTTAGATCTGTCACACTTTAATTGGATTATTTGGTCTGTTGATATCTAGTTTCTTGAATTCTTTATATAATTTGGAAATCAGCCCTCTGTAAGATATGTGGTTGGTGAAGTTCTTTTTCCATTTGTAGACTAATTTGAAATCATTCAAATCCACTAATTAATAGTTCTAACAGCCCTTTTTAAAGTTTTTGTCCACATAAAATCATATCATCAACACAGAATTTTTGCCACCATGGTTTGGATGCTCCTCTGGTCAGCTTCTATATCACTGTGACAAAATGACTTACATAAACCACATAAGGAAAGAGACTGTTTACTTTGACTCATAGTTTAAGAGGATGGTTCATATGGTCATACCAAAAAAGCAGAGAAGAATATTGGTAAGAAATTAAGCATAAGATATAGACACAACTACAGGCCAACGGAGACCTACTCCCTCCATTTAGATCACACCTCTTGCATTCCATATCTTTCTAACGATGTCATCATATTATTAATGCATCCAAGGTAAATCCACACACTGGTTCAGAGTTGTCATATTATAAATGTCTCTATAAATGCCCAACTAGTCTTCTAGATATTTTTTAATCTAATTGACAATCAAGATTGATCATTGAAAGCCTTCTTTGTTTTCGAATTTCTTTTCTAAGACTTCCAGCGCTAAATCAAGTAAACATGTATTGCTCCCAAAGGAAAAGTCAAAACCTTTTCCCCCTTAGCCATGTGAACTCATGAGAGCACCAAAAATGTACTTTTCAATAACTCCAGGTAATCCTACATACATTCCATTGGGAGTTTCTATTTTTTTAAAAAGTCAGGCTAAATATAGTACTTTTTCTGGTTATTCACTATTGAGGAGAATGGAACTCAGTTTGCTAATAGATATCACAAATTTCATAGGCATTACAGCCTTGGTAACATAGCCAAGGCGGGGTTAGGGTAAATTATTCTCATCAGACAAACTGTTCTCAGTTAAAAACAAAACAAAAAATGAGATTATGGATATTTGATGATCTTGGTTTTTGAAACCCTTTCAGAATGTACAAGTAATCTCTAAAGCTATTTTGCTCATTGAAGACGGATGCTTAAAATAAATCCCACCCTAGCTCAGAACCGAGTATAATAGAGGGTTATTTATTTAAGGGTAGACTTACAGATTACAGTCCTCTGCTTGAACGGGTAACAGCTCCTGAATCCTGCATCCACAAGAGAGGCCAGATGAGCAATTTACACCAGCATATAAAGTATAAGAGGCCATCCATTTGTATGCAAAATTCATGAAGTCCTTGTTTTTTATTGCTGAGTAGTACTCTAATATGTATAAATTCCATACTTTCTTCATCCATTCTTCCATTGAAGGGCATCTAGGTTGTTTCCAGGTTCTGGCTATCACAAACAATGCTGCTATGAACATTGTAGAACATATACTTTTGTTGTATGATAAGGCCTTTCTTGGGTATATTCCCAAGAGTGGTATTGCTGGGTCCAGGGGTAAGTTGATCCCGAATTTCCTGAGAAACCGCCATACTGCCTTCCAAAGTGGTTGCACAAGAGAACTCAAGAACAATGGCAATGGGTTTCTGATCCTACTGCACGCACTGGCTTGGTGGGAGCCTAGGCAGTTTGGATGCTCAACTTACTAGACCTGGATGGAGGTGGGGGTTCCTTGGACTTCCCACAGGACAGGGAACCCTGATTGCTTTTCGGGCTGGGGGGAGACTTAATTGGGGGAGGGGGAGGGAAATGGGAGGCGGTGGCGGGGAAGAGACAGAAATCTTTAATAAATAAATAAATTAAAAAAAAAAAGTATAAGAGGCCATACCCAATGGGTGGGAAATTTAAAGGCTACTGACTGTAGGAATTCCTACAGCAGCTCATTGCCAATATATGTACATTTTACTTGTCAATTGTGCCTCAATAAAATTTGAAAAAAATTACATTGCTCCTCTCAAGAGTTCTAACTTTGAAAATAAACATGAGAAAGAGTATCATTATTCAAAAAGTGCTTTCTAAATACAATTAAGAATTAGCAAGATTAAAAAGTATGTCAACGAGCACAACCAGTTGGCCATTTATATTTGTCTGCCTAAGAAAGACTACCTTAGAAGAATAAGGGACTTGAATGTAAAACAAAAATTTAAGGGACATGTTCGACATGTACTGGGGATAGAACTAGAGGCTTAAGAATATTGGACAAATTCTGTAAATTTAGGAAACATGTGGATGTTGCCCTTCCTGCCTTTCTGCCATGTTAGACCTATGGGTCTCCAAGAAAACCCTCCCCATAGTTTAAAAAATAAATAAGGGTAAATTATCTTAGAGTTTCATATGTGGTTTTGTCTGTGTGCATGAACTTGTGAAGGCCAGAGAGCAACCCTAGGTATAATTTATCTGGAGTCACCAAGATGCCATCTTGGAGACTTTTACTGTAAAAAAGGGATTAGGCTAACCAGGTGGCCAATGAGTCGCAAGAGCCTCAGGATTGTAAATGCATACCACTACACCTGGGGTTTCAGGTAGGAGATGGAGATTTCATTCAGGACCTCTCTTCTGTGTGGCAAGCACTATACTGATCTTGGAATACAAACTCCAGAACTCAGAGGTAAATAAGCCACTTCTCTCTCATATATATATATGAGAGTGTGTGTGTGTACACACATATATCTATGTATATTGATGTATATACATATATGTGTATATATAGTATATTACGTTTATAAACACACAAACACACACATATGTATTAAGCAAGCACTCACTGATCTCCATCCCCAGCCCTAAGACCAACTTTTGCTCTTAACGTAAAAATAGAAAGAAAATGGGCAATATTATATAATGGTATTTAATGTTTATATCAGTTTCTTTGTTCTCCTTTCAAGCCAAAAAATAATAAGAATTTAATTTATCTAAAAACTAGCATCAGAGATTGCTTATGGAGAGACAAGAACTTCTGCTATTTTACTAAGAGATAAATGGTTGTGCATTCACCTCTATAGCTAAAAACTAGACTCCAGTAGAGATTCATGGGTAAGTTTAAAACACAATCCTTCCTCTTCTGTTAAACTGGGAAGACTAAGGCATCTAGTGAGAACTGTCAAGCTAGAAAAATCAGATTTTTTAAACAACTTGCAGGATTCTAAGCCTATTATCATAATTTTAAATAGCATTTTTATGTTAAATAAATTGTGAGTAAAGAGCTTGGAGAAATTCCAGTATAATGTTGTTGACAAAAACACAGAGTTTCAGAGCATACCTATTGGCATATCTATGAGAAACCTCAATGGCAAAAATCAAACATTATTGTGAGTTAAACCATGTGTACCTCAAATAAATTGAAGCCAAATATCTCTGTATCTATCTTGTTTTAGGATGTCTATCTTGTTATGGGATAACTCCATGAAAGCAATCAAGTTGAAATTAGTTTTTTACTAGGATCCCTAAGCCAACAGGGATTTTAATCAAACTGGTAAGACTCAGGCACAAGAAATGTCTGGTGAAAGTTGAAGTTTTGTTGCTAAAAGCAGAAAACTATCAGAGACTTCTAGAAAGACCTGAAATAAAACATCTATATAGAACCATGGATTGGAGGACACCTTAATTTTTAGATTTTGGCACCTGACTTCAAGTTTGTGGTGTTATCCAAGAAAAACATGATGAGATCTAAAATGGCTGGATTTGATAAAACACTGAACACTTAAGTGCTGCTATGCAACGTACAAATTAGAATTGACATAGTACCATGTGCATCTCTTATAACATCTGAATAGAACTGGAACCATTTGCTTTCTCTGAGAGATCTAGAAAGTCTGCCTTAGCTAAATGACAGAAGAGGTTTTTTTTTTTTACAGAGAATATTGCTGTGAAGATATTCTAAGTTATAATTCTGAAGTGTTTTTAAAAAAGAAGAGTTTTGCATGTTAAATATTTCAAACTTTTCTACTACAAATGATTTAAAACTTTTAAAAAGAAAGTTGTTTATTTGACTTTTAAAAATAGTTTACATTTCTCTTACTTAATCATTACATGACTTATTGCATGTCTGGAATAAGAAAGTTTATGTAACAAGATATTTTTTTGGAATGCAAGTTAGTCTTGCTGTGTACTGGAGCCTACCATGAAGTCATCTGGAATGTGTTGAACTAGGACAAATGTATTATAATTTGTATTATTACTAATCTATAGTTATTATTTCTTTAGGCAACAAAAGAGCAAACTTAGTTGCTTTTATGATTTAACTGCCAAATTATTTAATGTTTTAATGTTATTTGCAAAATGTGTGGCCTCAGATGGAAAATTCTACTAACTTCGTTAATAAAGGAAAAATTTAACCACTTCTACTCATATATACAAAACCATACACAAAATAAGATGATGAATTAGGAAGGAAATGCTGTTAAGAGAATTACTGTAAGCATGAGGAAACTATTAGACCTGAGTTTTCAGTGGTCTAGAATTCTAAGATTTGATTTTTAAATGATGAAACATCCAATAAGCCAAATGACTCTGCATAAACATGTACATGGAATAAATTATTCCAAATGAAAGCATGGCTGTTATTTGTTCAGCTGCTTTAGTGGTTGGAATGTTAGGAACAAAACCTATTATTGTTCTATGTATTTTTTCACAGGAAATAGACAGTGGCAAACATACAGTAGTTCAACACATGAGATCAGAGGCAGGGTTTTTATAGTAAACCAAGAACAGATGTTGGAACGATTCGAGACCTTTACAGAAATTATTAGTAATGTTTGCCTTTGAAAGCAAAGAAAGTTTACAGAGACTCACATATCTGATTATATTAGGAAACAGACAGGTTTTCAAATCCAAAAGCTTTAACTCATTCAGGTTCAAAGTTCCTGTCCCACAATTCTGTATTTGCTACTAAACACTACTGCAAATAACTATGACGTGATCCATGGTCCCCAACAGCTTTTAAAAGAATGCTTACTTTTTGATATGAGACTGAATAAGAATGCTTACTTTTGAAAGATTTTTAAAGCCAATATCCTGTATGTAAACTTAATAGCCAAACTCTCTCAAAACAAAATAAAAATAGATTCATTCAGCAGGAAAATATCCTTTCTTAGTAGCAATGACTGAAATGTATTGGTCGCCAAGAGAAATACATTTATCATAAGTAAGTTTTAATTTCTTAGACCTAGCTGAAAGTCAACACATGACTTTCATCCTATTTATGGGAGATCTGTATGAATAAAGTTGACCTGGTTCATATTTCTGCCTTTGACCTCCACCTTGGCAGTTTCTCTTTGCCTCAGGAGCTCTGCCCTATGTTACTCAGTTTTATTTCATGAACATGATTACTTTAATCATTTCTTAAGAGACATTCTCATTTTGATGTTTTTCAAAGTTAATTATTTTAAATTAGTAGAAATATAAGCACACCTATTATTTACAACTTGGGGTCCTAAAATTCTAGGCACAGAAACTCATACATGCATACACATTCATACATGCACAGGATGCAATGATAACATGTAGCAGTTGGAAATATGATGAGTTCACACGTTACTGATATGATGTTAATGACGATGAGAAGGTTTTATAGCCCCTCAGCATTTTATCATGGATAGAACACATCACTACTAATTGGAGTCACTATACTGTACTGTAGTTTCATAAAAATATTCCTCCCTTTTTACTTTCATCCTTTTTCCAACACTTAATCTAATTACAATATCCAATGGTAATCATTTAATTTTCACTTTTGTGTGAAAATTATTGTTCATTCTACATGAAAGCAACATCAATTAGTATTTATCTTTCTGTGTCGGCATAATTTTGCCTATCAAAATGTGCTGTTTCCATGCTCCTTTCTAATCTGCCCCAGAACCACAGAAACATTGTACTTCAATCATCAATCCTGACTTGGTGGCTACCAATTTCCATCTGTGGCTATTCTCAAATTTTATCTCTAATTGCAAGTAAAGGAAACTGTAACGGTGCTTATTAAATTTATTTTATGCTTCTGACCTCTACCTTTACATGGGCAGTAGGTACTGCCCACTCATTATTCCTTAGTCCATATCACTCCTAAGAATTATTTTATATTTTTATCTCTCTTCACAGAGAAATCTCCCATGTTCTCAGAGGCACATTTAAATCTCCAATCAATTTTTTTTCCTCAAGTCAAGCTAGCACTTAGTCAGTTCTGTATATGTGCCTAGTATCATTTCCATCACATATGAATTTTTGTTATCTCCTGTCATAGAACAGATTAATACATTATTTTACAAAGAAACTCATACTATTTATTCTATTCAAGCTGCTTCTTCAGTTCTTTGCTTTTATTTATATGAAAATTTGCATTATAGTCTGCTTCACAGTAGAATTTATATCCCTATAAGTATGTTAAAAAGTAAAACATTTATCTAACCTTGCTGTACATACTTTTTCTTAAATCCATTGCGGTCCACTTTTTCAAAGGAAATCCTTTTATCTATTAAACATGTGCTTTTCTTATTGTTTGGGAATTCATTCATGCATATTTGTTTTAGTAAAATTCCCTTCACTCCAATTCTTCCTCTGTCCCCTGCCACACACACCTTTCCTTCCAACGTGTGTGTCCATTGTTTTAACCCACTGAATCTACATATTGTTGCCAGTATGTGCATGAGTATAGAGCCATGCCCTGAAGCACGTGTACCCTCTCAGAATGCACATCCTTGAAAAAACTTATTCCCCTTCCCTCAAAGATATCAATTCCTCAGACAGAAATGGAACTCCATGGAACTGTCGTTCACCCACGGAGACATTGGCTGCTTGATCTTGCCCTTCGTTTTCTGCGTGCCGTCACAAGAAGTTAGGTCATTTGTGCATTCCTGGAATGCATAGAAAATACTTTTTGTTCTCGCAGAAATCCACAGTTATGGTCTTTTCAACCTTCCCAACACATCTTTTGTGATGATCTCGGGGATCATCTTAGGAGAAGGGAGTGTTATATATCTGTTCCATTCTGAATTGAGCACTAAATCATCTCTTATTCCCTGCACACTGACGAGTGAGGGACTCTATGTTAATCACCATCTGCTGTAAAAAGACACCTGCTTGGTGAATACTGAGAGGTGCAATACTCTGAGTATAAAGGAAAGAACTTAGGGAGTAGTTTAATTTTATGTCCGTTTAGAAGAGTAATAGTTTTATATTTCCCCCTAATACCTGTGGTCTGGCCATTTGTTGATTTTGAACCCAATTAGTAGTACCAAGCATGAGTTCCATCTTGTGAAGCAGGCTTTAAATCCAATAAAAAAGTAATTGATTGGTCCCATAACATTTATGCCACTATTGGCACTGTTGGGCATATCAGTTATTGCAGCTCTTACGACTCATATCTGACTAAGATTATTGAAATTCGCCTTCCATGGTAGTATAAATAGAACTTCCGGAAGTATAAAAGCTAGCTATTAGGATGAAGTTCCCAGGTTGATATAAGCTTGATTTCTCTGTCATGTCATTAAGTATCTTCAGCAAAACTCTGGAGGCACACAAATATGAGTCTGTTCCACCTTGACTAAAGTTCAGAGAGTTTGACCTTATTTTTACTCTTTCAAAGTTGTTGACAACAGGTATAACTACAAACAAGAAACCATAATCTAGGATGTAGTTACTTGGTTTCTTGGATATTAAGATGGCCCATAGAGGTGGATCTGCTCCATCATGACCAAAGGTCAGAGAATCTAAGCCTATTCCTGCTCCTTTATTTTAAAATGAGAGGTTTGACACAGGAAGGGTCTATCTACAGGATACTTGGTCTACGGTGTATTCACTGCATATCCTGCCCAAAATATCAAAATGCTTAACTCAGGAAATAGTGGTTTGATGTCTTAAGTATTGAAGCAAGTAACTCTTCTGGTTGTTCTTTATGTCATGGTAGAGCAGTCTTTTGACTTCTTCCTTTGTATTGGGTTATAAAAGCATGGAAAATAAACATGGGCAAATTCAGTATTCACTGAATTGCCCTCCTGGTACTATCTTATGTCTCTGTGTTTCTTTCATGTCTTTGGTACTCCTACCTAACATTTTTAAACAACATGCCCTTGCGCTGGAATGAACAACCTTTTTGTGGGTAGTCCATGACAAATGTCACCTCAAATGTGGCTCATGATACAATGTGGTCTTGTCATTAAGGTATAAAGAAAAACCCAGAAAAATATCAATGGCATATGCTGTTTGTGGTCATGTCTAGACCCCAGAAGACCAACAACTTGAAAATAAGTAACCCAACCTATAAATGTAATAGGGCTTTTTAATTTTATAGTCTGTGGTGTCTGAGGGAGACACTGTCCCCTATTATAGGTTGTATTCAATTAAATACTTTTATATAAACACACACACACATAAATTGTGTTTCTGTTTTAAGGATCTTTATTGTCAGTTATCCCTCCTAACACTGTACTAAATTGCTCAGTAGTCTCCTTCCTCATTAACCCTTCTTAATCCATCTTTCCACTTTTCCTGTTCATACCAAATGTGTTCTACAGTCTTCCCTTGTTGTTGCTGTTCATTTTTGGATTCCTGTCTCCTGCACTATAACGCTAGTGTGATTTCCCCTCCCTCCACTCCTCTCAATCCTCCCCCAACCAGCTCTCTCCACCAGATCCATTGTCCCTTCATTTCCCATCAGAAAACAAGAAGACCTATTAGGGATATCAAACTAACTAGGCATAATAAGTTACAATAAGACAAGGTGCAACCTAATATCAGGGAAGGAAGGGCTAACCCAGTAGGGTAAAAATAGCCCAGCAAGCAGGCAAAGAGTCAGAGATACTCTCCCCAATCCCTGCTGTTAGGAGTGCTGTAAGAAGATCAAGCTATACAGCTATAATATATATTCAGAGGACCTAGCACAGACCCATGCAGACTCTATGATTATCACTTCAGCCTCTGTGAGCCCTTATGAACCCTGCTTAATTGTGTGGTTAGTATTCTCATGGTTTGCATAACCCTTCTGTTTTCATCAACCCTTTCTCCCTCTATTCTGCTGTGTTTCCCAGTTCCACCTAATGTTTGGCTGTGGTTCTCTGCATTTGCTTCCTATTGTCCTTTCTTAAATTCTAACACCATGACACCTTCCAAATAAAACACACATTTCTAAAGATTCAAAAGTAAAATCCACATATTAGAACATTTAGGTGTGCCCACATCTATCTAGTTTATTTATTTAGAATGATTATTTTCAGCCCCACCCATTTACCTGTAAATTTATAATCATTTTCAGACTTAGTCCATCATTCCCTTCTTTTTTCTTTAAAAACTATAATTTCTGCTTTAGTAAATACTCACTGCATTATCATGAGGCTATTTTTCACCTTCTTGTCTTAGAAACTTCATTGTTTACACAGTTCCTGGTATTTGCATCCCTTCTTCTTACCTGCATTCAATTGCCACCCAATCTCAGTGGGGTCCCTGGCTTTACACACTGCCCTAGTAACAACTTCTGTTGCTGTGATGCAACAACATAAACAAGAACAAGTTGGGGAGGAAAGGGTATATTTGGCTTCCACTTCCACACTGATGTCCATCACTAAAGAGAGTCAGAATAGTAACTGAAATGTGGCAAGAACCTGGAGGCAAGCACTTGTACGTAGACCATGATGAGGCTTGCCCAGCTTGCCTTCTTATAGAACTCAGGACCACCAGCTAAGAGGTGGCTGCTCCCACTCACAATGCTTGAGCCCTTCCACATCAGCCACTAATTAAGAGTATTTAATCTGCCTTAAAATTAAAATGTCTTAAATAATTCAGTTTCTCTTTCATTCTGCCCTGGCTTTTCCCTATCTTGATTCATTTGCTCAGGATAGGCACTGACTTCCTTATTATATTTAAATTATTTTTCCTGTTTCTATTCATGGGCAAATATTTTTGTCCTTGTCTATTAAAAGTAACCAAACCAATTTACAAAGGAGATCTCCTTAGCAAATTTGTAGCACAGGCGAGGGTAGGGTGGTAGGGGAGTGGGGAGGGAAGAGAGGGAGGGGAGAAAACAGGATGGATCAGAAAGATTGAGTTGGGTAAATACAAAGAGGAAGAGCAAGGAAAGAGATACTTTGAAAGATGGAGCCATTGTGGTGTTTGTGAGAAACTAGGCACTAGGGAAACTGCCAGGAAACCAAAAGGATGACCTCAGCAAAGAATCTAAGCAGTAGTGGAGAGGGTACCTAAACTGCCCTTGCCCTGTAATCAGTTTGATGACTACCTTTATCCTGTAACTGATGGAAGCAGATGCAGAGATTCACAGTTAAGCACTGGGCCAAACTCCTGGAGTCTAATCATAGAGAGGGAGGAGCGATATTATGAGCAAAGAGGCCAATACCATGGCAGTGATACCCACAGAAACAGGTGACTTGAGCTAGGTAGGTTAGTGACCCGAGACTGACAGTTGGGGGACTAACATAAGACCGAAGTAGGCCCTTTGAATGTGAGTGACAGTTTTTTGGCTTGGGCAATTTGTGGGGCCAATAGCAGTGGAACCAGTATTTATCCCTAGTGCATGAACTGGATTTTTGGAGTCCATTCCCTAAAGAAGGATACCTTGCTCATCCTAGATATGGGGGAGAATCTTGGTCCAGCCCCAAAGGGATATGCCAGACTTTCTTGATTTTCCATGGGAAGCTTTACCCATTCTGAGGAGTAGATGGGGCTGGAGTGAAGAAAAGGTGAGGAGGTACAGGAAGGAGAGGAAACTGGGATTGGTATGTAAAATAAAGCATAAGTAATGATTGTGCCTTTGTGTTTATCAAAATGTCATATTTGAACATGTGTTGATCCTCTTAGATCTCTTAGATTCTGCATTTTCTCACAAATATCACCTGTACTCATAAGTTCCCTGTACTAGTGTTACTAATTAGTCAAGAACATTATATCTCTCAAATCTCATGTAAAAGGAAAACATTAAATATAGGGATTTCTTATTTTGTACAAAAGTAATGGACCCATACTTTCTAGCAGACTATTTTTTTGGTATGTATTTCTTTCTAACCTCAAAATATGAAGTTTATAAAAAATCTGGAAATTTGATTCTCCCTAACATTTAATATTATAATGTTTGGTACATGATATGTGTGTATGTATGTACAAAAATTACATATATATATGTGTGTGTATGTACATGTATAAATGGATAAACAGAACAAATGAAACTGAATTGATATAATAACAATAATAGTTTTTCAACTAAGTGTTAGCAACCTATTCTTTAAATGGGAGTATATTGATCATGTAATAAAGTAAATTTTTAGTCCTGTTCTTACTTAGCTTCTTGGGAAACATTCTTTTGTTAAAAGCATCTTTAAACAGAAGAACACAGTAATGAGTCTGAAATGATGTAAAAGAACTTAATTTATAAGTTGCTGCTTGGTTAAAACTCAGCCAGTGATGTGAAACAGGACAAAATTCATGCCAATGTATTCCATTTCTGCATAAATATAAAGGAAAACAACACAATTCCAATAGCAACCCTATCATTATCAGAATAACTCAAGCAGATTGAATTATAATTTTATGCTCTACAATGAACACTGCTCAGAATAAATGCCATCTGCATTTAAACATTTTATTTCAAGATTTCCTTCTTACATTACATGTGACTTCATAAAAATCCTTTATATGTATGTAAGGGTGTACACAGGTGAATGTGTATATCTGTGTTTATGTTCATATTCATAAACATAAGATACAAACATCTACTGTTATTGTTCTATTGATAGTATGAACCTAAAAATGAGGTAGACTAAAGCCTCCTTCAATAGCCAACTTTATTCATGGTATCAGACAGTTCATATTCTGAGGAGACTCTGAGGGTTAAGCAAGATCATGAGCAAAGTTCACATAACTTTATGCTCTATACAATTACAGGACAATCTCTGCTTGGAAACATTTGTGAATAACAAAAGCAAGATGATAGGTAATCTAAAGAGAATCCTACTTCTCTTATGACACCTGGGAAGGACACTGAATCATATTCCAAGGACGACCCATTCCATGGACAAAGGTTACATGATGCTTTTCTTGTGTGATTGAAGTTTTCTCCCAAGCTCTGGAAATATTTTCACACAGTCTAATTCATGGGTAGTGTTCTGACAACTTACAAATAAACAGAACTAAAAATAAAAGTCACTTACTTGCACTGCATAAAGTATAGTAATTTGGACACCCTGTGACCATAAGCTTGGTGATTGGTAGGGTTGGACTCAGACCCCAGTTTTCTCTTTTCTAGCTTTCTTTGTTTTAAGTTGCTAACACCAACAACATGCAGCAGTTACATAAGCTTCAGCTGCCTGATCTGTACAACACATTAATTATGATCCTACTGATAGTGTAATTATTTAATGTGTAATAGTTGAAACTATGTAGAATATCACCTGATACATGACAAAAGATCAGCTCACAATCAGAAAATATGCAAGGAGAAAATAAAACAATTTGGGTCCAATAAAATGATACAGCTAGAAGAAGTAATGATATATATATATATATATATATATATATATATATATATATATATATATATATATAATTAGTCAGCTTTGCAAAAAGAACATTCCTTAAATTATTCAGCTTATTTTATTTTTATGAGTATTTTGTCTGCATATTGTGCATCATGTATAAACCTGTGCACATGAGAGCCAGAGAGTTCATGAGATCCCCTAGTACTGGAGTTATCCCTACACAGTGGTGATGCACACCTTTAATTCCAGCACCAGAGAGGACTACAGCACAGGATGACAGAGGAACTCACCCGCTTTTCAGTTTGAAGGCTTTGTAGAGGTAAAAGCAGAAAAGACTGCATCTTTTCTGATCTTATGCTTGAACCCCAATATCTGTCTGTGGGTTTTTTTTATTCTTCATGCTACAAACTGGGAAGCAAATAATTAAATATATTAGCCCGTAGGGGCCATGCTCATTAAAACAACAATAGTAAGCAATAAAATATTCATATATTTATAGTGATTGCATAAAGAAACTTAACAGTACACCTGGAAGCTTTAAAACAATGGAAAACAATCACACTGAAAATGAGTATATGGATATAAACAATCAAGTCAGAGATGAAATGAATAAAATAGAAACAAGCAAACAAAACACCATTAATAACAACAACAATAAAACAATACAAAGAATTCATGAGCAAAACTTTGCTTATTGTTTGTTTGTTTTTATAAAGTCATAAGATTAACAAACATTTATCCAAGTTAACAAAAATGTATAAAAAGAAAAGCCAAATCAATAATATTAGAGAGGAGAGGGGAATATTATAACAGACACCAAGAAAATCCAGACTTTCAAAAAAAGTTAATGTTAATACTCTTCTAATTATTCCCCAAAATGTAAACAGAAGGAACACTGCCCAATTTCATTTACAAGGTCACAATTATCCTGATACAAAAACCACATAAAATCCAACTAATAGAGAATATTACAGAACAATTTCCCTTATAAACATAGATGTAAATATCTGTAACAAAAATAATTGTAAACCAAATCCAAGATCATATCAAAAAACAATCATCTGTGTAATGAGAACAGTCATCTATCGCTTGTTAGAGTGCAATAATTTATACATAAAGGAATTTTAATCATCACAACCCTGAAAGATAATAAGGCCAAGATCAAGACACAGGAAGATTTGGGTCGGAAGAGACTTCTTCACAGAAGGTGTTTTTTCATTTTTCTCTCACATAGCAGAAGGGAAAAGACCCTCCCTTAGCCTTCTTGCAATGACAGCAATATTATTCATCAAAATAGAACCCTTTTGAGCTAATTGAAGCTAGTCACATTTCTTTATCTTTTTTTCTTTCCTATTTTTTTTTCTTTTTTTGATCTGGCCCATTGTACTTTATTTAAAAATTTTAACATTTGCTAAATAAATCATCAAATGACAATGGGAAGTAATACTACCCAAAATAAAGACACAATTTACAAAAATATATAGAACCCACTGGTTTGTTGTTGTTGTATTTCATAAAGAACATTATGTATCTGGAGCCTGATAGATTCTTGAAACTCCATTTCCCATCTGTCCAAGGAGATACCTACTCCTGTTTTCCAACTTTTCTTGGAGGTAGATTCAGCCATTTACTAGTATTATCAGGAAGCATACTTGTTTCTACAATGGTCCCATTTTTTAATACTATCACGCTGTTGATTGGGTTCATAATTTTGATGGAATGAGAACACATATTGATGTAGCGGCGTAAACAAATGCAGACAGTTTGTAAAAATATATATAGTTTTAATGTAGAAATAGACTTACAGAACCACCGTTCCCGTGGAGAGCAGGAAAGTAGAAGAGACAGCTCAGAGCACACTTGCCAAATTTATAGGCAGACATTAGCCCGAGGCGAACACGCCCCCTAAGGGGCGGGACTTATCCCTACATCTCCCCTTTTTGTCTAAATAAGACAGAACTAAACCAAATACAACTACATACAATAACAACAAATAATAAATATAACAAACAATATTGAGAACAAAAGCTTTGCTAAACATTCTATCTCAAGGAGTCCAAATAATGTAAAGAGTAACTACAATTATATAATCTTCAACTCCGTCAAAGATCTGAGAATGGAATAAACACTACTCAACAAACGAGATATATCCAAAATGTGCAACAATTGACAGAGACAACTGACTACCTGGGCAATCACCCAAAGTCTCGTTTGCAATGTTGAGTCAACCAATTTTGGCTAAAGCCTAAGATAACTGACATACCATTATTAAAGGCAAGGAACTTTTCAAAACTATCTTACCCTGTCTTGGCAGGATATGACAGTCCTGTTTTATCCATTGATGCACGCTCTGTATCTGTGTCAGTGGTTGAGGTATGGGCATTTCTTTGCCCAAAGGCTGGTTCTGCCAAATAGAAAGGCTCCAGGTGGAGTGTCTTTGGTGCTCAACATTCTCTCGGGAATAGAGCGGTGTTGCCAGGAGCAATTGTGTCTCACTATCACAAAACTCTGAGTTAGATTAAAGGCCATTTTCTACAGCTCTTTGAAGAGGTTGAAGATTATCTATCTATACTGAGTATAATCTCTATATATCCAAAGAACCTGATTAGTCTGATTATAAATGACAAACTTAGATGACTATTTATATATATAATTCTCAATATCTATCTAACTTAAAGACTAAGACAATAAACAACTGTGTAACAAATGAGGATAATGACCTCCAAATATAAACACTGTACAAATATACATTGCAATATGGTAAATATATATCAATATACAAACATTATATAAGTATCTTAATCAGAGGTAGAAATGTACATTGCAATATGGTAAATGTATACAATATATATATCAATACAATATATGTCAATACATAAAAATGTTTTAAACAGACATAGAAACATGCATGCATACAATAGTCAATATAATTTAACTTTGTTTCAATATACAAGAATTGATACCAATATATTTGTCTAAAAGCAGTAACTCACAATTATAAATCTATTATCCCATCATTCCCTCTTTTTTTTTTCAAAATGATCCCTGAGCTTATAAAATTCCTCCCCCAACCTCCCAACCCCTAAATGATGTCCCTAAACCCAGGGGTAAACTTTACTGGGAGAGGGGACGTCGTCCTCTAGAATTACTTCCAGCTGTCATGGGGGCGACGTTCTTTCTGGGGGATCCTGTGAAAGTAAAATGATGGTTAAATTTCAAGATCAATGTCTTTTAAAATTGCAAATAGTCTCTGAGTATTTTGTGGAGGTCTGGCCAGAATGTTGTACAAGATGTGCACCATTTCAGCTAACCAAGTTGGGATCATCTTGTGCAGTTGGTATCCAAAACAGGTCTTGTAGTAGCGCTATCAGTATCATGACGTCATATCAACCAGGTAGAGTTGTTGTTGTGGGGCCCCATCTTCTTCCTGGAAACTTCAAATGTCACTTCAGGAAAAACTCATTGTTCATTGTGAAAAACTTAAACATTAATCATATAGACATATATATATATATATATATATATATATATATATATATATATATTCAATAAAAGGCATGATAGATATATTCAATGAAAAGTATGATAGATATGAAGAAAAGCAAAGATGTTTTCTAAACTCATATTTCTTTCTGTCCCATATCATGGTTCTTGACATGAGACAGAAACTCCAGAAACTCTGGGTTTTTCTCTTACTAACAGGCTTGGAATTGGAGAGGGACTGAGCCAGAGTCCAACTTCAAAACCAGCTCTATATATTTATAAAGAAATGTTTAATAAGACATATAAATAAAAATTAATACTTACAAAATGTGTCCATCCATCAGTAATTAAATATTCAGGGTCCCTCAATTTCTTTGAAGATGAGTATTTTCCTGTGGAGATAAGAAAAGAACCCTGCCTCCAACCTATCTGTATTTCTTACCATCAGTATGTTCGCCATCCTTATGAAAGAACTGTTATTTATCTTTTCCAAGTGGCTTCTCTTCTTCAAACCGAACCTTTATTAATTTTGATGGTATCCACAATTTTTCCTCACCTGTGGAGATAAGAGCAAAACCCCTTCCCCAACGTAGCACATATCCTGGCTTCCATTGTGAGGTCAGCACATCCTTGAAATAAACTGGTTGATTTAGTTCAGTAGACTTTTCCATTATCCAATGTCTTTCTGCAGCCGTTTTTCCCTTCTCATTAGCGTTGAGAAAATTCAAGGTTAACAAAGCATTATGTAGCCTATTTCTGGGGGTGTTTTCCACCCCTTTCTGTTTGTTCAACATATCTTTTATAGTTCGATTTGATCTTTCTATGACTGCTTGACCTGTAGGATTGTATGGTATACCTGTAACATGCTTGATATTGTAATAATCAAAAAACCGTTTCATTTTCCTAGAAACATAAGCAGGACCATTTTCCATTTTTATTTGTGTAGGTGTACCCATGATAGCCATAACTTCTAATAAATGAGTGATTACTGAATCAGCTTTTTCTGAACTTAAAGCAGTTGCCCACTGAAAGCCTGAATAAGTGTCAATGGTGTGATGAACATATTTTAATTTGCCAAATTCTGCAAAGTGGAACACATCCATCTGCCAGATTTCATTCCTTTGAGTGCCCTTTGGATTAGCCCCTGCAGGCAGTGGCGTTTGGTTATAGAAAGAGCAAGTAGGGCATTTCTTTACAATCTTCTTAGCTTGTTGCCATGTAATTGAAAACTCTTTCTTCAAACCTTTGCTATTAACATGATGTTTTTTATGAAATTCAGAGGCTTGTGGCACACTACCAATCAGTAATTGATCAATTTCTGCATTACCTTGTGCTAGAGGACCTGGCAGACCCGTATGGGATCGGATGTGTGTTATGTACATAGGGCAAAGCCTGTTCCTGATCAAATCTTGAACCTCGAGAAACAATGAGGTTAGTTCAGTATCATCAGGTATAAATTCAGCAGTTTCAATATGTAAAATAACTCTGCGTATTGTGAATCTGTAACTATATTAATAGGTTCTTTAAAATCCCTTAGCACCATAAGAATGGCATATAATTCTGCCTTCTGGACAGAATTATACGGACTTTGTTCCACCTTACCCAAGTCTTCTGATTTGTAACCTGCCTTCCCTGATTTATTGGCATCAGTATAGAATGTACGGGCTCCAGTTACTGGAGCATCACAGACGATTCGAGGAAGAATCCAAGAAATTCTCTTTATGAAGTTAAGCCGCTTGCTTTTTAGATAGTTGTTATTAATGTCTCCCAAAAAATTAGCACAAGCTAGCTCTTTGCCATGGTTCATTATCTTCCCATAATTTTTTTAGTTCATCAGCAGTGAAAGGCACTATAATTTCTGCTGGGTCTATGCCTGCTAGTTGACGAAGTCTCAGCTTGCCTTTTATAATTAACTCAGAGACTTTTTCCACATAAGTTTTCAGTTTCTTACTTGGTTTATGTGATAAAAAGATTCATTCCAAGATAATATCATCTCTCTGCATTAAAATTCCTGTAGGAGAATTTTTTGATGGTAGTATGACGAGAATACAATCGAGCTCTGGATTCACCCTGTCCACATGTGCCTGTTGTAATTTTTCCTCAATCATTATCAGTTCCTTTTCTGCTTCAGCTGTTAATTCTCTGGGACTGTTCAAATGAATTATTAGATCAGGTGTTATTCCAATAGCTGGTCATAGACTGGAAATGTCTCCTAACAGTCTTTGAAAGTCATTAAGAGTCCGTAGGCAATCTCTCCTAATTTGTGCTCTTTGTATCTTAATTTTTTCAAACCTATTTTATAACCTAAATAATTAACAGAATCTCCCTTTGAATCTTTTCAGGAGCGATTTGCAATCCCCATTTAGGTAAATTTCTTCAAACAGTCTGTTCAAGGTATCCATGTTTGAATCAGATAACAAGATGTCGTCCATGTAATGGTATACTATAGATTTGGGAAATTTCTTGTGTATTATTTGCAATGGTTGGTTCACAAAATATTGGCACAGGGAGGGGCTATTTAACATACCCTGGGGGAGGACGGTCCAGTGGTACCTCCTCGAAGGTTGAGAATTGTTATAAGTAGGCACTGTGAAGGCAAATTTTTCTCTATCTTCTTTTTGCAAAGGTATAGTGAAAAAACAATCCTTTAAATCAATAACTATGAGAGGCCATCCTTTTGGTAATAAAGAGGGCAAAGGAATTCCAGATTGCAGAGGGCCCATAGGTTGAATAACCTTGTTGATGGCCCTGAGATCTGTCACCATTCTCCGTTTACCTGATTTTTTTCTTAACCACAAATACAGGAGAATTCCAAGGGCTGGTAGATTCTTCTATATGTCCAGCATCTAATTGTTCTTGTACCAGCTGTTCTAAAGCCTGTAACTTTTCCTCAGCTAAAGGCCATTGCTTTGTCCATATTGGTTTCTCAGTCAACCATTTTAGAGGCAAGGCTGTTGGTATCTCTGAAGGGACATCAATTGCTTGTTCTTGTACAGCCCGAATGGCCGGTTTTCTCCGTTTGTAATATCTTTTAATATTATTATCAGAAATATAGGCTCTAGAAGTAGCAGGAATGTTAATTTCAGTATTCCATTGTTGTAATAGGTCACGACCCCATAAATTCATTGCGATATTGGCTACATATGGCTTTAATTTTCCTATTTGTCCCTCTAGCCCTATACATTCAACCCATCTCGTGCTCTGCCTTACTCAAGATAGGGTCCCAATTCCCAGGAGTTGAACATTTACATTCTGAAGAGGCTAATACGGATGCCAAGATTCTGGAGTAATGGTACTTACATCAGCACCTGTGTCCAGCAGGCCAGTAATAAAAATGCCATTTACACACACTCTCAGTTTAGGTCTTTGATCATTTATAGAAGTTTGCCAAAACACACGTAACTTATCTTTCTGATCATTATTGCTTGTAACAGTAGGCATGGGGCTTCCTAATTGTCCTGATGAGGCACGTTCTCTGTAGAAACTGGATATGACTGAACCATGTTTGCCATGGGGGCCTGTGAGGCCCCCCGTCTCACGTTTCCCGCCTGTATCAGGTTGCTTGGCCTATCTCTTGTAGACCTGCATTCATTCGTCCAATGTCTGCCTTTTCCACATCTTCTACATAAAGTTGAAGGCTGAGTCCTCCTATTTCTGTTATTTCTAGAAGATGCATTATTATTATTATTTCAGAAAGATGCATTATTATTATTATTATTATTTCTGAAAATCCGTTGTCTACAATTCCTTTTCATATGACCCATTTTGCCACAATTAAAACATTTGGTATTCTGGTGTCTCCTTTTACCATTGGAAATTGCTTCTTCTACCCATGCTTCAGTGCCATAATCAAATGTATCAACATTGAGTGTATGCAAGCCCCATTCTTCCAAGGGCGCTGATCTGAGCTTTAAAGGCCCCCAAATCCTTTTGCATTCCACATTTGCATTTTCATAAGCCAAAGACTCAATCATTATACATCTTGCTTCTGGGTCAGATATCCCTATTTGTACAGCCTTAGTTAATCTTTGTAAAAAGTCACTAAAGGGTTCTCTCTGACCCTGTTTAACTCTGACAAATGATTCCATTCTCTGTCCTGGGTCTTGTACCCTGTCCCAAGCCCTTAAGGCTGCTGTAGTACACATGGAGAGTGTGTTTTCATCTAAATTAGCTTGTTCCTGAGGGTCGGAAAAGAGCCCTTCACCTAGAATTTTATCTAGGGAAATGTCAATTCCCTTTGCTTTTTCCTGCTGTTCTAAGAGTCTAGCCTCTTGCCTGAATAAGCATTGCTATTTCAATTGCGGTCCACTCTCAAGTACTGCAGAGCTCAGCTGGAGCCAGTCCAAGGGGGTTGCTCTGCTTGTCGTGGCCCAAGATCTTAGCATCTCTTTAACAAAAGAGGCTTGCATCCCAAAAGTCATAACAGCCTGTTTAATTTCCTTGAGGTCATTCATACGGACAGGCTCCCATGTATCCTCCTTGATGACCCTAGGGTTTCTGGAACCAACGACCTTCTCTGTTGTAATTACTGGAAAGGCAGGTAGAGCTGTAGGTAGAGCGTTGTGGAAATTGTCCCAGAGAGATTTACCCACAGATGTAGTTAAAATTTGCCTTTCTACCCTTTGCTCTTCTTCATCAGAATTTAGAAATTCCTCAATCTTTTCAATTCTATTCACCATTGCCTTCTGCAATGTCTGAATCTCCGGTCCAGAATTATGTTCCAAAGCCTTCATTGAGGATTCTAAAGTATGAAGTTTGTCCATTAGAGATAACATCTCATCTTTGGACATAATTTTTATGGCATAAACCGTGCCTTCTTGTATTGACAATCTTTCCGTCAATCTGTCATAAGCTTTAGACAAAATCCGATTGTCACATTCAGCAGTTATGATTCTCTCAGTTAATGTTTCATTTCCTACAGAAAGGGACTGAATCTTATTGTCCAAATCAGCTGTTCCCTCTTCCATAGTAATGAATTTCTCCTTAATATCAGCCACTAATGTTTCAGTTCCTACAGAGAGGGACTGAACCTTACAATTCAGATCAGCTGTTCCCTCTTCCATAGTAATGAATTTCTCCTTAACATCAGTCTGGAGAACTTCAAACTGATTCTTGAGAAGATTGTTATCAGTCTGGAGAACTTCAAACTGATTCTCGAGAAGATTGTTATCAGTCTGGAGAACTCCAAACTGATTCTTGAGAAGATTGTTATCAGCCTGGAGAACTTCAAACTGATTCTTGAGAAGATTGTTATCAGCCTGGAGAACTTCAAACTGATTCTTGAGAAGATTGTTATCATTCTCAATTGTTTTTAAGCGTTCAATCTCTGCCTTAAGAGTCCTGGATTCGTCTCGTAAAGAGTTTTTCATATTTCTATTATCAAACCATTTGGTGCCAATGAAAACTACGAATCCCAGAAGGATCCATAGATGTGGGGTGATAGACACCTCTTGTAAAATCTCCCACATGGTACAATTAAAAAAACTGTTAATTTCGTGAACAGTAATGTGTTCAGACATTTTATTTATAAAAGAAAAATTTTTTACCTGATCGGTTCCTGCCAGTTGTTGGTCTCTGTGTTTTTGGAGCCTGTCCTAGAACTAGCTCTTGTAGACCAGGCTGGCCTCAAACTCACAGAGATCCCCCTGCCCTTGCCTCCCAAGTACTGGTATCAAAAGCGTACGCCACCACTGCCCGACTAAGTCACTTTGTATCAGACCAAATCTGCCCCTGTGGCAGCTTTTGTTGCAAAACCGCAGGTACTTGAGCTTCTGCTAATTCAGGCAGTGGGGTTCCGCTGCAAAACTTAGCCAAGGCAGGCAGAATGGGCCTGTGTGGCAGAGTATGTCTCGGACTCGGCACTGGGGCCAGAGTCACGAACAGAAAAACAGCACCCAGGAGGGTGCTGTGTTAGCTAGCGGGCTACCTGCTTGAGTCGGGGGCAAAATAGCCCGACGTTGGACGCCAAAATGTAGCGGCGTAAACAAATGCGGACAGTTTGTAAAAATATATATAGTTTTAATGTAGAAATAGACTTACAGAACCACCGTTCCAGTGGAGACCAGGAAAGTAGAAGAGACAGCTCAGAGCACGCTTGCCAAATTTATAGGAAGACATTAGCCCGAGGCGAACATGCCCCCTAAGGGGCGGGACTTATCCCTACATATTGAGAAACAGCCTTTTTTATTTCTGCAGGATCTTCAAGGAAAGCTTTCTTCATGCTCCTCTGCTTACTTCAGCGAAACAGCCGCTAACACATGGGTCTGGAAGACTGTGCGCGATCTCTGTCTATAGCTGAGGGACTGTCCACTACATGAACTGTTCATGAACAGAACAGGTCAGGGATGATTTTGCTTCATGGAATCTGAGAATAGACTAAAATTCTATCTAGCTGCCATAAAAGTTCATTTTTTTTAGTGTATTTGAGCTCTGAACAACCTATTAATAATATGAGAAAATATATTTATTCTTTCAGAGTTTGTAAAAATATGTCGATATAAACATGAGTAAGTTTATTTTTCAATTTATGAGTTGTAATTTTAATTGTAAAAAAATATTTGTTCTGTTATAAGCACCTAATTTTAGGAAAAGTAAAACATAAGTTTTGGAATGATGTTTCAAATTTTAAATTAAGTTTAGATTATCAAATGAAGTTCTCAGTGCACACATTAGTTTGAAACATTAGAATGAAAAGTAAAATGATTATATCCATACTAAAGTGTGGATATTAATGATATGAACTAAAACCAACAATAATTATGAGAAATATGCAATGGAAGAGAATTGTAATTTTTAAAAAATATTTCATTCCTAAAAGAATAATATCAAGAAAATTTAAGTTATGAATGAAAACCTTAGAGAATACACATCATATAAATCTAACAATAGCTTAATCAGGGTAATACTATTTCAGGCAATGTTTTAACCACAAATACATTACTATAAGTAATATTATCTAGTTTATTATGTTCATAATTTAAGAGTATGATTTTATGTCAAATTTGGCATAATAAAATATGGATACTTTAGAAAATCAAGACCTAATGTAGCTCAGAACGTAATAACTGAGGCATTTAGAAGACAAAGTTTTTTCAATATATAAGTTAATTTTAATTGAACTTTTAATACATATTAATTTAAAATCAATGGAGTTCAACAAAAATCTATTAATACTAGTCTAGGTAGACAACTAGAAACTACCCCTTGTAGTTACTTTTATCTATAAATGTTATGTGCCAAATCATTAATATTCTTCTTTAATCAAATTTTAGAAATACAGGTTGGGGGAAAATGTGTAATTTAAGCTAATGATTATAGTACATAAAATACTAATGATATGTATAAAAAATGTACTTCTATATATACATGAACATTTCAATGTTAAAAATACAGAAATATTAAGTGTAGTCTAGCATTCAGACTGCTTTAAGAATATAAATTATTTTGTTTATTTATAAACTTAGTTTTATAATAATTGTCTAATAATTAATATTATTTTCTAAATTATTTCTCTTTTTTTCTGACTGCTTGCGAGTGTATTTGCATACATATGTCACATGTGAGCAGGCACCCACAAAGGCAAGAAGAAGGTGTTGGACCTTATGAAACTGGAGAAACAGACAATTTTAAACTGCTTAGCATAGGTCCTGGGAACTGACATAGACCCTTTAGCCATGCTTGCCAGCACCAAAGTTAACAATCTTAAGCTCAATTTTAATTGACCATAAATATAACACAACTAAGTTATAAAAGTATTGTGTTGTTTAATTATCCTCTTGTCTTTTACTAGAAATCTCCTATTTTTTTTTTGATAGCACTAAGTACTAATTCTCACAAAGGAGCTTGTATATTAAGAAGGATTCAGTGAAAAAATTAAGATCAAATGGCATTTAAGAAAAATGTAGGAATTATGCTCAGTTCAACAATTAGAAAGTTTTTTTGGATATCACTCATTTTTAAATGCAACAGTTATTAAATATTTCTGGCTCTATGAGACTCCAGTTTGTTTTGCAACTACTCAGCTTAAATATTTTAGTGAGGTGGTGACCACTGATCATCTGTCCTAATTCAGTTCCAATAAAACATATTTCTAAGATAGGCAACAAACCAGTAGATCCTGTGTGGCATCACTCAACAAACCTTCCATTTAAGCAGAAAGATGTTTGGAGGATATTTAGGACTTCAAAAAATTTATAAACTATAATGGAAAGAATAGTCACTCAGGGAACAAGCAAACAAGGCAAAAAATACACTAGGGTGTTTATTTCTGACAGAAGTTTGGAAGCAAATTCCTGGTGATTGTAATTGTATGCTTTATATTTTAAAATCTCGATTCACACTGATAAAATCAATCTACTTCAAAGTTACCAAATTAAGCTTGTTTGAGGTTTTTCATTTAGCACAAATGTGAACATCAAGGAAGTATGAACCACAGTGAGAGAAGCTATGTCATACCCTTCTCCAGTGTTTCTATGAACAAAAGCAGGGTCAACAGTGTCTCCTGTCCAAGGAAATCATTTTTCATAAGTTATCTGTCCAGAAAGGAACGGGGCATCAAGAACGTTCTACCTGGGTGGCTGGGTGAATAAAGATTTCTAAATCCATTCTTGCAGAGTCAGTGAGTCGGCATGATGATAAACACGGGAGAACAAAGCAAACAGCTGTGTACAGACAGCAATTGAAGAAAGGCATCCAAAAATACACAGAAAATCCATGTGATTCTTATCTCGCAAGAAGCATTTCTCAGAAGTAGACTTTGAATCACTTTGATGTGAATCAGGACAGATGATTACTGTGTCCTGGAACATCTGATTGCCTGATTCACATGAACTTTTAAGAGTGGTTGGAAAGAAATGGACAATTCAAATACCCCACCATATTTTTATTGAAATGAAAAAGAGTGGAAATCTTAAGTGGATTTTTGGAAACACATTATTAATATTTAAATAATATTTTTATTCTAAACCTTTATTTATACCTTGTAAGAATAATAAACTATAAAATACCAAGAGGCTTTGCCATTTCCATGAGGTAGAACAACAACTGTACAAAGTTATAGGAAAAGCAGTAATATTTCATTGATAAAACTAAACTCACTTTAATCAAAGATATTACAGCATTGCTTTGAGAGTTATAGAGTACAGTACTTAACTGCAGACCTGGTTATGGTTAATCAGGCTCCTTGGTTACACTTTTTGACTGTAGAATGTTCTATTTCTGTAAAACGGAGATGCTTTGGTCACGTTTAAGAGCATGGTTGAACTTGAAGGAAATGCTGAGTGAAATAAAGGAGATACATGCCTAAAGACAAATATTGTGCACTTTTATTTATATACAAGGAGTGGAGGAAGTCCTGAGTAAATAATATCCTGAGTGAATATGTACTGTTTACATGGACACAGTCATGCCAAGCCAATGAGAATGGCAAAGTCTTCCCCACTGGAATGAACCTCAAGGGGACAGCAAAGCCTTCCTCGGGAGTTGGAGTGAGAACATTGATATTGTATGCAGAAAAAGTCCACCTTAGCTTTCTCAGCCCTGATACTTATGAACAAAACTTCTTCCCTCTAGAGAATGCTCCTACCAAGATTAGATAAATCTGTTTCCTTGATCCAGCTGTATACCATAATTCTGTGACATTATTTCTTTCTAATAACCATGCCTCCTTGCTCAGCTCTATGTGATAACCCTACCTCCCTGTTCAACTTATGAGGATGCTGTGGATTCTTCATCACAGAGTCCAGCCCACCCAGCATCAGTTTTTCTATGTCGGTCTTTTCCTCAGTCTCTCACTCGCTGTTAAGTCTGTCCCATTAAAGGATCTTAAAGTAATAAATCACAACTCAGAAAAGGACAGGAAGTTGATATTCTATTCTCTTCATTTGAAAGTACATCTTGTTCATTCTGAGAAGTTATAACAAAGTTCTCAGTTATATTTTTCTCCTCCATTTCACAGTATTGATGCTAGAGAACTGTTCAATTATTTTCTCTGTAATTTCTTTAATTATAAGCTGCTAAGTTTTTGTTTTTGTTTTTGTTTTGTTTTTTGTTTTTTCGAGACAGGGTTTCTCTGTGGTTTTCGAGCCTGTCCTGGAACTAGCTCTTGTATACCAGGCTGGTCTCGAACTCACAGAGATCCGCCTGCCTCTGCCTCCCAAGTGCTGGGATTAAAGGCATGCACCCGGCAGCTGCTAAGTTTTAAAGGCAGTCAATAACCTTAATTTCGTGTTGAAAACAAGTGGTCCTTTGTTTCAAAATTTATTCAAATTAGAGAAAACTGACAAACACAGTTGCAGTGCTTACAAACCCACAAATGTTTAGTGCATTTTAAATTTTGACTTTTAAATATCTAAAATAATTTTATAATTATTTCAGCGTATATTTTCAGACTATCATTAATTCCATGCAAACACATTTAAATACATTTTTCTTATATATATTCACATTCCATGTAGAGTGACTATATAATAAAGTAGTGCAAGCAAGAAAATAGTTAATAAATTAGGACAGTCTTTAAGGCCGTGGATGTTCTTTGAAACTTAATAAAATATCATTTACTAGCTGAAAGAAACATCTAAAATAGCTATATTGTGAACATATTCAAAATACACATTGCTAATAAATTATAAGAAAATTGTGACCAAACTTATTCTAAAATATTAAGTTCGAAGTCTGTTAAATGAAATAGAAATTTCAGTTAGAGTTTATTCGTGGTTTCAGACCACAGCATGGTAGAAGCATCTTCAATGCTTATCATAATGACAACAACATCTAAAAACAGTATAATTCTATAGTGGACAAGACACAAGAAAAAAATCAAAGCATCTAGAACCTACCTGACTAGTTGAGAGGTCATCTTGAAAGAAAATTAAAAAGAAATTCCTCCCAAATGGCAACATCAAGGAAGACAGATATTGGACAAAAAAATTTTCTCCACTATGGGCAGCAAGATACTGATCAACTATGATGAATCCTCTCTCAACTTCTTATATTGAATTGGAATATTTTATCACAGGGGTAATGTCTCAATATGCTTTTGTGTTTTTAGCGTGTATGATAATGTAATATGTCATGTACTCATCAAGTGTTAGATGATAATTCAATACATCTGTATAAAACTGAGGAATGCAATCTCCTAGTGACCCCAGTGCAGATGAATTCATGAAATTCTTAAAGTAACTGACTCTTCAGACACAATGAGAGTATATTTTGGCCATAAAAAAGAAACTTTTATGTTTATTCTAGAAAAATGTATGTGGACTTAGGTCATTATAGGGAGGGGCTATATATATAAATTTAAAAATATTTTTTTACATTTGCTCAAATAATAATAGCCTTGTATTTCTGTTTTTAATTTTATGTGATAATATTTAAAATATATTGACATGGATTAGACACAGTGTTGTACAGATAAACCTGGTCAAATGGATATATAGATAAACCAGTCACATCAAGTAATATACACCGATATATGTAGTGTACCCTATACATTAAAGAAATCATATTATTTTTTGGATGTCCAAAACAAAAAGAAGATAACCTCTAATAACTAGGTATGTGCTGAATAAAAATGATTACTTGCTTCCAAAAAATGTAAAATCATGGAAGCAAAAATCAAAATGGTGGTTCCCAGAGCCTGAAGCATATGAGTACTGAGAATAAGCTAGTCAAAGGGAACAAAATTTTAGTGAGATAGGAGAATAAGCTCCATGAACATATTGTATCCCATGATGACTATAATCAATAATAAATTCTGTATTCTAAAATTACTTAGAAGTTAGATTTTGATTGTTCACTGGAAATAGTTTAATATGAAGTAACATCACTTTAATAGTGTGATTTACCTATTCCAGTATTTTTGAATGTTCTCAAACATTCAAAATAATTTTAAAATAAATAGTAAATATCCAAAAATGATCTCTAGTCCTATATTAAAATGTGAAGTAATACAGTGACTCAACGTAACATCTTGCATGTTTATTGCAGAAAAATCCATTCCTAAGCTTTCAATGAACTGCAAGGATCTTAAATCATCAGTGTATTCTTACACTTTTCACTAGAGCACTGTTATTCTCACATGGTGTAGAAAGTTCTTTGAATCAACAACTACGCAATACCTTAGTCAGCATCATGTGCTGATTCACCAAGGTTGAGTCCTCTTAACAATCCTGAGAGAATGTGTTAAATGATGACAATTATAATCATACAAGAAGAGAAATTCAAAAATGTCAGTCATGGTTTGAGTGGAATCCCTAGCCTTGAATCAGCACAACACTTTTTTCTTTTTCTCCTACTCATCTTCTAAACTCTCTTTCCTACACTTGGGCTGAAGAACTACTCCACAGCAATTTTACTTGAAACTTTTATTTTTACTTCTTCAGTTGTTTACTTTTGTTGCTGGTTTGTTTAGTTTGGTTTGAATTACTATCAAATAATGATTGCCACAGTAATGGTAAATTAGTTTTCGATATAAACATAATTATTGACAGCAAAAACAGGTTGTATCATGCCTTTCATCAGTCTGATGGTGAAAGGTTTGGGGTGCATGCCAGAAGATACATAAGGGTTATATGGAAAGAAGCTCAACCAAAGCTGTAATCCTTAGCTAAGGGCAGTGCTAAATGCCAGCGGATTATCAGGGGCAAAAGGCAGCATAATACAACAATCTCAATACCCTTCTCTATGATGCTTATATGTACTTGTTTCCTATTTCCTCCCTCCTCTTCCTTTCCCTCCCTCCCTTTCTTCCTCCCTCTCTCCAACCTTTCCTTTCTCTCACTCTCCTCCATTCCCCCCGCTCTCTCTTCTCTATCCCTCTGATTCTCTTCTTTCCTTTCTTTCTTTTTTTTCAGTGACAGAGTCACAGGATATACCTCTGACCATCCTGGAATTCTCTCTATATAACAGCTTGTCTTCCCACTCACAGAGTTTCTCTTTCATTCACCTCCCAATTGCTCAGATTAACTGAATGTGGCACCATACCCTGCCTGGTAAGACTTGTCATTGGCTGAGCACCACCAGGAACTGAGGTGAGTGAAGCTTATCATCAGAGCACAATCTGAACCCTACCTTCTATATATAGTATAGAGGATAAAGAGTTCTGTAGCAACAATTAGATGATGTTTGTTATGTCCTTCTAATTTAGAATTTAAATAAATAATTAAATCTATTTCCCAGTAATGAAAGTCTAGTTAGCTAAAATCATATTACTATAATTGTATATAGAAATAATGAAGAAATCTACAGAGACTGCTGAATCAAGCTCATGGAAAATCATGAACACTAGATTGACAGCTGTGGAGCCTCGGTTGGAATCAACTAGGCCCTCCATATATGGCAGACAGTGGTGAAGCTTGGGCTATATGAGGGACTGCTAGAAGTAAGACCAGGATCTATCCCTGGTGCATGATATATCTCATTGGAGCCCGTTTCCTACGGTGGAATGTCATGCTCAGCTTTAATGAAAGGGGAGGGTGTTGGCCAAGCCGTTACTCATTTGGAATAATGGATGAAAGTTGGGCAGGGGGAGGGAGAGGTGGGAGTGAGGAGAAAGGGTAGGAGGGAGAGGTGTTATTTGAATATAAAATGAAATATATAATAATAAATATAAAATGAAATAATAAGTGATTTAAAAAAATATAAAATGAAATAATAAATAATTTAAAAATAATATAAAATGAAATAATAAATATAAATATAAAATAAAATAATAAATAATTTTAAAATAATATAAAATGAAATAATAAATAATTTTAAAAAATAATGCTTATCTCCCCAATTCATATTTTTTCTATAGGCTTATCATATGTTGCATTTTATTAATATTTTTATTAGCTCTGCCTTCATTTAATAATTTTTAGCTCTTCTCCATTAATATAGATATATGGTGGTTTGAAAGAAAATGTCCCCCAAAAGGAGTGGTGCCATTAGGAGGTGCTGCATTGCTGGAGTTGATGTGGCCTTGTTGGAGGAAGAATGTCCCTGTTGAGGCAGGTTTTCAGGTCTCATATATGCTCAAGCAACACCCAGTATCACAGATCACTTCCTGTCCCCTGCTTATCATGATGTAGGACTCTTGGCTACAGCACCATGTGTGTCTGCATATCATCATATCACAGTGTAATGATAAAAGACTAAACTTCTGAAACTGTAAGTGATTCTCAACTAAATGGTTTTTCTTTAAAATTGTCACTGTGAAGTTATGTTCTATCTTTACAGTGATAGAAATCCTAAGATATGTGTGTCACATAAGGGCATCGACTTTTCTGCTTTGTTAAGTGAAGCAATCTTAGCACCCAAAATTCTAATTACTTTATACTGTATAAGTAGATATTTTAAAACAACTGTAGAGGAGAACATAAATTTATTCTAATGTAAAGCCTATAATTTAAGAAAATCTAAAAGCTATGAAATTAGACTTATGGAATTTGATATATATATACATATATATCTCAAAGAGAGAACTGTGTAGAGTTCTCACTAAGGATAATAAACTATGTATATATTAAAATCGTTGTAAAATAAGTTTTCTTTTCATTTGGATTTCCACCGATAAACTTGACTCTTAAGTGCAAACTATTGCATTACTTATTTTTCAGTAATCAATTTTGTGATTTGAAACACAAGAGGTAAATTTTATCTTAAATAAATCTAAGACACTTTTTCAGATTTAAAATTGGAAACTTATTTAATGTACTTATTAATGTATTAATGATGAAAATGTACAGTTATGCTTAGAATCCTCAAGTACATATCAAAGTAAATAAATAGAAAGGAAACCACAATATTTGGCATATGTTGTTGCTTTGATTTTATAATTTTTTATTAAATAAGTTCCTGTCTTTGATGATGGGAAAGAAATAAAGAAAAAAAGATCTTTGTTAGGCTTTTTCTAATCGACTATGATCCAGATTTTTTTCTATCACTTGCCAGGTATTTAATTCAGGACTATTTCCACTACCTACTGACCTCAAATTCAAAAGCCTATACTGTGCAATTAATAATACTTGTATCTCAGAGTGTACACATTTTGAGCTAATGGGAGCCTTCATTATCATGACTTAATTTTGCAGTGTATTATTGAGAGTTCTAATGCTTAGGAGACTGCTTGCTGATTTAGTTGTCATGAGGTACTGGTACAAACCTCCAACTATTAAATAATTATTAATAAGTTAAGATCAAGAGGTGCTAATCCTTTGTCAGCCTATGTGCAATGAACAAGTGTGACTCAATGAGGTACAATTATTTCGCAATCTTTTCAACCAAAACACATACTTAGCCTTTAGACATGGACAGTCTGTATTTTAATTAAAGAACGGATATTTCAAATAAAGGTGTATATATTTTTGAAGGTTTTATCCATCTTCATGCTCCCAGTTTCCTGAAAATCCAAAGATATAGCCACAACATTGTGGTATACTGTTTGATATATATGATTTCTGCTTAATATTTGATTATATTTATTTGGTCTGCCATTATGTTACTATTAAAATAAATGAGAGCTAGAATTAATGTCATTAGATTTCCTCATATTTTTGATTGCTACACAATTTCGTAAAATGTTGTTAATTATGTTTTATACTATAGAGATTTGTATAATATCTCTTTGGGGTTTATAAAGCTTCAGTGCTCTTTTAGCATTATTTAATTTTCTATGTGCATTCTTCTCTATGTATAGAGAAGGATAATACATGCAAAAACTATAAACAATAAGATGGACTGTAATGTAATAATGACTTTAAATAATTACCTTTTTCAAATATAAGCAAAACACTATTCTAGATATATTGTGATATATTTATAAACAAAATTGACTAAAACTTTCTATCTGGAGAAGAGCTAATTACCTCTGCAAGGAATACAAACCTATCTTCCCCAGACAATAATCCAGCTTACTACCAGACAGGTTAAGGATTTATTGAAGAAAGACATTTAATATCTATTTTAAAATATAATCCTACTCTGTATTTAATATGTATTTTATAGTAAAATCCTATATTAACATATAAAATTGATCTTCTACAGACCAATCAGCATACAACCAGAGAAGTCAGGATTGTTGAAGAAAGACATTTGATATGTATGTTAAAATATGCTCCTAACCAAGTATCGGTCATGCATATGAAAGATAAGTCATAATATATGTTGACCTGAGATTCCTAATCAATGTCAATAAAATCTAAGACACCATTTTATTGAATTATAATTAAAGATTTCTAAGAGAAACAAGGAAGGGGACTGGTATCCTTGATTTAAAATATATCTAAAAATTAACACTTTTTCTGGGAATTAGAGCGGCCAGACCCATCTTTCATAAAAAGCTCTGAATCAATAACCATTGCCAAATTGGCCACTATATTTCCTTTACATTGAAGGTCTGATGTGCCAAGGACAGGATAAATTAAGGTGTAACCCTATAGATACATGTGGAGATATCTATCTATATCTCTGTGTTCACACAGAGAGAGAGAAAGAGAAAGAGAGAGGTATGAATGGTTTAGAGTTAAAAGGTCCTTTTACAAGGCAGTAAGACAGGCAGACACTATAGACTCACTGAATAATCAATAAGTATGCCAGAATGTTCTTTGGTTCTGATTATAGCTAAAACACAGTATTGTCATGTTTCATTGATCTACACTATTCACTTTTTTCATGTTCACTAACCTAGAGTGTACCATGCCCATAAAAAATGGCCTGCCAATACAGATGTGCATAAACTTAAGCTTACCTTGCTGTAATGTTTCCAGAACTTCTGGAGCCATATATCTCATAGAGGATGTGGGTGCCTTCCTTTGTGTCTACTTCTTGTTAGAACTCTATGGTGTAGACCCACACATACTTATTTAAGTTCCATTTCTCATTGATATGAGAAATAACAATTACTAACAAAAAGCAGTTAAACAAAAAAAAGTTTATTGAAGCACATTTTTTGGGAGATATGAATAACCATGTGGGGAAGGTATGTCTGCTATGGTACAAAGCTGTGTGCCCAAATCTCAGTGCATAAAAAAATCTGAGAAAACTGAACATCTGTGCTCTATTTGCTTTCTCCTCTAGAAGTAGTTTGCTTCTGTTGTTTTCCAGTCTAAGACCCAATTCAGGAGAATGGTGCTATCCATAATCAAGAAGTGCATTCCCTCATATCAACCTCTGAGAACACCAAGAAAGACATCCACAGATGTACTTTGCCTTAATAATTCTACATAGAGTGAGAATTTTCTGAAAACTAACTACTGCATGCTTTTTTGTTAAAAATGAATGACATTTTGGTGAATGTCATTTTGGTGAATCTGTAAAACAAAGGAATCAAAAACTCCAAGGAAATGAGTGACACTTATTTCAGCTAAGAGGCAGGAAGAAGAGAATACCATCACAAAACTGAGGCAGCTTTTTTTCAATTTCTTTTCTTTTTTTTTAAAAAAAAGGAAATAATCTTTTTTCAGTTTACATACCAATTCAGTTCCCACTCCCTCCCCTCCTCCTATTTCTTCTACCTACACTCCCACCTCATACACTCCTCAGAGAGAGTAAGGCACATTGCTTTGGGAAAAGTCCAAGGCACACCCTAAAATATCTAGACTGAGCAAGGTATCCATCCAAGAAGAATAAGTTCCCCAAAAGTTAGTACAAGCAGTAGGGATAAATCCTGATACCACTAACTGTGGTCCTACAGTCTGCCCCAGTCATACAACTGTAACTCAAATTCAGAGGGTCTAGTTGTTTTGATGCTGGTCGCTTCCCTGTGTGACTGGAGTTGGTGAGCTCCCATTAGCTCAGGTAAACTGTTTCAGTGGGTATAACCATCATGTTCTTGACATCTTCACTCATATTCTCACACCCCCCACTCTTCAACTGGAGTTTTGGAGCTCAACCCAGTGCTCCCCTGCTGGTCTCTGCCTCTGTATCCATCAGTTGGTAGATGAAGGTTCTTTTGTGACATTCAAGACATAAATCAATCTACTTGTTGAAAGTAGGTTTAAAAAGACATAAATCAATCTTACTACAGGGCAAGGTCAGCTTTGGCACCCTATCCAACATTGTTTAAGGTTTTATCTGGGGTCATTTTTGTGGATTTCTGGGAATTTCTCTATTGCCATGTTTCTTGCTAGCCCCATAATGACTCCCTCAATCACAGTATCTCTTTTCTTGCTCTATCTCTGTCTTTCCTCCATCTTGATTATCCCATTCCTCAAGTTCTCCTCTCCCCTCTGCTTCTCCCATCCACTTCTGATTCCACCCTCCCTTCTGCCTTCATGGCCATGCTCCCAATTTTTTCAGGGAATTTTGTCTCCTTCCTCTTTCCAGTTGCATCTATTTATATTTTTCTTAAGATTCACCTAGTTACTTAGCTTCTCTAGGATCACAAATATCCTTTGCTTTACAACTAGTATCCATTATAAGTGACTACATACCATGTTCATTTTTCTGGGTCTGGCTGACATTACTCAGGTTGGTTTCTTCTAGTTCCATTCATTTGAATGCAAATTTTAAGATGGTGTTCGGTGTAGGAGGTCCTTCTGTATTTGTGTTGCTTTCATTGGTTGAATAAAGAAACTGCCTTGGCCTTTTGATAGGGGAGAGCTTAGGTAAGCGAGGAAAAAAGAACTAAATGCTGGGAAGAAGAACAGAGTGGCAGAAGCCATGGTTCTCTTGCCCAAGACAGATGCTGTTTAGACTCATGCTGGAAAGCCAGTCAAGTGACAATACATATTAATGGAGATGGGTTAAACTAATATGTGTGAGTTAGCCAATAAGAGGCTAGAGATACTGGGCCAGATAGTGTTTAAATAAATACAGTTTCTGTCTGGTTCTTTCATGTGTAAGCTGGGCAGGCGGGATGAACAAAGGGCCCTTGCTCTTATTTCAACAGTCATATTGTTTACACCTGAGTAGTATTCCAATGTGTAAATCTACAAAATTTTCTTTCTTTTTTGTTTGTTTGTTTGTTTTTTGCTTCTTTGTGGGTTTTTTTTTGGTTTTTTTGTTATTTTTCTTAATTTTTTTAATTAAAAATGTCTGCCTTTTCCCTGCCTCCCTTTTCCCTCCCCCTCCTCCCACTCACCACACCCCACTCCCCTCTGCCTCCCTCTCCAGTCCAAAAAGCAATCAGGGTTCCCTGCCCTGTGGGCAGTCCAAGGTCCTCCTCCCTCCATCCAGGTCTAGGAAGGTAAGCATCCAAACCGACTAGGCTCCCACAAAGCCAGTACTCAAAACTCAGTGCCATTGTCCTGGGCTAATCAGCAGCCCTCATTGTCCACCATATTCAGTGAGTCCGGTTTTATCCCATGCATTTTCAGTCCCAGTCCAGCTGGCCTGGGTGATCTCCTAATAGATCAGCCACACCGTTTCAGTGGGTGGATGCACCTCTTACTGTCTTGACTTCCTTGCTCATGTTCTCCCTCCTTCTGTTCCTCATTTGGACCTTGGGAACTCAGTCCATTGCTCCAATGTGGATCTCTGTCTCTATCTCCATCCATCACCAGATGAAGGTTCTATGGTGATATGCAAGATATTTGTTAGTATGGCTATAGGACTGGGCCATTTCAGGCTCTCTCTCCTCAGCTGCCCAAGGACCTAGTTGGGTACATCTCTCTGAACCTCTGAGAACCCCTTTAGAGTCAAGGCTCTTCCCAACCCTAAAATGGCTCCCTTAATTAAGATATATACTTCCCTGCTCCCATATTCATCCTTCTATTATCATAACCATCCCATTCCCCCAAGTTCTCCCTATCCTCCCCTTCTCACCCTTCTCTCCCCATCTCCCCTTTCCCCCAACCAATACAACCCCCTAGTTCCCAAAGTTTTGCCCAGAAACCTTGACTACATCCAATATCCAGGAGGAAAACTATATGATTTTCTTTGGGTTCACCTTCTTATTTAGCTCTTCTAGGATCGCAAATTATAAGCTCAATGTCCTATATTTATGGCTAAAAACCAATCATGAGTGAGTACATCCCATGTTCATCTTTTTGGGTCTGGGTTACCTCACTCAGGATAGTGTTTTCTATTTCCATTAATTTGCATGCAAAATTCAAGAAGTCATTGTTTTTTACCACTGAGTAGTATTCTAATATGTATATATTCCACACTTTCTTCCATTGAGGGGCATCTAGGTTGTTTGCAGGTTCTGGATATTACAAATAATACTACTATGAACATAGTTGAACAAATACTTTTGTAGTATGATAGGGCATCTCTTGGGTATATTCCCAAGAGTGATATTGCTGGGTCCTGGGGTAGGTTGATCCCAAATTTCCTGGGAAACCGTCACACTGCTTTCCATAGTGGTTGCACAAGTTTGCATTCCCACCAGCAATGGATGAGTGTACCCCTTCCTCCACAGCCTCTCCATCAAAGGCTTTCATTGGTATTTTTGATTTTAGACATTCTGACAGGTGTAAGATGGAATCTCAAAGTTGTTTTGATTTGCATTTCCCTGATCGCTAAGGAAGATGAGCATGACCTTAAGTGTCTTTTGGCCATTTGAACGTCTTCTGTTGAGTACTCTCTGTTCAGTTCAGTGCCCCATTATTTAATTGGGTTAATTAGCATTTTCAAGTCTAGTTTCTTGAGTTCTTTATGTATTTTGGAGATCAGACCTTTGTCTGTTACAGGGTTGGTGAAGATCTCCCAGTCAGTTGGTTGCCTTTTTGTCTTGGTCACAGTGTCCTTTGCTTTACAGAAGCTTCTCAGTCTCAGGAGGTCCCATTTATTCAATGTTGCCCTTAATGTCTGTCCTGCTGGGGTTATATGTAGGAAGTGATCTCCTGTGCCCATCTGTTGTAGGGTATTTCCCACTTTGTCTTCTGTCAGGTTTAGTGTGTTCAGACTGATATTGAGGTCTTTAATCCATTTGGACTTGAGTTTTGTACATGGTGATAGATATGGATCTATTTTCATTCTTCTACAGGTTGACAACCAGTTCTGCCAGCACCATTTGTTGAAGATGCTCTCTTTCTTCCATTATCTATTTTTAGCTCCTTTATAAAAAAAATCATGTGTTCATAGGTTTGTGGGTTAAAATCCGGGTCTTCTACTCGATTCCATTGATCGACTTCTCTGTTTTTATGCCACTACCAAGCTGGTTTCTATACTGAAGCTCTGTAATAGAGTTTGAAGTCAGGGATGGTAATGCCTCCAGAATTTCCTTTATTGTATAAGATTGTTTTGGCTATCCTGGGTTTTTTGTTTTTCCATATAAAGTAGATTATTGTCCTCTCAAGGTCTGTGAAGAATTTTGATGGGGATTTCATTGAATCTATAGATTGATTTTGGGAGAATTGCCATTTTTACTATGTTGATCCTCCCAATCCAAGAGCAAGGGAGATGCTTCCATTTTCTGGTATCTTCAATTTCTTTCTTCAAAGACTTAAAGTTCTTGTCAAATAGATCTTTCACTTCCTTGGTCAGAGTTACCTCAAGATATTTTATGCTATTTGTGGCTATCGTGAAAGATGATGCTTCTCTGAATTCCCTCTCTGTATCCTTATCCTTATTGTGTAGGAGGACAACTGATTTTTTGGAGTTGATCTTGTATCATGCCACATCACTAAAGGAGTTTATCAGCTATAGGAGTTCTTTGGTAGAGTTTTTGGGGTCGCTTATGTATACTATCATATCATCTGCAAATAACGACAGTTTAACTTCTTCCTTTCCAATTCGAATCCCCTTGATCCCCTTATATTGTCTTATTGCTATTGCTAGAAATTCAAGCACTATATTGAAGATGTATGGGGAGAGTGGACAGCCTTTTCGTGTCCCTGATTTTAATGGGATGGCTTTGAGTATCTCTCCATTTAATTTGATGTTAGCTGTCGGCTTGCTGTAAATAGCTTTTATTATATTTAGATATGACCCTTGTATCCCTACTCTCTCCAAGACCTTTATCATAAAGGGATGTTGAATTTTGTCAAATGCTTTTCCAGCATCTAATGAAATGATCATATGGTTTTTTTCTTTCAGTTTATTTATATGATGGATTGATTACATTGATAGATTTGTGTATGTTGAACCAGCCCTGCATCTCTGGGATGAAGACTACTTGAATATAATGGATAATTTTTCTAATGTGTTCATGGATTCAGTTTGCCAGTATTTTATTGAGAATTTTTGTGTTGATGTTCATGAGTGAGATAGGCCTGTAATTCTCTTTCTTGGTTTTGTCTTTGTGTGGTTTTGGTATCAGGGTAACTGTAGCTTCAAAAAAGGAATTTGGCAATGACTCTTCTGTTTCTATATTGTGAAATACATTAAGGAGTATAGGTATTAGCTCTTTTTGGAAGTTCTGGTAGAATTCTGCATTGAAACCATCTGGTCCTGGGCTTTTTTTGGAAGGGAGACTTTTGATAACAGTTTCTAATTCTTTGCTACTAACAGGTCTATTTAGATTGTTCACCTGGTCTTGGTTTAACTTTGGTGTATGGTACTTACCTAAAGAGATGTCCATTTCTTTTGTATTTTCCAGTTTTGTGGCATACAGGCTTTTGTAGTAAGATCTAAAGATTCTCTGAATTTCCTGTGAGTCTGTAGTTATGTCCTCCTCTTCATTTCTGATCTTATTAATTTGCATGTTCTCTCTCTGCCATTTGATTAGTTTGGATATGGGGTTTTGTCGATCTTGTTGATTTTCTCCAAGAACCAACTTTTTGTTTCATTGATTCTTTAGATTGTTTTCTGTGTTTCTATTTTGTTGATTTCAGCCCTCAGTTTGATTATTTCCAGTCTTCTACTCCTCCTGAACACATCTGCTTTTTTTTTCTAGAGCTCTCAGGTGTGCTGTTAAGTCCCCAATGTATGCTTTCTCCGTTTTCCTTAAGTGGGCACTTAGTGAACTTAATGAACTTTCCTCTTAGCACTGCTTTCATCATGTCCCCTAGGTTTGAGTATGTTGTCTCTTTATTTTCATTTAATTCAAGGAAGACTTTGATTTCTTTCTTTATTTCTTCCTTGACCCAGGTGTGGTTCAGCAGTTGACTTTTCAGTTTCCATGAGTTTGTCGGCTTTCTGGGGGTAGCCTCATTGTTGAATTATAACTTTAATCCATGGTGATCTGATAAAACACCTGTGGTCACTAAAATTTTTTTGTATCTGTGGAGGTTTCCTTTGTTACCGAGTGTGTGGTCAATTTCTGAGAAGGTTCCATGAGCTTCAGAGAAAAAGGTATATTCTTTCCTCTTTGGGTGGAATGTCCTCCAGATGTCTGTTATGTCCATTTGCTTCATTTCCTCCATTAATTCTCTTATTTCTCTATTAGGTTTCTGTCTGATTGACCTGTCCATTGGTGAGAGAGGTGTGTTGAAGTCTCCTAATATTATCGTGTGAGGTTTGATGTCTACCTTGACTTCTAGTAATGTTTCTTTTACATAAGTATGTACTTTTATATTAGGGGCATAGATATTCAGGATTGAGACTTCATCTTGATGAATTGTTCTTGTTATGAGTATAAAATAACCATCCCTATCTCTTCTGATTGATTTTAGTTTGAAGTCAGATTTTTTAGAAATTAGTATGGCACACCCGCTTGTTTCTTAGGTCCATTTGCTTGAAAAACCTTTCCAAACCCTTTACTTTGAGTAGATGTCTATCTTTGTGGTTGAGGTGTGTTTCTTGTAAATAGCAGAATGTTGGATCCTGTTTTCGTATCCAATCTCTTAGCCTGTGCCTTTTTATAGGTGAATTGAGTCCATTGATATTAAGTGATATTAATGACCAGTGGTTATTAACTCCGGTTGTTATTATTTTTTTGGTAATAGAGTTTGTGTGTTTCCCTTCTTTGAGTTGTGCTGGTGAAGGGTCACTAGTTGTCTGAGTTATTATAGGCAGTTTTGGCAATGTTGGATTCCTTGGGTTGTGATTTTCCTTCTATTACTTTCTGTAAGGCTTGGTTTGTGGCTACGTATTGTTTAAATTTGTTCTTATCCTGAAATATTTTGTTTTCTCCATTGATAGTGAACGATAGCTTGGCTGGGCATAGTAGTCTGGGCTTCCTTCCATGGTCTCTTAGTTTCTGCAGTACCTCTATCCAGGACCTTCTGGCTTTCATAGTTTCTGGAGAGAAGTCTGGTGTAAGTCTGATAGGTTTACCTTTTTTCTTTGCAGCTCTTAATATTCTTTCTTTAATTTGTATGTTTTGTGTTTTGATTATTATATGGTGAAGGGAATTTTTTGATCCAGTCTATTTGGTGTTCTGTATGCTTCTTGAATATTCATAAAAATATCTTTCTTTATTTTGGGAAAGTTTTCTTCCATAATTTTGTTAAATAAATCTTCTGGGCCTTTGAGCTGTAATTCTTCTCCTTCTTCTATCCCTATTATTCTTATGTTTGGTCTTCTTATGTTGTCCCATATTTCCTGAATGTTTTGTGATGAGAATTTGTTGGATTTGCTGTTTACTTTAATCAGTGCGTTTATTTTCTCAATGGTGTCTTCAAAGTCTGACATTCTTTCTTCTATCTCTTGTATTCTATTAGTTATGCTTGTTTCTGTAGTCTCTTTTCATTGCCCTAGTTTTTCCATTATCAGTCAGTCCTCGGTTTGTGTTTTCTTCCTTGCCTCCATTTCAGTTTTCAATTCTTGAACTGTTTCCATTACCTGTTTGATTGTTTTTTCTTGGTTTCCCAGGGTATCATTTACGTATTTATTCATTTCTTTAAACTCTTTGTTATACTTCTCTTCCATTTCTATAAGGGCGTTTTTTTACATGTTGTTTAAAAGACTCTATCACTTTCATAATGTCAATTTTTTCCCCTTCTTCTGGATTAGGGTGTCCAAGACCTTCTGTTGTCTGATCACTGGGTTCTGGTGTTTTCATGTTGGTTTTCAGATTGGTGGAGGAATTCTTGCCTTGGCGCCTGCCCATCTCTTCCTTCAAATGCTATCCTATGGATCTTATGGAACAGGATCAGGTTCTCTTGGTGGCCAGGAACCTCACTAAGAACGTTCCTGCCTTGCTGCAGACAGGCTATTAAAGCAAAGCAATTCTCGCCAGCCCCTTTGCCCTCAGCACCCAGTTCTAGCGTCCAAACAGGCTGAGCTGGCAGATCCCATGGCCCCGCAGAAGGGAGAAGAAGGGAGGAGGTTCCTGGGTGCAAACTGGGATGGGTTAGGGAGAGAGAGGCCCCAGCAGAGGGGAGCAGCCCCTGCTGAATGACCGGGGAGTGAAGGGGGTCAGGGAATGTCCCTGCTCTGTTTCCGGGCTCCTGCCACAGGTTAAGAGCACACTCACCAACCACTCTGATGGGTCCCCAGGAAGGATTCTGTCTATGGTCAGAGAATCATGGCGACTCCTGCAACATTTTCTTTATCCACTCTTTAGTTGAGGTGCATCTATGTTTTTCCAGATTCTGGCTACTACTAATAATGCTACTATGAACATAGTTGAACAAATGTCTTTGTAGTATGATTTAGCATATTGTGGGTATATGACCAAGAGTAGTATTGCTGGGTCCTGTGGTGTTGCAAGGAGCTGCTTGTTTGTCCTAGTTGCCTGGCCAGCTTAGACCCAAA
This sequence comes from Microtus pennsylvanicus, assembly GCF_037038515.1. Lineage (NCBI taxonomy): Eukaryota > Metazoa > Chordata > Mammalia > Rodentia > Cricetidae > Microtus > Microtus pennsylvanicus. The sequence continues at coordinate 32,427,137 of NC_134583.1, read as the reverse complement.
ATAATCACACAAAAACCGTAAAAATTAAATCGCTGCTTGACACATTAGCCCTAGATTTTTATTGGTTAACATTTACAGATTAATTTAACACATTTCTATTAATCTCTATATCCCCATGTGGTCATGGCCTACCAGCAAAGTTTCAGCTCATCTATCTCCAGTGTCAGATCCATGGTGTCCCTCTGACTCTGCCTTCTTCCTTCTTTCTTCTAGCATTCAATTCTGTTTTTCCTGCCTACTTAAGTTCTTCCTATCAACAAGAGAGGGCATTTTTTTGTATTCATTAACCTATAAAAGCAACACATAGACAGAAGGACCTCCCATACCTTTCCACTTTTGTCTTTAAACAAAAAGGAAGGCTTTAATTTTAACATAGTAAAATTACATGTATTTACTTTATCTTTTATCATAACTAAGGAAAACTATATCTATTTTTCAACTCCATTAAGTACTCCAGAAGTATTTAATATTACCTAAGTAAACAGGAAGTGCATTATAAGCAACTTCCAAAACTCTATAATTTTATTACAGAGACATATTGTTGCCTGGATAGTCATCCAGAGTTCTTCTGTACCGTTGGGGCATCCATCTTCAGCCTACAGACCCATAATATCCAGCAGATATTTTCATGAAGCAGGAAATTTCAAAGACAGTTTGTCAGTCCCTTTCTTCTATATCCTGCAGTGTGTCTTGCAGACTCTTTCAGGAAGCAAGTTCAGCAATCATTTCTTTGGGTATCCTGCATGTCCAGTCCAACAGTACAGGCAGGAGCTGTTTCTTGACCAAATGGCTAAAAAATTCTATAAGGAGCTTCTTCGATGCCCACTTTCCTCTGGAAGTAATTGTTGCTGCCAGAAGCAGATGTGTCTCATTTTCATGAAATGTCCTAAGTTATTAAAACACTTTAATAGCCTTTGAAAGATTTGAGGACAGCACATCCATCTGAAATATATCTCTATACATCTAGAAAATCTAACATGACTAAAACTGACTCTTATAGATGACTCTCTATTAGCTATATTTCTTAATTATACATTACATTTTTAAATGAGCTGTACAAACACAATAGCTTAATCAAGAGCACAGATATACATATAACAAAATTGACCTTAAATTTGTATCAATAAACCAAGATCCATACAAATGCAAATGTTATGCATATATATATATATATATATATATATATATATATATATAATATCCCCTTTAAATATAAAAAACATTTAAAATAATATTTGGGAACATGGGTGTAGTTCTGTCTATAGTGATTGCTGCTGTTTGAGGACCCAGCAATACCACTCTTGGGAATTTACCCAAGAGATGTTCTATCACAGGTCAAAAGCATTTGTTCAACTATGTTCATAGCAGTATTATTTGTAATAGCCAGAACCTGGAAACAACCTAGATGCCCTTCAATGGAAGAATGGATGAAGAAAGTATGGAATATATACACACTAGAGTACTACGCTGCGGTAAAAAACAATGACTTCTCAAATTTTGCATGCAAATGGATGGAAATAGAAAACACTATCCTGAGTGAGGTATCCCAGACCCAAAAAGATGAACATGGGATGTACTCACTCATAATTGGTTTCTAGCCATAAATAGGGCTCACGGAGTCTACTATAGGCGAATCTAAAGAAGCTAAGTAAGAAGGTGAACCCAAGGAAAAACATATAGTTATCCTCTTGGATAAGGGAAGTAGACAAAATTGCCGGGGAGATAAGTGGGATCTTGGGGGTGGGGTGGGATGAGGGTTAGGGGAGATGGGGAGAGAAAAGGTAGAAGGGAAGGAGGGGGGACTTGGGGAAACAGGAGGATCGGGATAAAGGAAGGTTGGATAGGGGAGCACGGAACCACAATTCTTAGTTAAGGGACCCACTTTAGGGTGGGCAGGAGACTTGACTCTAGAGGGGCTCCCAGGTGCCCAAGCTGAGGTCCCCAGTTAGTTCCTTGGGCAGCTGAGGATAGGGAACCTGAAATGACCCTACCCTAGAGCAATACTGACGAATATATTGCATATCATCCTAGAACTCGCATCTGGCGATGGATGGAGATAGAGACAGAGACCCACACTGGAGCACTGGACTGAGCTCCCAAGGTCCCAATGAGGAGCAGAAAGAGTGAGAACATGAGCAAAGATGTCGGGACCACGAGGAGTGCACCCACCCACTGAGACAGTGGAGATGATCTACTGGGAGCTCACCAAGGCCAGCTGGACTGTTACCAGAAAAAGCATGGGATAAAACTGGACTCTCGGAACATGGCGAACAATGAGGGCTGATGAGACGCCAAGGACATTGGCACGCGGTTTTGATCCTACGCAATGTGCGGGCTTGGTGGGAGCCTAGCCAGTCTGGATGTTCACCTTCCTAGATATGGATGGAGGGGGGAGGACCTAGGACTTACCACAGGGCAGGGAACCCTGACACTCTTTGGACTGGAAAGGGAGGGGGAGAGGAGTGGGGGGAAGGGGAGAGGGGTGGGAGGAGGGGGAGAAGAGTGGGAGGAGGGGGAGAAGAGTGGGAGGAGGGGGAGGGAAATGGGAGGCTGGTGGGAGGAGGTGGAAATTTGTTTTTTTTCTTTTCTTTATCCTCCTTTTATCAATAAAAAAAATAATCTAAAAAAAATTTGTATCAATAAACCAAGATCCATACAAATGCAAATGTTATGCATATATATATATATATATATATATATATATATATATATATATATAATATCCCCTTTAAATATGAAAAACATTTAAAATAATATTTGGGAATATGGGTGTAGTTCTGTCTATAGTGATTGCTGCTGTTTGAGAGTGCTGTTAACCAGGACTTTCATGGTGTATCCTGTGTCCTAGGTTCATCTTAATCAGCAGCTGGGCAAAGTGATTTTTGAGGGTATTCACAGTAACCTTCAGAGGGTCTTGTTATATCATACGACAACAGTCTGGAAGCATTCCATAGGTTCTCATCCTCTGCAGAAACAAGAGAAGAACCTCTTTTCCAAAGCAACATATTCTTAGACCCAAATTTGGAAGTCACAATAGCTGTATAATATATATGCTGGTTTAGATTAGTAGTCCATATAATGAAATGTGTTTCTGTACTTAGCTCATTCACCATCAAAAAATTCAAAGATAACACAGTAATATATATATGTAGTAATATGAGCGGCGGGGCTGGGTCCCCAAAACCCCAGCCGCCTGGCTCGGCTAGCCTATGCCCTGAAATAATTACACAGACACTGTATTCTTTTAAACACTGCTTGGCCCTTAGCTCTAGCCCTTACTGGCTAATTCTGATATCCCTATCAACCCATCTCTAACAATCTGTGAGCACCGGTTTTACTGGGAAGATTCTAGCCTAAGTCCATCCTGGGTCAGAGCTTCATAGCGTGTGTCTTCCCTGGAGCAGGTAGCATGGCGTCTCTCCTGCGTCTGCTCCGGAGAGCAGAGCTGTGGAGTCTGACCTCACTTCCTCTTCCTCCCAGCGTTCTGTTCTGTTTACTCCACCCACCTAAGGGTGGGCCTATCCAATGGGCCTAGCAGTTTCTTTATTGCTTAGCCAATGAAATCAACAGATTGATATGACACTCCCACATCATATATATATATATATATATATATATATATATATATATATATATATGGCTTATTTTTCTTTACTCCTTTTAATCTATGACTATCTGTACTCTGTCTCTTTAAAGATTTTGCCCTTTTTTTTAAAGCATTAACTTTATTTTATGACTCTCCAAACTCTTTTTTGTCTCTCTTGCAAGTCTAAATACATTTATCCAATACTATGGCTCATCTGGATTTGTCCTTATTGCATACATGTAATTCTTTTCTGTCCAGTAGTCCTTTTTAAAATGCTAAGTATGTCTCAAAAACTTAAGCTGTAGCATTATTTTGGCATATACAGTACTATCTACTTCCCTGCCAAGTCTAAAACCTAAGCTGTGCCATTACTATGATATATATGGTACTGTGTGCTTGCTTTGCAGAGTCCAACATGGTGGAAGTACATTCACCACCTCTTCAAACTGGGCACATTGCCCAGTTTTAGGCACACAAACAATCCGTGTTGCCATTAAGCAAGCTGCAGCAGTCTGCTCACAAACTCCATCCAAATGCTCTGTAGCCAGACCTCCTGCCTGAAAGAATCAGAGTTTCACTGGCAGGATGAGGCAATTTCTTTATTCATTAACCAATAAAGGCAACACATAGACAAAAGGACCTCCCACACAACTGAAGTAGGTTGATTTCCAATTTTCAGAAAACCACTATACCTAATTTCCAGAGTGGTTGTACAAGTTTGCATTCCCACCATCAATGGAGGAATGTTTTCTTTATCCTACATCCTCTCCAGCATAAGCAAACATTGATGTTTTCATCTTAGCCATTCTGGCAGTGTAAGATGGCATTTAGAGTCATTTTGATTTGCATTTCCTGAATGGCTAAGTATATTTAACATTTCCTTAAGTGTCTTTTGGTCAAGAATCTTTGTGATTCTTCTGTTGAAAATTCTCTGTCGAGTTCTTTACCCCATTTTGAAATTGGATTTTATGGAATTTTTATATCTAATTTCTTGAGTCCTTTATGTATTTTGGAGATCAGTCCTCTGTCTGATGTGGGGTTGGTGAACATCTTTTTTCCATTGTGTAGGCTGCCATTTTGTCTTGTTGACTCTGTTCTATGTTTTACAGAAGCTTCTCAGTTTCAAGCAGTCTAATATATTTATTATTGCTCCCAGTGTCTGTGCTACTGGTGTTAAATTTAGGAAGTGGTCTTCTGTGCCCATGCATTGAAGAATACGTCCTACTTTCTCTTCTAAAGGTTAAGTGTGGTCAGATTTATATTGAAGTCTTCAATCCATTTGGATTTGAGTTTTGTGCATATTAGTAGACATGGATCTGTTTTCATTTTTCTATATGCATCAAGTTATGCCAGCATCATTTGTTGAAGATGTTTTCCTTTTTCCATTGTACAATTTTAACTTCCATGTCAAAAATCAGGTTTTCCAGATGATAAGCGGGCTGAGAAAGAAATCAGAGAAATACCACCCTTCACAATAGCCACAAAAAGCATAAAATATCTCAAGTAACTCTAACCAAACAAATGAAAGACCTGTATAACAAAAACTTTCAATTTTTGAATGAGAAAATTGAAAAAGACACAAAAAATGGAAAGATTTTCTATGCTATTGAGTAGGTAGAATTAACATAGTAAAAATGGCAATCCTACCAAAAGAAATTTACAGTTTCCATGCATTGCCCATCAAAATCCCATCAAAATTCTTTATGGTCCTTGAAAGAAAAATAATTAAATTCATATGGAAAAGCAAAAATCCCAGAATAGCCAAAGTAATTCTATATAATAAAGGAACTTCTGGAGGCATCACAATCATTAAATATAAACTCTACTACTGAGCTACAGTACTGAAAACAGCCTGTTGTTTGCCTAAAAACAGACAGAAGGACCAATGGAACTGAATCAAAGACCCAGATATCAGTCTGCACACCTATGAACACCTGATTTTTATATCTATAGCCTTGCACAAAACTGAAGTCCAAATGGATCAAAGACCTCAACATAAAGCCAACCACACTGAATACACTTAAACACATTGGCACAGGAGACTGCTTCCTATACATAGCCCCAGTAGCACAGATACTGAGAGAAACAGTTAATAAATGAGACCTTCTGAAACTGAGAAGTTTCTATAAAGCAAAGGACATGGTATACAAAACAAAACAGCAGACTACAGATGGGAAAAGATCTTCAACAACCCCATATCAGACAGAGGGCAAAGAACTCAAGAAATTGGTCATCAAAAGAATAAATAACCCAATTGAAAAATGGGGTGCATACATAAATGGAAAACTATCAACCAAGAAATTTAAAATGGCTGAAAGACCCTTAAGAAATGTTCAACATCCTTAGCCATCAGAGAAATGCAAATCAAAACAACTCTGAGATTTGTTAAACCTTTACCTGTAAGAATGGCCAAGATTAAAAACAATGATAATCACTTGTGTTGGAGAGGCTATAGGGTAAAGGGAACACTCCTCCATTGCTGGTAGGAGTGCAAACTGTTAAAAACCACTTTGGATATTAGTAATTTCTTAGAAAATTAGGAAACAACCTACCTCAAGACCCAGAAATAACACTTTTGGGTTTATTCCTGAAGGATGCTCAATCACACCACAAGGACTTGTCCTCAACTATGTTCATAGCAGCATTATTTGTCATAGCTATAACCTGGAAACAACCTAAATGCACCTCAAATTTAAAAAAAATGGAAAATGTAAATGTGATACATTTACACAATGGAGTACTATACATCAGAATAAAATAACATCTTGAAATTTGTGGACAAATGAATGGATCAAGAAAACATCCTATTGAGTGAGGTAACCCAGGTCCAGAAAAACAAATATCATGTGTATTCATTCATAAGGGGCTTTTAAACAAAGCAAAAAGAAAAACCAGTCTAAAATTTACAAACCTAGACAACAATGAAAATCCTTAAAGAGACATAAATGGATCTAATGAACAACAGAAGTAGAAAAAGACAAAATCTTTGAGTAAACTAAGAGCTTGGAAATCATGGGAGAGGGTTGAAGGAGAGAGAAGAGGAAGTGGATGGAATGGATAAAAATATATAGCTAAATAAAAACATTAAAAATCATAAATAACACTAATATACTAGAATAAATCAAGAGATTTTTCCTATATACAGCAGAAAATGGGTCCTGCTTTTGTATCCATTCTTTTAGCCTTTTTGTCTTTCTATAGGTGACTTGAGACCATTGATGTTAAGATATATTAATGACCAGTGACTGTTAATTCTTGCTATTTTTCAGTGGTAATGTTTATGTGTTTCCCTTCTTTGGAGTATACTGCTGTGATGTTATCTGTTGCCTATGTTTTTGTGGGTGCAGTTAGCTTCCTTCGGCTGAAATTTTTTCTAGTACTGTCTGTAGAGCCAGAGTTTTGAATAGGTATTGTTAAATCTGATTTTTGTCATGGTATATCTTCATTTCTTCATCAATGGTGACTGTAAGCTTTGCCGAGTATAGTAGTCTGGGCTTGCATCTGTGTTTTTTAGTTTCTGCAGTACATCTGTCCAGGAACTTCTGGCTTTCATTGTTTCCATTGAGAACTCAATTGAAATTCTGATAGGTTTGCCTTTATATTTTTACTTGACATTTTTCCTTTGCAACTCTTAATATTCTTTATTTATTCTATATGTTCTGTGTATTGACTGTATATGACAAGGGGACTTTTGGTTTTTTTTTTTCTTTTTTTGTCCCATCTACTTGGTGTTCTGCCAGCTTCTTTTACTGTCATAGTCATATCCCTCTTTAGGCTGGGGAAGTTTTCTTCTATAATTTTGTTAAATATATTTTCTGTGCCTTTGAGCTGGAATTCTTTTCCTTCTTCTACTTCTATTATTCTTAGGCTTGGTCTTTTCATGGTGTCCCAGATTTACTGGATGATTTTTGTTAAGAAATTTTTGGATTTAATGTTTTCTTTAACCGGTGGATCTATTTCCTGTAGAGTATATTCAACACCTGAGATTCTCTTTTCCATCTCTTGCATTCAGTTGGCTATGCTTGCTTCTGGTGTTTCCATTTGTTTACCCACACTTTCTAAATCCAGAATTGCCTCAGTTTGTTTTTTCTTTACTACCTATATTTCAGGCTTCAAGTCTTGAACTGTTTGCTTCACCTGTTTGATTGGTTTTCTTGGTTTTGAGGGGTAGGGAGAGGAGGGACAATGGTTTCTTTGAGAGATTTATTGATTTCTTCCAATTTTTTTGTTTGTCTTTTCCTCCATTTCTTTCATTTATTTTGGAGAATTTTTCATTTCCTATTTAAAGGACTCCATGATCCTCATAAAGTTATGTTTAAAATTGTTTTCTTCTGCTTCTTCTGGGTAGGATGATCTAGTCTTTCTGTTTTATGACCACTGGGTTCTGGTGTTACCATGTTGCCATTTAGGTTGGATGTTGAATGAATTCTTATATTGGGGCCTACACATCTCTTCCTTTAATTGATGCCAGCAGTGTCTTTGTCCCTTGGTCCAATTCTTGCAGTGTTGTCTGTGTCTTTGGGAATTCTTCTTGGTCTGTTCTGGACTGTCTCTCTTGGCCCTCTAAATTGGCCTGCTCTCTTAGTTCACTCTCTTGTTCCACTCTGTAAAATCACAGCTTGTACTTCAGAGTTCCTCTCCGGATCCTCTCTCTTATTCCTCCCTGTATAGTTGCAGCTTGTGTTTCAGTGTTCCTCTGAGGTTATGAGGGAGGGGTAAGAAAAGAGGGTTTGAAGATGGGGTGAAATTTGTAGCTTTCAGGGTCCGATGGTTGGGATGGGGGTCTTGGAGAAGCCTATTGTAGGAAATAAGCCTGCTGGCTTGCTAGAGAAGCCAAGACTGGTGGGGGAGGGTCCCAAGGTTTTGCCCAGGAATGGAGGGCCTAGAAAGTGGGGTGTACTACCATTTGGGTGTTCACTTACCTCTTGGTCCTCTCTGTATATAGCAGGCTGTGTTTCAGAGTTTCACTAAGGTTGTGGGGGTGGGGAAATCAAACTGAGGCATTCTTAATAGAAAACTTAGGAGGCCATCATTATTTCAGAACAATCCTCCTGTTTCCATGAGAGCCAGAAGGGAAGTTTTGCATGATTGGAATAAAATTAAAAGGATAGAACATGGTTCACCATTCTAAACAGTTGTGTTGTCTTTCCTATAGTTCTGATGCTCTGATCATATAATTGGCATGTTGTTATGTGTTCCCTGTGACTGAAACAACTGCACTCCAGAGTTGGAAAGCTTGCATTAGCTCAGGTAAGCTGTTTCAGTTGGTATCCCCATCATGGTCTTGACCTCTTTGTATATTCTCACTCCTCCATCTTTTTGACTGGATTTTGGGAGCACAACAAAATGTTCCCCTGCAGTTCTGGATGTAGATTACCACTCAGAAAGGTTTCTTCTAGTTCCATCCATTTGCATGTCAATTTCAAGATATCACTTTTTTTAATGGTGATTAATACTCCATTGTGTAAATGTACTGTGTATCAAAACATAATAAAAGCAATATACAGCCAACTGACAACCAACATCATATTAAATGGAGAGAAACTCAAAGCAAGTCCACTAAAATCAGGAAGAAGACAAGGCTGTCACTCTCTCCATATTTACTCAGTTCTTGAAGTTCTAACTAGTGCAATAAGACAACAAAATGAGATCAAACATATACATATTGGAAAGGAAGAAATCAAATTATCACTATGAGAGTACATATGATATGAGAGTATGCATAAGTGACCTCAAGAATTCTACCAGGGAACTCCTACAGATGAAAAACACTTTCAGTAATATGGTAAAATAGAAGTTCAAATAAAAAAATCAGTAGCCCTCTTATATACAAATGATAAAAAATCTGAGAAAGAAATCAGAGAAACATCATCATTCACAATAGCCACAAATAACACAAAGTAGCTTTGGATAACACTAACCAAAGAACTGAAAGATCTATTCAACCAGAACTTTAAATCTTTGGAGAAAGAAATTTTGGAAGACATCAGAAAATGGAAAGGTCTCTCAAGCTCTTGAATAGGTAGGATCAATATAAAAATGGCAATCCTACCAAAAGCAATCTCTAGATTGAATGTAATCCCCATAAAAACCCCAACACAATTTTTCACAAACCTAGAAAGAAAAATAATAAACTTCATATAGAAAAATAAAACACTCATAGCCAAAGCAATCATGTATAATAAAAAAACTTCCAGAGGCATCACCATTCCTAACATCAAGCTTTCTTATAGAGTAATGAAAACAGCTTGATATTGGCATAAAAATATACAGGTTGACCAATGGAATCAAATCAAAGAACCGAATAATAATACACATACATATGAACACCTGAATTTTGACAATAAGCTAAAATTGCACAGTGGGAAAAAAGGAAAGCATCTTCAACAAGTGGTACTGGCATATCTGGATATCAACATAGAGAAGAATCAAAATAGGTACATATCTATCCCCAGGCACAAAACTCATCCAAATGGATTAAAGACTTCAATATAAATATAACCTCAGTGGACCTTAAAGAAGAGAAAGTAGGAAGAAACCTCTAAAATATGGGCACAGAAGACCACTTTCTAAAAATAACACAGACATTGAGAGCAACAATAAATAAATTAGACTTCTTGAAACTAAGAAGCTTCTGTAAAGCAAAGAACAGAGTCAATAAAACAAAATGGCAGTCTACACAATGGAAAAAGATGTTCACCAGCCCCACATCAGACAGAGGACCAATCTCCAAAATACATAAAGAACTCAAGAAATTAGATATTAAAATTTCATATAATCCAATTTCAAAATGGGGTAAAGAACTAGACAGAGAATTTTCAACAGAAGAATTTAAAATGGCCTGAAGACACTTAAAAAAATGTTCAACATCCTTGCCATCAGGGAAATGCAAACCAAAATGACTCTGAGATACAATCTTACACCTGTGAGAAAGGCTAAAATCAAACACACCAATAATAGCTTTTGCTAGAGAGGATGTTGAGTAAGAGGAATACTCCTCTATTGCTTGTGGGGATGCAAACTTGTAAATACACTTTGAAAATCAGTGTGGTAGTTTCTCAGATTTGGAAATCAACCTATTTCAAGAACCAGCAATATCACTCTTGGGACTATACCTAAAGGATGCTCATCTATACTACAAGGACATTTGTTCAACTGTGTTCATAGCAGCATTATTTGTAATAGCCAGAATGTGGAAAAAGTCTAGATTCTCCTCAATCGAAGAACGGATAAATAATTTTTAAAAACTGAATTAATGTAATAAATGTTTAGACTCTAAGAATACTTTTCTTGCAGTGTGTATAATTTGAAAAGAATGATTTTTTTAAAAAAGTAAATATTTCCTTATAATTCAAGAAATTTCACTTCATATGAGGCAAGTTCTTCCATTGAAGGGAAAAATATTGCTTTTTAGAGAATAATATCTACAAATGAGCTTTAAAAATGTGTTTAGGAAATAACAAGATTTGAAATGAGTATTTACAAAAGTAGCAATAATTTTATATTGACCACTATTATTATTTTAGATTTTATGAAATTAAAATTAAATGATTCTCTTAGAAAAAATGGACCTCAAAGAATATTTCACCAATCTTATTTTAGACAACATTGAATTGCAAAGTTTCAGCTCACACTAGAGTTTGGTAGGGACATATCAATCTTTTCTCTCTTATAAACACTTTATTTTTAGAAGATAAGGTCTAAATGAGAATTTAAGATTTTCAAAGTTCCATATCTTAGATTTCCACACTATGTCTGCACATTGACTTGGATTATCTGTACGAAATAATTGTTTAAAGAATGAGATAACAGTAGTTTCACTGTGATTACTAGAAAAATAAAATTAAAATTCTTATATCTATACCTGTCTGAGGCCGTCAAAAGCATTTACATTTTCTAACACTGAAGAATTTTGAACATGCTAAATATGTCTTTTAAGTGGCCAGAAATCTGTCTCTGTTTGGAATAATACCTAGGACTTTTATTTTGTTATATGATTTTCACTTGCATGAATTATGTAGATAATTGAAGTCAAAGGTCATTTGGGATTCAATGTCCAATTTATGCATGTTTTCAGCTTTTGATAGTAAAGAAATAGAGTGTGTTTCTCAAAATGTATAATGACATTTGAGATTCAATATATGGCTGTACATATATCTAAGTGTGCTACACAGGAAGAAATGACCATTGAACAATATTGGTGAAGGCCTCCTATACCTGCCAGATGTACACATATTTCATGTATGGCATAAAGAGTTTTATCAATAGGACACAATACCACATATATGTGATAATTATATGTACACAAAAATATATTTGTTTAAATTTATATCTGAACCTATGTAAATGTCTTATTTCCATTCTCTTATGTTTACTTTACTTGGAGATGATTTGTTATATTAAAAACCTTTCATTTTGTTTTTTAGTTAAAACATACAGAAAAAGCATTCAACATAGCTTTAATATCTAGAATATTAATTCTTTTTTCAATGCATTCCTGTCAGCAGCAATATCAGAGCAGAGCAACAGAGAAAATGATTCAGCCTCCACAAGCTGCCAGTGAACACAGCACAGCACACTCATAAATATGAAGGCTGAAAGTATCATTATTCAATGTCTTGGAGAAAATGAAAACACAAGATTTTCGAGGATTCATCCTTTATGTGGAATAATTTAATTTAATTTTATCATATACATTCCTTTCCCCTAGCAAACACTGTTTAAATTCTTTGAATCCATAAAAGAAGCATATTTTTGAATAAGCATTCAGGAAATATTGTAGCTTATACTTCCTTGTTTTTACTTCCCATAAAAACACTTATGATAAAGTATTCAAAGCAGGGAGCTGTGAGTTCAAGCCAATTATTATCAGAATTTGATTGTCTTTATGCTTTAAAAATCTTAAACAATAATTAAAGTTATTTTATAAAATAAATCATTGATCATGTGACAAACCAGGTAGTCATTTCTGTGAAGTGGTACTAAATGTGTATGTGTGTATTATAGTAACAACAGGACACATAGAAGTCAAAAGGTCATTATTTTCCTGAAAATTACATATTCTCATGCAAAATCAGATAGTCTTTATTGATGGACAATGTCATAAAGCCATCACTGTGTTTATAGACATTTAATTGAAGACAGCATAAAACGATAAACTAAGAAACATGCATGGTTGACTCCTCCAATTCAAACCATAAATCATACTGATGTTCAGACAAGTCGTCCAGACACAAATTCTGATGATAGATGAACCATTTAACTTTGATTTTTGAAAGCAATGAGCTTGCTAGCAATACCTCACACTGACTAATACCACATATGGTCATAGAAGAACTCATCAAAAATCCATTTTTCCCTTGTGTGGATGCTAAAATTATCTTCTAAATGATCATTATTAAAAGTATGCAGCGTGTAGCATTGCTCTAACGTGAATAGCTGAATTCAATGTCTACTTGCTTCACTAAGCAGTGATTTTATGACTACTCTGTCTTAAAATCTTAAAATACAAATAAAGACAATATAGATGGCAAAATTAATAAAAGAACAGTAGTATAATCAAGAAAATTAAAACAGCAAACATGATAAATAAAAGAAATATTTTATCTTTGTTATGCTGCAAAATTTTATTTTTCTGTTTTACATCAGTATAAGGATAAATTTTGTGTTTAATAATTTATCTCATAATTTTTTAGGAGCTAATATTTTGTAAGAAAAATTAAACTTGACATTTTGTAATCATCCTAATTTTTAATTCCATGTAAAGGAAGTATCAATATGTGATCTGGCCTATGAATCCAGCAATATATATCTTGAAAACCTTGCAAAATTTTTAATGCAAGTTGAATATATTTTCCTTGAAAGAATAAAAAGAAGGTTTAATATAACTTCTAGAAAATTGACAATGCATAAGATTTGGGCTTTTTACATTTTGTCATATGTTTTGGATTGTATTTCAAAATGCTAGAATGCAATTGAGGCAAATAAAATATGAGAGTTTTCCTACAGAAATAAATTTACATCCTGTATACAAACTATGTTTCCTCTAAAGCTAAAGGTTTACTTGTGTATTTGAAATAAAATAATCACATGCTTCTATTCTACAGAAAAGCAGGTTAAAATAGCAAGAGAATAAAATATTTAAAAATTCACAATAAAATATTCTTTTAACAAAATCAAATTTACCCCTATTTAATGAGAAATATACTTTGTCATCTACAAATCCAATGTTTAATAGCACAGCTTCACTATGCTCTTGAACACTGCATATTTATTTCTAACTCACATAAAAAGGTTTTATTTTATTGTCAATGATATTTAGCAAAAAATTCTTTAAGCATGACAAAAAATTCTTAATTATTATGGAGGAATAGCTTATGAATTACAAAAGGAAAAATCATATTCAAGATGTATACTTTAAGCTCCAGGTGGTGGCTCTTTTCTAAGAACACAAGCAGAATATTTGCTATGTAGAGTCAACGTGATCATGCAAGGCCGAAGAACCAGCGGTTTCCTGTGGGAATTCTTTAGCTACAAAGCACACTGTCAGATGTGGGGTCTTGTTAGCAAGCCGTGTGAGGAAGCAGAGTAGACATACGTATCCCGTATTCTTTATAATATATTATGTTTTATTTCTTTTCTCAGTTACCCAAATGGCTATACTTAAAGGAGTTAGTCTTTTCAACCTAGCTAAAAATTTAAAGTCAGTAAGTGGACTCCAACTCAAAAAGTAAGAACTCTGAAAGATCAAATCCCAGAACGTAAAAGAATATCATAGTTTGCTTTTCAAGGCAATCGCGCACGTCTCATATTGCTACCAAAGTGTTTCGAAGTGCAGCATTCTCTCACAGTGGAACTCATTTAAGTGATGTTCCAGAATGTTCTTCCATTTCACCCCTTGCCAAATGACATTTTTGCAAAACCAGTAGATCAGAATGCACCCCCTTTACTGTTTTGTGGTACCATACAGCAGTAATAAATGAAAGTGCAGCCGTATTTAGATGGATGAGTCGTACGCCAGGAAGAGAAAACTACCAAACAAGGACCTACGGCGATCCCCTGTCTTCACATGCTTGATTTCATTCCTTAATTAGAGCCATTAATCAATAGGTATGAGATATGAGGCTTTAGAAAGGCTTGGTGACACGACACCTTGCCACCTGTCAAAATTACAGCTTTCTGTTCATGCACCATCCCTCAAAGAGTTATTTTCTGCAAGCCTGGCTGCATCACACTATTCATTATTTACTGTATAGTTCTAGCCCAGTGCGATGTCAGAAGATAACCCATTGATGATAAGTAATGTTTTACATTGAATGGTTAATACTCATATGTGTTTCTATGTGTGTGAAATTCTCACATTCAGAGTTCTCTACTTTGTGCTTAATATTTTAAATGCATGATCATTTTCTACAGCTAGTTATTTGCACTATTTAAACAAATATTTCAGTGCTAATCAAACATCTGGGATTTTTAAAAGATGTGGTTTTTTATGTTGGAGAAGGAGAAAACATCTTACATAAGGAAAGAAGCAAATAATAGAAAATTTCACTTCTTTTTATGTGATCTTATAACAAGGTATCAAAATGCTACATAGGAAAACACTAAGTATAAATACATGGAAACTATTATCAATTAAAACACTTCTAAAGAATAATAGTTCAGTGAAAAAATCACATTAGTATTTAGTCTTGTACATTTTTGAAAGTCTTGTCATTATATAAAACCTATGTGATTGATTTTAATAGAAATTTCCATTAATATGGTGACAAAATGCACCTTAAAAAAATCTTTCCCTGAATTATGCTGTAGGATGGAAAGCTTGATCTGCTCTATACTCAAAATGGAATTGTGACCTTCAATTATTTTTTCTAGAGAATAGTGATAACCATCAGATAACTCTCAAACACAAATGACCTTGACATAATTTCAACCACAGAGTAAAAGCATTTGAAGAGAATATATATATATATATATATATCAGTAGTCTTTCTTTGGCTCACACAATCCTATATATTATTTAATATAACTGCATTGTGTTTAATACTCTTACAATTATAATAGGCAAGATTATAATTATATAATATAAAATTAAAATAATATTTTAATAGGCAAGAGCTATCTAGCTGATACTGTGTTTAAACATCTTAGTCAACAAAAAACACTCATTACTTTATTGGGAATTTATATAAGAGTTATTTGATATTTATATGTATGCATATGTGTGGTGTGTGTGTATATGTTCTATGAATGTGTGCATGTGCACATGTTTGTCAATGCATTTATAGGTCAGAGGTCAATATTAGGAGGCTTCTTTTATCACTGGTCACGCTATTTTGTTAAAATGGGATCTTTTATAGACACTGGAGCTCACTAATGGGCTGGACTGGCTGGCTAGAGGTCTTTTCATATTTATCTATGAGACTCTCTGACACACAACCAACAGAGCGTGGGTTACAGGTGCATACAGTTATACCAGGATTCCAAAGCAAGGGTTACAGACACAGTCATCCTGGGGATGTTATCTGGGTGTTGAAATGTGTGGCTCAGATTCTCATAACTGGAAAGTGCTTTACTGACCCATATCTACAACAACAGTTAAATTTCATTCAGTTTCTTCTGAGCACTTTTAAAGAACCAATAATAGTTCCAAATGAGCAACATTATATATCTGACAAAGAAATTCATCTCCAAGCTTTAGATCTCTTTTGTACTGTATTCCACTGTGGTGCAGATGACGCCAATGTGACGCTGAGGCAATTACCTTTAAATTGTAACAAAAGCAATCGTCTCAAGACATGAAAGTAAACTACAGAAAGAAGAGATGGAAAAATGAATTTTGAAGATATGTCTTTGCATGTAATATTGATGACAAGTGATAAGGTAACATGTCTGAACTTAAGTGAGCTACTTGAATCATGCTTAATCACTGCAGATTGAAGGAATTATTTTATCTATTCTTCTCATTTTAATTTCTTTTTAACTCTACAACTGTACCTCATGTATAAAATATTTCTATGTGTAACTTATTAAACAATGATGGGGAAAATCAAAGAAGTGAACATTCAGAAAAATTTTGTCAGTGAAAAAGATGTATTGGTTAATAATAATTTTGAATAAAATGTGTTGTATTTACCTTCTGTGGTACTATTAAGTATCTTAAAATGATTTTACATAAACTATCTAACCTCAAACAACCTGAGTTGTTATATAAATATAAATCATTTCTTATCAGTATACTTGTCATACAATTACTCTGTTTTAGACTGCATCTTTTGCATATGCAATAATAATCTCAAGGTCAATAGTTATTAATGATTGGTGATGTGAGAAGCAACAGAATTTGCTTATTTAGCATATTAAGAGGTTGTTATCACAACTGATTTGTCCTATGGGTATTACATGTACTTGAAGAAAGTTCAGTGTTCTCATTGGAAGACATAACCAACTTTGACTGTTAACTTATGACTACCATCAAACACCAAGTCCATATTAAGAATTCCTCTAAGGAAAATTACTGTAGAAAAACAGGTTGACAGACCGGGGACAGTGTTCTCCCAGACACCTTGGGCAACCAGTTAGAACCTTTGAGTTTGGTGCATGGTGATAGATATGGGTCTATTTTCATTCTTCTACAGGTTGACATCCAGTTATGCCAGCACCATTTGCTGAAGATACTTTCTTTTTTCCATTGTATAATTTTAGCTTCTTTGTCAAAAATCAGATGTTCATAGGTATGAGGATTAATATCCAGGTCTTTGATTAGATTCTATTGGTCAACCTCTCTGCTTTTATGTCAATACCCAGGTGTTTTTATTACTGCAGCACTGTAATAGTGTTTGATGTCAGGGATGGTGATGTCTCCAGAAGTTCCTTTATTGTACAAGACTGTTTTAGCTATTCTGGGTGTTTAGTTTTTCTATATGAAGTTGGTTATTGTTCTTTCAAGGTTTGTGAAGAACTATGTTGGGATTATGATGGGGATTGCATTGAATCTATAGAGTGCTTTTCTTAGGATTGCCATTTTTACTATGTTGATCCTATCTATCCAGGAGCATGGTAAATCTTTTCATTTTCTTGTATCTTCTTTAATTTCTTTCTTCAAAGACTTAAAGTTCTTGTCAAATAGGGCTTTCAGTTCTTTTGTTAGTGTTACCCCAAGATATTTTATGTTAGTTGTGGCTGTTGTGAAAAGTGATCATTCTCTGATTTCCCTCTCAGCTTTTTTATCATTTGTGTATAGGAGGGCTATTGATTTTTTTGAGTTCATCTTGTATCCGGCTATATCACTGAAGGTATTTATCAGGAGTTGTCTGGTAGAGTTTTTGGGGTCACTTATATACACTATAATATCATCTGCAAATAAGGAAAATTTGACTTCTTCCGTTCCAATTTGGATCCCCTAGATCTCCTTTTGTTATCTTATTGCTATTGCTAAAACTTCAAGAACTATGTTGAATAGATATGGAGAGAGTAGACAGTCTTGTCTTGTTCCTAATTTTAATGGGATTTCTTTGAGTTTCTCTCTATTTAATTTGATGCCGGCTGTCGGCTTGCTGTATATTGCTTTTATTATATTTAGATATATTCATTGTATTCCTAATCTCTCCAAGACCTTTATCATGAACGGGTGTTGAATTTTATCAAATGCTTTCTCATCATCTAATGAAATGATCATATTTTTTTTTCTTTCAGTTTGTTTATATAATATATTACATTGATAGATTTTCGTATGTTGAACCAGCTCTGCATCTCTGGGATGAAGCCAACTTAATCATGGTGGAAGATTCTTTTCTGATGTCTTATTGAATTCTGTTTCCCAGTATTTTAT
Organism: Microtus pennsylvanicus; assembly: GCF_037038515.1. Lineage (NCBI taxonomy): Eukaryota > Metazoa > Chordata > Mammalia > Rodentia > Cricetidae > Microtus > Microtus pennsylvanicus. The sequence goes on along the minus strand of NC_134583.1, from coordinate 32,408,721 downwards.
TGAGTATTTTTGCATCCATGTTCATGAGTGAAATTGGTCTGTAACTCTCTTTCTTGGTTGAGTCTGTGTGATTTTGGTATCAGGGTAACTGTAGCCTCATAAAACAAGTTTGGCCATGTCCCTTCTATTTCTATTATGTGGAACACTTTGAGGAATATAGGTATTAGCTCTTCTTGGAAGTTATGGTAGAATTCTGCACTAAAACCATCCATTCCTGGGGTTGTTGTGGTTGGGAGGTCTTTATTGACAGCTTATATTTCCTTGCAATTTGTAGGTCTATTTAAATTGCTCACCTGGTCTGTATTTAATTTTAGTATATGGTATTTATATAAAAATGGTCCATTTCTTTTACATGTTCCAATTCTGTGGAGTACAGGTTTTTTTTAGTAAGGCCTAATGATTCTCTGAATTTCTTCAGTGTCTGTTGTTATGTTCCCCTTTCATTTCTGATTTTGTTGATTAGGATATTCTCTCTCTGCCTTTTGATTATTTTGGATAGAGGCTTGTCAGTCTTGTTAATTTTCTTAAAGAACCAGCTCTTTGTTTCATTGATTCTTTGTATTGTTTTCTTTGTTTCTATTTTGTTGTTTTCAGACCTCAGTTTGATTATTTCCTGTCTTCTACTCCTACTGGGTGAGTCTGCTTCTTTTAGTTCTAGAGCTTTCAAGTGTGCTGTTAAGTCACTAATGTGAGCTTTCTCCATTTTTTTATGTGGGTACTTAGTCCTATGAACTTTCCTCTTAGCACTGCTTTCATGGCATTTCATAGGTTTGGCTATTTGTTGCCTTCGGTTTCATTGAAATCAAGGAAGTCTTTAATTTCTTTATTTCTTCCCGAACCCAGGGGTAGTTCAGTTGTTCATTGTTCGATTTTCATGAGTTTGGAGTCTTTTGAGAGTAGTATTGTTGTTAAATTCTAACTTTAATTTATGATGATTTGATAAGACACAGGGTAAACTCTGTAGTAGGAGTGGCAGGCTGTGTTCAGGCACCCGGCCACCCACACAGCTAGCTTATGCCCTGAAATAACAACACATAAATTGTATTCTTTTAAACACTACTTGGCCCATTAACTCTATCCTTATACTGGCTAATTCTCACATCTTGATTAACCCATTTCTAATAATCTGTGTAGCACCGTGAGCTGGCGGCTTACCAGGGAGATTCTTAACCTGTGTCTGCCTCGGAGAGGAGAATCATGGTGACTGCCTGACTTGGTTTCTTTCTCCCAGCATTCTCTTCTGTCTACCCCACCTACCTAATTTTCTGTCCTATTAAAGGGCCAAGCCAGTTTTTTTCATTAATTAACCAATGAAAGCAACAGATAGATACAAGACCAACCTCCAACATAACTCCAATTTTTTTGTATCTGTGGATTTTGCTTTGTTACTGAGTCTGTGATAAATTTTTGAGAAGGTTCCATGAAGTGCTGAGAAGAAGGTATCTTCTTTTGTGTTTGGGTGGAATGTTCCATAGATATCTGTTAAGTCCATTTGATTCATGACAACTATAAATTCTTTTATTTCTCTGTTAAGTTTCTGTCTGGTTGACCTGTCCATTGGCAACAATTAAGTGTCGAAGTCTTCTACTATTAGCATGTAGGGTTTGATGTGCAATTTAAGTGTTAGTAATATTTCTTTTACATATGAGGGTGCTCTTATATTAGGGGCATAGACATTCAGTACTGAGATTGCATCTTGAAATTGTTCCTGTTATGAGTTTAAAGTGCTCTTCTCCATCTCTTCTGATTTATTTTAGTTTGAAATCAATTTTGTTAAATATTAAGGTAGCTACATCTGTTTGTTTCTTAGGTCCATTTTATTGGAAAACTTTTTCCCAGCCCTCTACTCTGAGGTAGTGTCTGCTTTGAAAATGAGTGGCATTTCTTGTACACAGCAGAATGCTGGATTCTGTTTTCGGATCCATTCTCTTAGCCTACGACTTCTTATAGGTGTATTGAATCCATTGATATTAAGAGATATTGATGACCAGTATTTGTTAACTCTGGTTATTATTTGGTAGTAGTATTTTTGTGTTTCCCTTCTTTGGGTTATGCTGGGGGCTATCAGATGCCTGTGTTTTGTGGGAGCAATTAGCTTCCTTGGGTTGGGGTTTTCCTTCTATTACTTTCTAAAAGCTGGGTTTGTGGATACATATTTTTAAATCTGTTTTTATCATGGAGTATCATGTTTTCTTTATTGACAGTAAATGAGAGCTTTGCTGGGTATGTTAGTCTGGGCTTGCATCCATGATCTATTAGTGTCTGCAGCACATCTATCCATGACATTTTGACTTTCAAGGTTTCCATTGAGAAGCTGGATATAATTCTGATAGATTTACTTTTATATGTTTCTTTTCTTTTCTTTTTTTTTAAATTTATTTATTTATTAAGGATATCTGCCTCCTCCCCACAACCGCCTCCCATTTCCCTCCCCCTCCCCCTATCAAGTCACCCTCCCTCATCTGCTCGAAGAGTAATCAGGGTTCCCTGACCTGTGGGAAGCCCAAGGACCGCCCACCTCTATCCAGGTCTCCTAAGGTGAGCATCCAAACTGCCTAGGCTCCCCCAAAGCCAGTACGTGCAGTAGGATCAAAAACCCTCTGCGATTTTTATATGTTTCTTGAACATTTTCCTTTGCAGCTCTTAATATTCTTTCTTTATTCTGTACATTTTGTGTTTTGAATATTATATGGCAAGAATATTTTCTGTGCGTTTGAGCTGGTGTTCTTCCTCTTCTACCCCTATTATTCTTAGGTTTGTCTTTTTCATGGTGTCCCAGATTTCCTGGATGTTTGTGTTAAGAATTTGTTGGATTTAATGTTTTCTTTTACTAATGAGTCTATTCCCTCTATAGTATCTTCAGCAGCTGAGATTTTTTCTTCCAACTCTTGTATTCTGTTGGTTATACTTGTCTCTGTAGTTCCTGTTCATTTACCCAAACTTTCCATATCCAGAACTCCCTCGGTTTTTGTTTTCGTTACTACTTCTATTTCAGTCTTCAAGTCTTAAACTGTTTCCTTCACTTGTTTGATTGCTTTTTTTTTCTTGTATATTTTTTGGCAGGGTCTTTGGGGGATTTATTATTGTTTTTCCAGTTTTTGATTTTCTTTTCCTCCATTTCATTAAGAAAGCTTTTTATTTTCTCTTTGAAAATCTCCATCATTTTCATAAAGTTACATTGAAAGTCGGTTGCTTCTACTTCTTTTGGGGTAAAATGATCAAGTCTTCCTGTTGTGTAACTGTTGGATTCTGGTGTTACCATGTTGATTTTTAGGTTGTTGGAGGAATTCTTGCATGGGTGCTTACCCATCTCTCCCTTCAAATGAGTCTGGCAGTGTCTTTGCATCTTGGTCTAATCCTTGCCTTGGCTGTCTGATTGTTTGGGAGTTTATTTTGGTCTGCTTTGTACTGTCAATATCTGTCTCAGAGGGCCTCTGAGGTTTCTATCTGCCTGCTCTCTTGGTCTTCTCTCCTGTTTTGCTCTCTTGGAGCAATCTCTCAATCCCTTCAGTGTTGTAGCAAGCTATTGATCCCCTTTAAGTCCCCTCAGTAATGGAGCAAGCTGTGTTTCAAAGTTCCACTGAGGTTGCAGGAGGTTAGGCAGGCTTGGGGGTGGGGTGTGGCATCTGAATGGGTTTGGGTTTGGGGAGAGCCTAGCCATAGGAAACTCCCTGCTGGCTTGCTAGGAAAGCCAAGTGAGTTGGGGCAGGGGCTCAGGGTTTTGTCCCACTCTGGAGGTCCTAGAGAGTGGGGCATCCTGCTGTGTGACTATTACTCACCTCTTAAGTCCCCTCAATACTGGAACAATCTGTCTTTCAGAGTTCCACCAATGTTATAGGGGGATATGCGAGTTTCGGGTAGGGTGAGGCTGCCTGTCTGTACTCTTGAATGCTGACAGAATAAATGAAGTAACATGAACCCATGATCTAATGATTTTATCTATTTGCATAGAGTGAAATAACTTTATTCTGGTTAATAAAGGCATTTCCTTCATTTGTTAGAATCTTAATACATGCAGAAACTCTTCATTGTCTGAGGGATACATCTGTTTCAAGAGTATCATCTTGTATCCTTTTCACCAGGCCTCAGGGTTACATTTTATATCACTGGGCACTATGTTATATCTGAGCAGCTGATATGCTTTTATGTAATTTCATGATAAAATAGACAAATGTTTCTTGAATTTCAGAGCTGGAAAATGGATATGGTAACAATGACCACATTCAATACACACACACACACACACACACACACACACACTCACATAATTTATTTATTTGAGAAAGGGTGGTTCCATAACTTAGGCTTCCCTGAAACACTTTGTGTTTCCTTTAAATTGTGATCCTCTTTAAAACATCCTGATGTGAGGATTGCTGCTTTTAGTACTTTATAGAACAAGAAATAAAAGTAGAAAGAAGATAAGGGTGAGGACACTATTGAACTTGAATATATAGTTATTCAAAATATTTTAAAATGATTATTAAAATAAATGATCAGGCACTTATAATCAACAAAATACATAAGCAAGGAGTTCAAATGCATAAATTGATTTTAACTCTTACAAAATCACATAGAAAATTTACATGGTCTAAGAGTTTTGGGCCAAGTATTAGTTTTCACCCTTCTGTATCCTAAAATGTTGGAGCATTACCTGAGGCACAAAATGACCCCTTCTATGAACGTGACCTATATTAAGCAGTGTGGCAAAGGTCTATAACTTTTAAATACTGCATGTAAAGTTCTTCAAAGCACCACAGGTACCATTATTCCCTAACACATATAGTGGTATGTGTTAGTTCAATAGTTCTCATTCATTCAGCGAGTCTACTTAATATGGGAAAACAGGTATTAATCTATTTCCTGAGTATTGAGAGATGACAAAAATATATTCTTTTAATTCATAATTTGGAGAAGAGATTATGCAAGCAAAAAATATAATATTTTACTTGGCTAAATATCATACTCTTGATAAATTGTCTTTCACCACACATAGATCGACCTCAAAGTATAATAATAAATTATAATTTATATTTTAGATATTTAAACAACTTTTTTGAAATATTTTAGTAAGTCTGATTTTATCGGGTTGTCAGGCAAAACAAACATATCAGATACTAGTTTTGATAACAGAATGTTAGCTCATTTTATTATAGCAGTTAAGACTCAGTCCTGTAGAGAATTTTAATCTTATAAATACATTTAATTTAGTCTTTTAATACGATTATTTACGGCAGAAAATCTTCAAAGTCTTTATAGTATTCCAAATAAAACACAAACTTTCTCTCCTGAACTCAGCAGGAAAAGTCCACCTCTTGAGAAAGCATTTGAGCAGATATTTTATTTGCACACATAGTAACTTAGGTCACTATGTTTAAGCAAACCTAGAGGGTTTTATTTTTTCCTATAAATAGCTATGCAAAAGAAATCTTCATTGTGTTATTCCCCAAGGTAAGAACTTCAAAAGCATCACTTCCAAATATTGATCAGGTTGCCAGAGAAGTTTCTCCTAAACAACACTTCTGCAGGAAAGAGAAAAAATAATTTTTAAAGAAAGAAAATGAAAATGAATTCTGTATTTAATGAATATTGTTGAAAACTGACATGCCGATGCCTGTCACAAAAAAAAAAAATCTATCAACAATAGTGAAAATGCTTTAAATTACGAGCACCTTCTGGAAGATCCACTTAGCATTTCCTAGGAAGAAAGCTAAAGGAAGCAATATTATGCTTTAAAATGGTAGAAGAAAAGAAAAATAAAGTTGTCCATGCTTTCATAGCGAAAGAGTAGACCTGTTTAAATCAGGAGCTAAACCCAACAAAGTTTAATAATATAATTCAGGAAATTTATCAGCAACTTGAGATAAATGAGTCAAGATGCTTTTAGCATTCTCCACATAGACCAACTGATCAGCAGAATAATAAATAATCTTTAAATAAAGATTAAGTAAATTCTTAGAAGATTTATTTAAAAGGTAAATATTTGAAATTATATTATTCTGTATGTTAAATTTATCAAGGGAACACAATAAGCAACAGAGTCCTTCACAAATGAAAATGGTCTTATAAATTAAAATGTACCATAAAGATTAAAGTAAATCACTGTATCCAAAACAGTTTTGTAGATATTTATTGATAGATTTCCCACTGGAAGTGTTGAGATCTCATTCCTTGATGCAGCTGTTAATATTTTATCACTTTCTCTTGTCAAGAAACATGTAGAATTCCATGCTATATAACCCTTACCTGTAACAGAGCCTTTTGATTGAGGGATTTTGTAAAATTCATATTGTCAAATGTTTTACCTTATTAAAATGAAATTTATGGAGGAAATAATGGCAATATTTTTCTGTTAGTCATTTCCTAAGTCTCTCAAATTCTAGTGTTTTAAAGCATTTTAAAATTTAAAGTGTTTTAAATTCTAGTGTTTTAATAACAGTGAGCATCTTATTTGGTATTTACATATGTATTAAGTATACATATACATACACATACATTTCAATATCCATGCAATATTACCCTAGTTAGAGATTTGGGGGGAAAATGCTTTTTCATAATCTATATCTGGCAATGTTAACCCAAGGAGGACACTGTTTTAGCACATGAATTTTATTAATAGTAAGGCCTGAGGTAAGGATTACAATGTTGAATCTTTATATGAGAACTTTGAGCTAAAATAATTATATTTTAAAAAGAGGGAAGAGGTAAAGTAAACATGCAAATGATCACTGTGACAGTTCATTTGAGGTATGATATTGACTGGATTCCAGAAGGTCCTCCCGATTGCTAAGCATAACTTCTGTGTGCTGTGTAAAATGTGTCCAGAAAAAAATTAACCTGAGAGCCAATGAAGTAAGGATCCTTTCAATCCGTGAGAAAAGACCACATCAATTCTACCAAGGGCTCTGACAAAGCAAAGGCAGGATAGAGTTGTACTTTTCTATCCACTCGGATGTTGTAACTCCTTTCTTTGCCTACATTGTACCATTTGTAGACTTTTTATAAGCTGATTAAAATGATTGCCATCAAGGGTATCAGACATTTAACTAAAGTCCAGTCACTTCAACTCTACTGATACTGAAGATACCAAGGCTGAGATAAAACACACTGCCAGCTTTCTTGACCCTAAGGAGCCCAGGGATTGTCTAGGCAACACTAACAGCCTTCTTGGTTTTTTTACTTGGCACGTAGCAGAACCTCTCATTTTCCATAATCATATGAGTGGGTTCTTATAATAAATCCATTTTCAACCATCCTACAACCTATCAATTTATCCATCTGTCTATTCATACATCTTATTAGGTCACACTGGCAGTCCCTTAAGAATACACTGAAAGTTGTTTCCCTATTGCAGGCAGATCATTCAGAATCATGGTAGTGTGACAAATAGAAATCCTCCGATTATTGCAGAGGAATGAGAAAAACCCAGAATACAAGATTAAAGACATTCACCAAGAATAGGATTCTTTAACACTTTCTGCATGAGTCTGAGTAGTTAGTTGTGCTCTAGTTCCTATAACATGAAATAACACAGGTTGTTTTTATTTTGACACCACACACATCTATGTTCATTACCACATATTAAAATCATATATTTGTTGTGGCAAGAGACAGAATATATACTTGTTAATATGTTTTCAAATTCCACATTTAAAATGCTTGCATCCTATGCTTGAATATTCATGGCTATTGCTTCACCCTGCTGTCGCTGTACCTATATACAATTTTTATTCTTCCATGAAAGGGTTGCTTTCATAATTAAATGAGCCCTCTCTGATTTCTGTTACCACCAATCTGTAAGAAACATTTTAGTAAGAACACCACAAATCTCATTTACCACACCATAAATCATATTTCAACACTCAGTAAAGTGTATTATTGATAGAAGTTCTTGCATTTTAAGCATTTGCAATTAGAAGGTACAATTCAATTTGTAAAGTATTTGAAATAAACATGCTTTTAAATACTGATATTGTCAGCTGTTTCAGTTGTTAATATTCAAAAAGACATTATTAACAGATAATAGTTTATATTGTGCAGAAAGAGAGAGATAGAGAAAAAGACAAGGAGAGAAAGAGAAAGACACATAGGTAGAGATTTCATTGGGGAGATTGGATCACATGACTATGAAGGGCAAAAAGTCACACCTAGGTTGTGTGCAATACAATATCAGGAAATTTGCCATCATAACTCAGTTCAAGTCTTCATTCCTAGGAATTAGGGACACAGGAGGCTTGAAAGAACTAGAGCTACTGGCTTACCCTAGAGTCAGATGGTGAAGAACTTGCAATCATTTCTAAATTTTTAAAAGATTTATTAATGTTAAAAGCATGATTGTGTGACTGCATATATGTTTATGTGTTGCAGGTGGGCCAGGTGTCTGCAGAGGACAGAAGAGGGCATCAGATACCCCAACTGTAGTCACAGATTATTCTTAGCAAGCACATGGTGCCAGACACCAACCTTCAGATCTTCTCCAGCAGAAGCAAGTGTCCCTAACCACTGAGTCACCTCTCCAGTCCTGAACTTGTAAGAGCAGAAAAAATAGTTTTCTAGCCCCTGAATAGAGACCCTGTTCTTGCCCCTATATTCCTTTTTGCCCTACTTAGGCCCAACTCTTTCAGTACAACACAAGATTTGATTATCTTCCCCACTGACTCATAGTAAATTCATCATACACACCTGCATAAAAAACATTCTATACCACGTGGGTGCATCCCTTTCAGCAGATGTAAGATAAGCTCAGGACTCACAATATATGGAGCATAGCTAAGGGCTTACCAGTTGAGCTTTCCCCAATATGGATAATCAGCTATGGTACCTACATTTTGACAAGTACTAAAAAACCTAAAAGACATTACCTTCTACATTGATACATATCTGGATAACATCAACCTTGTTATCCATGTGTTTACCTACTTATTATAGACAGGGACTCATTATTAAGCAGAATATGGCTTATACTTGTCATGTTCTCACCTCAGCCTGCTGAGTGCTGGTATTACAAGTACTTCCCTCTGTGCCGCCCTGCCTTGACATACTATGTTAAGCTTATTGAGTGTTATTCCATTCTAAAATTCACAATAACAAAATCTATGTATGTATGATAATCTCTAGAAAAATGTTAAGAGAAACAAAAATTTCTGTAAATGAACCAGAATTACAAACCTGGAAGTTACACTGTGCTCCTAAAGTAACCAATATGGAAGCTTACTGTGTTTTAAGTGAATGTCCAGACAAGGCACATTTTTACACTTCTGAAAGTCACTATCAACTAGCAGCTGTTGACCCTTAGAGGAGATTAACTTGGCATATTTTGGTTAGATAATCTCTAGCATCTATAGTGTTTAATTTTAGGTGTCAATTCATTGTCCACATATCATGTAATTAATTGTTCTTTAACAAAATGTAACCAAATCTGGTTTTCACTTAGCCCAATTACAAAGCACTGCTGACATTCAGCAGTGATGAACCATTCGATCTGGCAGCAAAGGCCTAAGGGAGAAATCAAGTAGCTATTTAAATTAATGACAGTTGAAAATTAATTCAGTTTGAGCAAGTTAAGTATTACAGAAGCAGAATAAATTACAGAGTTAGAAGGTCAAAATATCTGGATTAAAATCTTATCATCTCTACTCTATCTCTTTGAAATATTCATTCTATAAATGTTTGAATTCCAAGTAGTGTGCTAGGTACTGGCACAGGAAGAAACCGAACTAACATAACATTGCTTCTCCTGCAGGATCAGGACTAATGTACAGGTTTATTAAACAATGGAGAAACACTTAGCATAATTCTTAGGCTTCAAACAAGCTTGTAGAATAAAATAGATACTTATAATTTTGAAAGCAATTCTTATATAAAATCATAGAATGCTAGAAGAAGTAAATAAATTCTTTGTAAGAATAGTGATGTAAGATCCATTAAAATGATATTTCAACAAAATGTATAAAATTGGTTAAAGGTACACCAAAAAGAGAGGACTCATAAATGAGATAAATGTTTCATTTAAATTTTTGACTTTTCTACTGAGGACATGGAAACATCATTTGCTTACAGAAGAAATTAAAGGTTTATAATCTGTACTGCTATTATTTTAAATAAAAAGAAAGATTTATTGGTGTTCTTAAATAGAAACTTGAGGTACTCATCTACAAATTTAAAAAGGAGTGAGAATGTGAGAATGGACATTTAAATAGAAGCTATGAGATTATAATATTCAAAGCAAATACGACTGATGAAATTACCTGGAGAGAGCATCTTGAGATATTTTAAAATCTGCATTGGTTGTGTTTTCTCAATAATTGCGTAGAATCACTCCTTCCCCACACAGAAAGTATGCAGTCGAATAACCAACATCAACATGAGAAGCATTTTAGATACGCTGAGTTTCAGGATCCACTTCTGAAAAAACTCACTCAAAAATGCATTTTGAAGACACTTAGTAGATCATCGTGTTAATGTTTAGAAAGTTCTTTTAAGTCCAGCTACAATTATGCATACCTTTAATCCCAACACTTGGAAAGCAGAGGCAGTGAGTTCAAGGCCAGCCTAATCTTCAGAGAGATTTCTGTTCCAAGACAGTCTCCAAAGCTTCACAATGAAGTTCTGTCTCAAGAAACAACAACAGAAAGCTCTTTCACAAGGAGAATAGATGCACATAAAATAGAAATATAAATGGCAAATATAGTACATTGAAGGGTGTACCCAAGAGTTTAAGGTGTAATCCCAGAATGTCATGCTTCAGTGAGACAGTGGGTGTTTCATTCAGCAGCATAGAGAAGGATGAGAGATTGGGAGCAACACTAATAGAAGACAAGACCCACTGGTGGAGAAATGGGGGAGATCCCTTCAAGAAATTTAGCTTTACAATACAGTTCAGACAAATTACAGAGAGAGGATGCAAACATTGATACATGATGTCAAAATTCTAAAGAGAATAATTGATTATGAAAAATCTGGAAAATAAGGAGATGAAATTAGAAAGGATGTTAATGATGACAAGGTTGGGACCCAAGTTGGTCCCACAAACTCCATGAAGCATGATTTTGGTAACTTACAACTGTTTAAAAAGTTAAGAAGAGAAAGAACTTACTCATGCTTGGAAATTCATTACAGGAACCAAGAAGAAGTATAATTCTAATAGAGTCTGACACAAGAAAAATTCTTATTACAGAAGCAATGATTGCAAAAGGTGTACAGTACTTGGGGAAGAGGAATATTTTATTCTCCCTAGATAAAAATATTAATTTTTAATGCTTCTTTCAAATAGATGGTTATGTTATTCCAGCTTTAGATAATAGCTATCATGAAGTTTAAATACAAGGCCTGCCAACGTACTTCATTCTTTCCATCCTTTGTTAACCTTGGCTTCTTATTTTTATGGAATTTTGTCTAAAAATATTACAATATTTAGTGATGAAAAATGTTGATATTAACCATAAGCCAAGCTGTGCAGTGACCAGCAGAACATCTTCTTTATATAAAATAAAAGCATACTTAATTATATTCTGATTAATTTTCTCCTCACATGGAAGAGATTATCATGGGACACTGAGGAGTCACAGAAATAATAATAGAAAAGGATATTACATAGCAGTGCATAAAATACATGAGCATGCTTTTGTGTAACCTTATGTATACTGACATTATGTATACATGATATTATGTTTTACATTTTGTCTCATATTTAATGCTTATTTGTTTTTATTATACTAATAAGTTTTTAAATATAGTTTTGATATTTTGTTTGAATTGGATGTTTCTATAATAATTTGTTGATCATATTATGCTGTTCCATGGTCAAATAGCTAATATACACACATAGTTTAAGAGAACAATTTTGGAACTTCATTATAAAGGATGAAAAAATTTAAGAAATGATTAAAATAGCAACTTTAAATGTTATATTCAGAATAGAACTCATACTTTGTCATCAGTGGGTTGTGATATAAATGTGTTTTGTGGTTGATTAACAAGTATTGTTTCATCATTAACAATAAGAAAATTGTATATGTTCACTGTTTATGAACACACTTCAAATATTACTCTAAAGTTATTTTACAAAATAAGAAAGTGCCTTGGGACTTGAAAAAGACTATGCACTAAGAGCATTATATTTAAGGGATTATTATACACATCAATTTGTAAAGTTATTAGGGTAATAGAGCATTTGAGGTCACCATTGAAGGCCTTAGCAACATTCAAATGACCATTAAGATAAACTCCTTAAGCTAAGGTTTAAAAGGAGCTCATCAAACTTGGGACCATAACACAAAGTACGAAGAGTCAAGGCAGCTAAAACAAAAGAGGTTTACCCAAACTATAAGCAAATTTTGAGGATGTAAGAAAATAAAAACAATGAGCAAAATGAATTATTTATCCTTGCAGAGGCCTAACCATGTCTTCAATGAAACAGGCTCTGGTTTAATCAACAGTTACCTGTTTGTTTGTTTTTTTTACCTTACGGTTTTTCTAGTGAGTTTGAGGGCTCAAGAGTATAAAATAAGTCTGCAAAATAGCAAAAAAAAAAAAACAACCTAAGAAACAGACATAATTATAAAAGACTCGAGTTCCATAGGAGATCATATATCTATTCATTTCACATTTCATCTCATTTTATACTTTAACTTGGAATAAAACAAACATGTTTTTTCTATCATCTATGTATCTTTCTAACCTTCTACCTATCTACATATGTATCTAGCTATACACATTTAAATACTATCATCTGACCATCATTGCTATGTTCCAAGAATCTGAGGGCATTTGTGGTCAAATCTCATGGTTCTCTTTAAGGTTCAGATTGGATGCTACAGGAAATGAAAGGAACTTAGTGTATCTGGGGCAAACAAACTCTCATACAATTCTGTTCCATACGAGTCTATTCTTCTATCTCTGTTCTAAGTCTCCTGTCCTATATCTAATTCCTCCTAGATTCTCCTCCTATCTAAAAACTCTCCTCCCCACATGGCACTTGAAACAATGAAAAAAATTACAACACTTACCTCTCAGCCAAAAGCGCATTCCTAGGGTAAGTGATAAATATCTGAGCAATTTTCCATGGCAACACAAGGTTCCAGGGCTACAGGAGTAAAACTATGACCAGATTAGTGGGGTCAAGTACCCACTGACAAACTTTAAGACATATATCTATTGTCTGCATACTTGGAAAGCAAAGAATTGGAATGCTATTCTTAGGATGCTTTGTTTAGCAACCTTGGTTAGACACCTGCGACTCTTACCTTAGGCATAAATGTAAGGTTTTAAAGTTATAAACTATTTACAAAAAGCCTTTAGTCTAGTTTGACCTTGCTTGAAGATGAAAGTGAGCTACATTTGTGCAGGTAGTGTGCCTAGAAGGAGCAAAGCAGGTTTCTAAGTGTCTACAGTTCTTGTAGGACAGCAGATCTAGTTATAATCCTAGTATATTTTCTGGATATCAAAATTATACAGATAAATGAAAACTCATCTTCCTGACAAATATATGTGGCCATAAGAATGAAGTGTAATAATCCCAGCACTCGAGAGGCTGAGGCAGGCGGATCTCTGGGAGATCGAGGCCAGCCTAATCTACAAGAGCTAATTCCGGGATAGGCACCAAAAGCTACAGAGAAACCCTATCTCGAAAAAAAACAAAAACAAAAAAAAAGATTGAAGTGTAATCATGAGCTTACAGATACATATCACATGAAGTTATAGACTGCATTGCATATACTGAGGATATACCAAGATGCCTGAGCAAATGTGAGCAAAGGTTTCTAGATTTAATGGTCCTGCATGCCTGGACAGGATTAATCTCCATCAGAGAATCACTTCTCTGATAGATTGACATCTGAATACTAGTGTCACCTGCTGTAACTTTCACATCCTCTGACATGTGTATATGTACTATATATCACCTATCTATCATCATAATCACAAATGTACAAAGACAAATGGGTAGAACTTATAGATACTTTGAAATGGGATGCCATTTGCCAAAGACAATAATCTAGATGTAACTTCAAACTGGTTAAACTAGTACAATAAATTGAGTATACAATGAATTCTAATCATATTGACTACTTTCATAACTTCTGCCAAATCAACCCTCTCTAACCTCAATTCCCCCACCTACCTAAGTTCAAGATTTTTTTTTAATTTAAATCTATGGATTGATTTGTATTATCCAACTACTCTTAGGAGTGGGGGAATGCCTTTGAGTGAGATTGGTCTATTATGGATCACATCATTAAAGAAAACTGACTATGTTCCAGTGGTGGAGTGGATAACATTAAGTAAAGTGTTTATAGGACACAATATGTGAACTAACAGTAATTGTAGCAACATGTGTGTACAAAATCTGCCCAAGCTCAAGGTAGAACAGAAATAGTTTTTTAACTTGTAACACGAGAGGCCTGCTCATTGGAGTTTCTGCCTTGCCCAGTTCCCCACAGCCAGCAAGCTCCAAAGAAAATCACACAAAGATCTCCATAAGTTATAAAACTGATTGGTCCATTAGCTCAGGCTTCTTGCTAACTCTTATAACTTATATCAACCCATTATTCTTATCTATGCTAGCCACATGACTTGGTACCTTTCTCAGCTGGGTAGATTACACCTTGCTTCTCAGTGATCTGGGCAAAAATGGGAGAAGAGCTTCCTTCTTCCCAGAATCCTTCTGTTATCCCTGCCTCACCTCTACTTCCTGTCTGGTTTCCCATGTATGCTTCCTGCCTGGCCAATCAGCATTTATTTAAACATGATTGACAGAATACAGACAATTCTCCTACACCATTAACCTACCTGGCTCATGATGTCCCTGGGAGGCCTGTTCTTTTCTGAGGGGAGAAGAAGATTGGGTGGACTTGGGAGGAAGAAGAGGTGGAGAGAACTGGAGGGAGGAGAAGGAAGGGAAACTGCAATTATTTCATAATATATGAGAGAAGAATAAAATAGTAGTTTCTATACTCTTTGTGATATTCATTAAAGTAGTTTCTTATTTCTTTATTGTTTTTAATAAAGTTTATAAAAATGAAAAAAGTTTCTTGAAAGGATCTAACACTTACTAAAGAAAAATAGATAGATCAAATTCCCACAACTTCATACTTTTAAGATTTCCATGCCTTTTTTCCCCTTTTATTCCCATGGAATAGTAAAGAAAGGAGAATTTGCAACATGGGAACAAAGAAAAAATTAGGAAAGTGATAGACTATCTAAAGTCATTTTTCCCTGACAGTTAAAGCAGAATAGACTATCTACGACACAGACTAGGGTAAAATTTCTATTTTTTGGGGAAAATAGTCTATTTGGGCATCTGTTTCCTATTTGCTTTTATTTATTTCAATTAAAATACAATTATAACATTTCAAGCCTTCATTTATGCCCTTCAACCTTTCCCATGTCCTCCACCCTTACTTTCCTCTCCAATTCATGTCATTTTAAAAGATAATAATTGTTACATATATTCATAAATGTGTTAATACAGGCTGCTAAGTCCTTTTAGTGTTTCTCTGTGATTATGATTTCAGGGCTAACCTTCAAGATTTTTTATTTAGTAAAGATAAATCTAAATGATAAAACGAAACATAGAATGCTGAGCATGGTGATGCATACCTTTAATCTAAGAATCAAGGAGGCAGAGGCAGGCAGATCTCTCTGTTTAAGATGAGACTGGTCTATGTGGTGAGTTTCAAGTCAGCCATATGTACATAGTGAGACCCCATCTCAAAAATAAAAATAGAGAAAGAATTTCTGTTATATGAAAATTAATTTCAAAATTTTCTTCAGCAGATGTTACTGAAACACTTTGTTACATGGCACAAAAAAAGGCATGGAAAATGGCAAACGTTGAGAGGTCATGCATGATTACACCAAGATTTCAAGTAAATGACTAGGTATCATGGAGCATAAAAAGAGTGTTTTAAAGGAAACTCTAATTGGAAAAAATACATAAACATTTGTGAATAAATTCAAAGATGTGATATAGACCCAAAGAAACAGAAGATTTCAGAAAGATGGAATGAGGCAAGCAGTGGGAAGTTAGAAGATCCACCCAATGAGACCACAGGAGCATGCGCTATGCACATTCATTGGAAGTTACATGTCAGTACCTAGTGCCTAGTATGTGCAGAATGAAGTTAGAGGAACTATGCTTGCCTAATTGCTATTAGGTATTCAGTTGGATTTTGTTCTTGCTTTTGTTTGAAGTCTACCTGTGAATTTTTTTAGTTTCTTGCTTCTGTTGTGAGAATGTTGACCCTATGTCTATCTATGTTATAATTATATAAAGTCATATTTTTTAATTTTACCCAGGGCACACAGCAGTATGCCTTGAATTATAGGAGGTCTTTAGTACTTGGAGTTTTGAGTAATTTTGAAATTATTAAAAACTTCAGGGATTTTTGGAGATGATTAGATGCCCTTCGCATTAGGAGGCCAACATGATACACTGTAGACAAGATATTTGAATATAATCATTCAAATCTGAAAGTACTTCAATTCCCATACAGCATAAAGCCTTGGTCACTAAGATGTTAACCTGAAATGAAAAACTGACATCTTTAGGAGGTTTGAGCTGCTTCAAAAGTGTTCTGTCACTGAGAACATTCTCAGAGAGGCGAAAACATGACCTCAGGTTTATCATCCCTCCACTCTGCTCCCCAGATATCATAAATATAACAAATTTGCTCCATCATGCATTCTTGCCATGGTTTTCAGAAAACCTAAATGAAACCAAAAGATTCCAAATCCTTTCTTTTCTTTCTTTTTTAATCTGTAATGTACTTTTATTTTTTTATTTTATTTTATAAAGAAAGAAAACAAACTGTCCTATTTCATTTTACATACCAACCCTAGTTCCCACTGCCTCCCATCTTTCCATTCCCTCCACCTACCCTTCCACCATCATGCACTCCACCAAGAGGGTAAGACACATTGCTTTGGGGAAGGTCCATGACCCTCTCTCCTATATCTAGACTAAGCAAGGTATCCATCCAATAAGAATAGGTTCCCAAAAAGCCAGTACAATCATAGGAATAAATCCTGGTATCAATGCCAGTGGCCCCTCAGTCTGTCCCAGCCATACAACTGTCACGCACGTTCAAAGGGACTAGTTTGGACCTATGCTAGTCCCTTCCCTGTTTGGATGGTGTTTTTATAGAAAAAAACATAAACTGTTTTTTTTTTCGGTGTTCCCATCATATTCTGGACCTCTGCTTATATTCTCATTCCGCCCTCTCTTTAACTGGACTTAGGGAGCTCAGTCCAGGTCTCCTATACAGGTCTCTGCCCTGTTTTCATCAGTTACTAGATGAATGTTCTATGGTGATATTTAAGATATTTCTAAGTCTGAGAACAGGGCAAGGCTAATACAGGCACCCTCTGCTCTATTGCTTAGGGTCAGAGCTGGGGTCATCCTTGTGGAATCCTGAGGATTTCTCTAGTGTCCGGTTGCTTACTAGCATCATAATGGCTCCCTCAGTCAAAATATCTCTTTCCTTGCTCTTATCTCCGTCCTTCCTCCATCTTGACTATTCCATTCCCTCACGTTCTCCTCCCCCTCCCCGTCTCCCCTCCTCTTCTTATTCTGCCCTTCCTATCCCCACAACCCCATGCTCCCAATTTTGTCTGTTGATCTTGTCTATTTCAATTTTCCAGGTGGATCTATATATGTTTTTCTTAGCTTCTCTAGGATCATGAACTATAGGCTCAATATCCTTTGCTTTACAACTAGTATCCACTTGTGACTGAGTTCATACCATGTTCAACTTTCAGGGTCTGGGATACCCCACTCAGGATTTTTTTTTCTAGTTCCATCTATTTGCATGCAAATTTTGAGATGCCATTGTTTTTTGTACCTCTGAGTAGTACTCCAGTGTGTAAATGTGTTACATTTTCTCTATCCATTCTTTTGTTGAGGAGCATCTAGATTGTTTCCAGGTTTTGTCTATTACAAATAATGCTCTTATAAACATAGTTGAACAAATGTCTTTGTAGTGTGATTGAGCAATTTTTGAGTATATGCCCAAAAGTGGTATTCCTGGATCCTGAGGTAGGCTGATTCCCAATTTTCAAAGAAACCATCATGCTGATTTCCTAATTGGTTGTACAAGTTTGCATTCCTACCAAAATGGGGGAGTGTTACCCTTACTCCTTATCTTCTCCAGCTTAAGCTAGCATTGGTGCTTTTGATCTTAGCCATCCTGATAGGTATAAAATGGTATCTCAGAGTTTCAAAGTCATTTTTATTTGCATTTCCCTGATGGCTAAGGATGTTAAACATTTCCTTAAGTGTCTTTTGGCTCTTTGAGATTCTTCTGTTAAAAATTCTCTGTTTAGTACTATACCCCAATTTTTAACTGGGGTATTTTGAATTTTGATGTCTAATTTCTTGACTCCTTTATATATTTTGGAGATCAGCCTTTTGTCTAATGTGGGGCTGTTGAACATTTTTTTTCCTATTCAGTAGGCTGCCTTTTGCCTTATTGACTGCGTCATTTGTCTTGCAGAATATTCTCAGTTTTACAAGGTCCCATTTATTTAGTGTTGCTCTCAGTGTCTGTGCTACTGGGGTTATATTTAGGAAGTGGTCTCCTGTGCCTATACATTGAAGACTACTCACCATTTTCTCTTCTATCAGGTTCATGATGATCATTAATCCATTCGGACTTGAGTTTTGTGCATAGCGATAAATATGGATCTATTTTCATTCTTCTACATGCTGACATCCAGTTATGCCAGCACCATTTGTTGGAGATGCTTTCCTTTTTCCATTTTATAATTTTTTGCTTCTTTGTAAAATATCAGGTGTTCATAGGTATGTGGATTAATATCTGGATTTTCAATTTGATTTCATTGTTCAACTTGTTTGTTTTTATAACAATATCAAGCTATTTTCATTACTATAGCTCTATAATAGATCTTGAAGTTAGGGATGGAGATGCCTCTGGAAGTTTCTTTATTCTACAAAATTGTTTTGGCTATCCTGGGTGTTTTTGTTTTTCCACATGAAGTTGATTATTTTTCTTTCAAGGTCTGTGAGGAACTGTATTGAAATTTTGATGGGGATTGCGTTGAATCTATAAATTGCTTTTGGTAGGGAGAGACTCCAAAAGCTCTACTAGGGAACTCCTACATCTGATAAATGCCTTCATTAATGTGCCAGGATACAAGATCAACTCAAAACAATCAGTAGCCCTCCTATATACAAATAATATAGAAGCTAAGAAAGAAATCAGAGAAACATCACCATTCACAATAGTCATAAATAACATAAAATATTTTAAGGTAACACTAACCAAAGACATGAACGACCTGTTCTACAAAAACTTTAAGTCTTTGAAGAAAGAAACTGAAGAAGATATGAGACAATAGAAAGATCTCTATAATCTTGGATAGGTAAGATAAACATAATCCTTTCCTTTCTTTAACTGAATCATCTTAAATATTTGTAGAAAAAAATAAAAGTTTTACCATCATATTACTCAAAGCTGAAGAACCACCCAATAGAATTAGTGTTAAGTAAACCTTTAACTCACTCAGGACTTGAAATGGTGTTTTTTATTCCAACAATTATTTTCTAACAAATCTCATGAATAGAGCAGAGAATAGAACATGAAAAACTTTGTATCAGTGTGGGGAAGTAAATAGCCATGCATAGAGCATGTTTGTGTCTTCCACTGGCAAGTATTAAAAATGGCATATAAAAGGAGAAAATTCATTTAGTAATGCAGCTCATAATGACATAAGGTATATCAAAACTATCTGTAGTTATATATTGGAAAAACCTCCTATACCATAGGTCCAAGCTGTTTCTTTATTCTTTAATGGTAATCGTAGCATGCAGAAGGGAATCCCTCATCACTTAGGGAGGTCAGAGTCATTTAAAAGAACCTAAATATTTCACAATGGAAATAATAAGAAAGAATATGTCTAAGAAATTAGCAGAATCAACTCATTTAAGTGACTGGACTCTGAGAGGAGTGATTCAGTGGTGTGACCCTAACACATGATGTTTCAGGTGCTTCACCATGCATCACTTACCTTCTCTGTTGTCAAGAATGAAAATCCCAACAGAACCAACTTAGTGGAGGAAAGGTTTATTTTGGTTTAGTTTCTGATAGCTTTAGTTTCAATCTATCACGTTCAGCAAAAAATTGCAAAGGGAGCATTTTCTTCAAGCAGCAGACTTCATGTGTTTTTCTTTGTAACCTTGATATAAGCATTTATGGCCCCAGAACTCTTGCATCCAGACTGTGATGATGGTACTGCCTTCTGCTGTCAGTAGAAGTATGTTGGCCTCCTTAAACTATGGCTGCAACCTCTGAGTTCTGTGGAAATTAATCCAAGAAAAATGCTCCCCTAAGTAATAGTACTGTAAAACTTAACAGTGATAATATGAGACAGGATAAATACATTGTGCAATATCAGGGAGACACGAGACTTTAAAAGGTCAGATAATCAGCGTTTATGGTTTATATATGAAGGTGCAGCCCAGATTTGTGGAGGAAGCTCTTTTCCAAATTTCTGGACAAATAAAAAGTTTATATACTGATGAGACTAGATTAATTAATATGTCTATTTATTAAATGACCTCATATTGAATGGGCAAGGAAGACCTGGTTCTAGAAACTGTCATTAGACATACATTTTTGAAGGTTATAACTTTCCTTAAGCCTTTCTTATGTCTCTCTTTCCTATCTACCCAAAAGTGAACTGTAGTGGCATTTAATTTGTCTTTTAATAAATAAAAATGGCCTGAAAATCAGAGAGAAAAACAGATGCACTGGTCAGCCTTACAGACCAGGCAGTAGTAACACACACTTTAATCCCAGTAGACACATAGTTGCCATAGAAACTGGGTATCCCAGTGGTGCATGTCTTTAATTCCAGCCCTAGAGAGAAATATAAAACAGGAGGATGAAGCTCATAGTCTCAGTCTCATTCTGAGACTACTGGAGGCAAGATTGCTATTTAGGGCTGAGGTAAAGGCAAGAGCCAGTGGCTGGCTGTTTTGCTTTTCTGACCTTCAGGTTGAACCCCAATTTCTCTCTCTGAGTTTTTATTAATCATGCTTCAGTGAACAGCTTTTCTCTTTATACTTATCCTATGTGATGTTCTACAGTGTTTTTTTTATCTCTGCAGAGCCCCAGATTTCCATCAAGTTATTAACAAATTATGCAAATATAGTATACATGCAAAATAGAATTTTATTCAACTGTAAGGAGAAATAAAAATTTCAGGTAAATGGATAAAATTTGGAAAAATCATATCAAATGAAGTAATCCAGACCCAGAATCACACATGCTACAGATCCTTTCATCAGTGGATATTAGCTTGAGATAACTGGAATTGTGTGTTTAAGTAAAATTAAGACCTGTAGGAATCAAGAAACTAGAAAGTAGCCACAGTACTTAGATGGAATCTAAGGAAGGGGTTAAAGTAGAAAATAGGAGATATAAAGGTGAAAGAGAAATTAGAGGAGAGTATAATGGGGATCAAAGATGAGAAGATAGACCAGACAAAGGTAAGGAAGGGAGGAGGGTTGAGTTACACCACCAATGTTGGAAAACCCATACAGAAAATATTTTACAAGCTTTCTAAAATAGACAACTTGAAACAGTTTGAATGAAGGCATGGTGGGGGAATAATCTTCCATACAAAAGCCATATATTAAGCAATAACTGAAGTGCCATGGGTTAGGTAACTCCATTCCAGTTGTTGATATGGGATTCCCAGAGGCTCCCAAAGCAATGGAAGCTATTTTTTTTCTTGATTTCACATCAGAGCTTGATGATAAGTCCCTGCTGCTGAAGATAAAAGATACTTCGGTCATAAGATGCAGAAATCAAGTTCATATCATATCATCCTTAGAGTTTTCTCCCTGTTGGTCAGAGATCAGAGAGTCCAAGGTATACTGTCAGATGCCTGTAACAGAAAAGACATCAGCAGTTTTTTCTCATCTATGAGCTCTGTAAGCTACAATAATGACTGTCTTAGAATGATATGACTATGGGCACATTACTAGTGTGAATTTTATGGGACTAAGTGATCTAATGAGATGTAAGGGACAAGAGCAAACTTATGTCTAGTACTATAAACCTAGCCAAAAAAAATATAGTTTTGGAATCAGAGGCTTTAAAGAAATGCCTACTGTTGTACATTTAGGAATTGTACAAAGCTATCAAAGTGTATTCTAAATAATTACCTTTGTACACATAGATTAGTATGACTTTGAACTTACTCCCATGAAGATTATTTTGCTGTGGATGGAAATTAGTACAGAGTTACAACTGATCAAAGTATAGATGATATGTAACTATGGAGAACTTGGTCCTAAATAGGACATTAATTTCATTTAGGTATACACACACATACACACACACACAGACACACACACACACGCCCTCAGGGAAAAGTTAGGGAAATAATATTAAAAAACTAGGTCAGATTATATTAAGGTGTTGCATAAGATATTTTTTTAGAATATCAAGTTTTAGAAAAATGAAAGGCTACTAGTATATTATTTTATATTTTTGTGATAGTTTATTATTATAAAAGTAATATTTGCCAATGTTTTAGAAAATAAAAGGAATCCTAATGTACTACTCTCAATATTCTGCCCATTTACATACAAGTGTTTATAAATGCTATAGGCACAAATAAATTCAATTAAAATAGTATAAAATCAAGAAAACATTACTTTTTATATTTTGAGTTAAGGCCCACTGCAATGTTTCTTATAGATTATAAATCAAAGAACCAAGAAATTCATATAACGTTGAATTTCATTCAACCATTTTGAGAATTATTGATTTTCAGTGATTGATGTCTGATAAAACAAAGTATTTGAAGACTCCTAATAGCTTATATTTTTCAAAAATTTACACTTGATTTCCTTTGTAGGAAATAAATTAAGCCATCTTTAAAATGTTTTTAGTGGTTTGCTTTCATAAACCCAACGATGCTTGTAATAATACATTTTGATTAAGCAGTGTTAAACTTCATGACTTCCTTGATAATTTCTATGAATTATAATTAAAAAATCATTATAACACAAGGCCAGTAAATTTGCACCAAAGAGACATATTTATAGTTATCTACCAATTGTCTGACTTTGTCTCATTCTCAGAGAAATAGAGAAGACAATGCGACAGAAGCACCCAGAAATTTAAAATAGTAGAAGAGAAGAGTGGACCTATAATAGAATGGAGCCTGGCTTAAATTTAGTTCACAAAGAAATCAACCTGCCATGTCACAAGCACTCTATTTTTGACACATGATAGTCACCCATATGCAAGTCTTTGTTTTCTGTTAGTTTGCTTGGTTTACATGTATCTAGCTTATTATTTTGTACTTGTCTATTACAAGTACAGTTAAAATGAGAGTAGTAATTAAGAATGTTACTATTTCAAGTAAAACATTTACTCGTTAGTACACATTTTAGTTGATAAATAAGTTATATGTATTAAAAATAGCTATTTTTGGAAAATATAAATTCTTCATATCTATTTCATCAGAGAATTTTTAGTCTTTATACTTTTTTGGTCCACCACTCATCACTGAATGTTTTTAATGCCTTTTTGAAATTGCCTTCTATTGTAAAAGCTGTTCTCTGTGGCACTCTCTTGTTTGCAAAGGTCGTTTACTATCAAGTTTACTGTATTTGCCTAATTTTATATTGTGCAATAAATCTTCTGCAGCCCTTAAATGTGACAAGTCTGGAAGTTCAATCAGAGGTTGGAGATATCAATGTTTAATGCATTTCTCAATAACAAATTAGCACATGTCTTCAACTAAAATAAATGTTCATGTTTATGTGCTCTGTTTTACAAGACTATTAAGGTAGTTTTTTATTATCAGATAGGGATAGTATGAAACTGAACTATTAGGTTAGAAAAATAAAATAAAATGTGTAACATGCATTAAAATATGTTAAGATCTAGGAAATCTAGATATTTAAATAAAGACAAACAGTTTAAAATAACGCTATAATTATATCACATAATAATCTAATTTATCAATAAGTTCAATAAAGTAAATGCATCATTGACAAAATATTTTAAATATGCTACAAAATGAGAAGTTGAATTTATTTTTTTGACAGAGGTTAAATAATGAAAAATATTTTATTCGGAATAACAAAAGTTCTGTGAACAAAGACAATAGTTAAATAATTTTATTCTTTTCTACATTATCAAAACCAGAATGTCTACTTAAAGATGTAGGTTCTGTTTGCTTACTAAGCTAATAATTTTCTTTCACTTTATATGTGGGTTAGTCTAAAAGCTAGTGTAAATGATTTTAAGAATTCTAAGAAGTACATTAGAAAGTATGTTATCCATATTAATGTATACATATATCACAATTAAAGTTAAAAGGAAATATTTAAAGTTTACACATGCTTCTCAAAGCAAAACACTTTGCAGTATGAAATCTCATTAATTCTTCCCATAAATTATTTCAGCATGGAGTTATTTTAGAGGACAAATTATGTTGCGGATCTGAAGTGTAAATCAACACAGTAACATGTGCACATCAAAATTGATGCAATTTTAAGATTCTCCATGGTTATTTAGGGAGAAAATATAAACCAGCTCACTGATAAAATCAGTGACTCTTCTATTCAGTCATTTAAACCAATGCAATTTCTAATGGTTTTACTTTTGCTGTGGTGAATTTGCTATAAATCCCCCTTGTGTGACAGATCCAATCAGTCGGTTTGTTGGAATGACAGGTCATATTTGCAGCAGAATGATGCAGCGCCCAATATTTTAAAATCACTAAAGATATTAAAAATGACAAAGAATGCAAAGAACAAGAAAATAGCAGGGACACAACAGAATTTCAGAAATAAAATGCACTTACTGCAAAATTACCTGCAGCTTGCTGCTAAAACAAATTGCTACCAAATTTTACATTAAGAATATTTTTCACTCTAATTAGCTTTTCCAAAGTTTGGCAATATTTCCTTTAGCAAGACTCTCCTGCATGTCCTCTCCACTGAGAAGCAATGAAGTGAGCTTTGGGAACAAAAATATGACGCTTGTCATTCTGGTCCCAAGACTAGTTCTCTGATCTTGAACTATCTCTTAAGTTATTATTGGCCAGCTCCAGCTCCTCATTCGGAGCATGGTAAGCAGTTTGTCGTGTGATAAAAATACATAAGCAAACTTGGGAAACAGCAAATTTTGTAGGATACACTATCTCCATAATGTCAGTGAAAAGAACCAAACTCCAAATTTTCCTGATTTGATTACAAATCTGCTTCTTATATTCACAATTTGCCAATTGTGCCTTCCTTTTTTTCTCATGAGAAACTGGTATCTTTTCATTGCTGAGGATTTGCTTAACCATCTGTTAATTATTGCACTTCCATTTTAATATGCTAAATAAATTTAGAGAAAAAGATAAAGAGAAATCCATTATAAACTAATTAGCTGGCTTATTTCTAAACTTGTCTTTCAAAGTAAAGTTAGGGTCCTGACAAGGTGCTTCATACTTTTTTATCCCAGCACTTGAGAGGCAGAGGCAGATTGATCACTAAGTTCAAGGCCAGCCTGGTCTACAAAGTGAGTTACAGGACAGCCAAGGCAACAAAAAGAAACCTGTCAAAAAAAAGGGGGTAAAGCTAGAAAAAATAAAATGGTTCCATAGAGAGATAATAAAATTAAATATAGTTTTAACTGAAATTCTGAGAACTATAGTTAAGCTCAGTATGAAGACTGAAATACCCTTTCTGAAGTATCTGTAAATCTTATGAAGTTACCATGTAAACAGATAACCTTTCTCGTAATGGAATTCAATAATCTTACTCACCCACTTTTACCAAGAAAATTTAGTGTAAACTTCTTTTAGAAGCCTAATTCCTAACATCCAAAATATGTGTCTGTAACTGTATATAGATACATACCTGTGTTATGTTATACAATTATTTAACTATGCTTATTTAAGTGGGTATATGATTTATCCTCATGCTTCAGTGTCTCTAATATTTCCATATGAAATTCATACATTAGGGGTATTCTTACAGTTAGAATATGACAAAGCAGTTGATAGACAGAAATACCAAAGAACTTTGAAGCATACTTAATTTTCAATTTATGTAGCTGGAAAGTAAACCCTTAAAAATATCCTAACAATGGTTTACACCAATTTCTTAAACTGGAGTTTCTTTCCCACCATCCATATCTCATCTAGTAGCTCAAACACACCTATAACACAGGGTAATTCCACAATGGCCTTTGTGCCTACCTACACACACACACACACAAACACACACACACACACACACACACACACACAGAGAGAGAGAGAGAGAGAGAGAGAGAGTTACATATGAATAAAAAGTAAAACAAATGTTTTTAATTCGTTGATTGTTTTATTTATTGAAAAGAGATCATCTTACACAATACATCTGATCACAGTTTTCATATCCTCCTTTTCAAGTGTGTAATGTGTTAGGTTTTCAGCTTGTCTTTTGATTTGGGATTCCCCTCTGTATGCTGTCAGTACCGTTGGTTAATGAATAAAGAAACTGTCTTGGCTGATAGGGTAGAGCTAGGCAGAGAAAACTAAACTGAATGCTGGGAGAAAGGAGGCAGAGCCAAGGAGAAGTTATGTAGCCCTATTGGAAACAGATGCTGGCACTTTACTTGGTAAGCCACAGCTTCATGATGATACTCAGTGTAATGGAGATGGGTTAATTTAAGGTACGATTTAGCCAGAAATACATTTAAGTTATTAACCAAACAGTCCAAATATATTTTCTGTGTGATTATTTCAGGGTTGAGCAGCTCAGAACTAACAAGTGGCCTGCTACAACAAATTGGTGCTCCAACATGTGCAAGCTAAATCCACTTAAAAGCTGAAAGGGTTTGGAAAGAAATTCTAGACACTAAACAACAAAGTTTAGCTGCAATTATTTTTCAGATGTGCCCTATTTTCTGGCTGTGGTCTCCTTAAGAGAAGTCTTTCTGATCCAGCAGTAGCTGTGCTGTCACCACAAACTCTGGCTCTTTCGGGTAGCTGAGGATTAAAACGGGGTTTCTGGGCAGTATGTTGCAAGTTAGGTGGTTGGCAGCATGGGCCAAATCTTTATCAGAGTTGAGGTGGTGAGAAAGGCTTCCACCCAGCAGTCTCAGAGGCAGTGAACAGACCTCTGCCAAGGCAAACTGAGAGAAAACAGGCAGGGCCACATTTGCCTATCAATGCTTTTGCTTAAGTTTTTAAGAAGTGCTTAGCATTTTAAGAAGCAGTCCTGGTCTGAAAAGGATTACAGATGCACAACAAAGACAAATTCAGAAGGAAAAGAGCTCTAAATGAGGCAGAGTTGGACTCATATGTACGCTTGGGAGAGAGAAGAAAAAGAGTATAGAGAGTTATAAAAAAGAAGTAAATCATTTAAAAAAACAAAGTCTTTAAAGAGACAGAGTATAGAGAATCACAAATTAAAAGGAGTAAAAAAAAATAAGTGACATAAAGATGGAATATACATAGCAATTCTGGATTATGTATACTATTATGTGTTTTTTTTTTTTTAATTCTTTGACTCCAGAGAGAAAATTGATTCTGGGAACTTCTAAACTAAAACAACCTATATACTCTAAAGTTACCTTGACTTCACAATTTGGGTATAAGGATTTGTTGATTTGGAAAAGAGGTTCTTCTTTTATTTCCAGATGATGAGAACCTGTGGAATTCTGCAAAATGTGTTTTGATGGACCAAGACCCCCTAAAAAGTTGCCATGAACAACCCCAAAATTATTTCACCCAACAAAAAGCAGAAAGAAGTTTGGTGAGAACTATGCCCAAATTCCTTATATGATTGCTTATAAATGTATGTTTACATTTAAATGGGGATATAATGTAGAGATGAATAATTTGCATTCTTATGGATCTTGGTTTATTGATACAAATTTATGGTCAATTTTGTTATATGTATATTTCTGCTCTTGAGTAAGAGATTGTGTTTGTGCAGCTCATTCAAAAATGTAATATATAATGAAGAAATATAGGTTAATAAAGAGTCAACTATAATAGTCAAGCTTAGACTCATGTTAGTTAAATTTTCTGACTGTAGAAAGATATATTTCAGTTAGGTAGGTATTATTTAAATCTTTCAAAGAATTTAAAATGTTTTAAGAGCTTAAGATTTTTTATGACAATGAGACACATCTGTTCCTGGGAGCACCAATCTAATTCAAGATGATGAAGCGCATTAAAGAGGCTCCTTATTGAATTTGTTAGACATTTGGGCAGGAAGCTGCTCTTGCCTGGACTGCTTGATGAACTAGACATGCAGGACTCACAGAGAAATGACTGCTGAACATTCCTAAAGGTGAGATGTTCCTTTGGGCATCTTGCTTCATGAAAGAGTCCCCAGACATTCTGCAGGACACAGAAGAAAACAACTGATGGACTTTGACATCACAAGGCAGAACAAATCTTCAAATTTCCTGCTTCATGAAAAAGTCTGCTGGATACTACGGGCCTTTGGGCTAAAGTTTGGATGCCCCAACAACACAGAGCAACTTTGGGTGTCTGTCCAGGCACTTCCTTTTTACCTAGGTAATGTTATATCTTTCTGGGGTCTTTGATGTAGTTGATGAATAGTCATAATTATAGTTTTCCTTAGTTATGGTAAAAAGATAAATTAGATACAAATATTGTAGATAAACTTCTTGCTTAATAACTGTTTTGTTATATGTAATTTTACTGTGTTAAAGTTAAAACCTCCGTTTTTATTTAAACATAAAAGGGAATGATGTGGGATTCCCCTCTGTATGCTGTGAATATTGGTTAATGAATAAAGATACTGCCTTGGCCTGATAGGGCATAGTAGAGCTAGGAAGGGAACAATAAACTTAATGTTGGGAGAAAGGAGGAGGAGCCAGTGAGAAGCCATGTAACACCATTGGAGACATATGTGGAAATTTTACCCAGTAAGCCACAACCTTATGATGATACACATGTTAATGGAGATGGATTAATTTAAGATAAGAGTTAGCCAGAGATATGCTTATGCAATTGTCCAAATAGTACAAATAATATGCTTTCTGTGTGATTATTTCAGGGTGGAACTGCCTGGAACTAACACTCAGCTGCAGGTAAGTTCACAAACCATGAAGAAAACAATGTCTTGCCAGTCATTGTTGGTGAACCATGTAGCTCAAAGTTACATAAAGCTCACATTTACATAAAACTTGATTCTTTGAGAATTATCTAAGTTAAAATTGTCAGCTGCCTAGGAGATGCCAATTCTATGGTAACTATTATCTAATGTAATCTAAATCTCATATCACTTCAAATAAATATACTTTCTCTGGAGAAATGTAAAGAAACTTATATAATTGTTTACAGCTGATACATATATGTAAAATGTTTAAGATATGAAATAGAATATTTTAAAATTTTCTATTTTGTATACTCTTTTATTAAATAATGGGTGGTCAGTCATGCCATAGTATTCATATTGTAATCATAGGACACCTTGCAGGAGTCTGTTCTCTCCTTTCACCGTGTGGCTTATGGACATTCATGTAGGTCTTCCAACTAGGCAATGGATGCCTTTATTCTGCTGCTTCTCTTAGCCATATACTGGTCATTTTAATGACCATCATAGTTCACTGATTCCCAGTACTCAGCACATTTTGGGGTATATTCTATCTGTTTATTTATTATTTATTATAAATATTTTGTTTTAAATTTTTATGTGTGTGTATGTGTGTGTGTGTGTGTGTGTGTGTGTGTGTGTGTGTGTGTGAGAGAGAGAGAGAGAGAGAGAGAGAGAGAGAGAGAGAGAGAATATCTGTAGAGATCAGACACATTGAATAACCCCCACCTGAAGTTACAGGTAGTTATGGGTTATGCAACAGATACAATATTACAGCTGGAAACTGACAGAGGTGTAAGAACAAACAAATGTATCTCCTACTAAATATACATTTGTATCTAGAGACATTCTTCTATCAAAAATGGAGAGATCAAATAGGTAGAAAATCAGTAAGAACATAGTGTAAATGAACATGATATAATTGACATGTACATGTTAATTCAAGAAAGGAAGAATAAAAATCTCTCTCAAGTTATTATAAATCATTCACCATGATATACCTGATCCAAGGCCATAAAACAGATGGTAATTAATGTAAAAGCATTGAATTATAAAATATCTATTTTCAGACAACCATGGAATTAAATTAGAAAGCAATAGTATAAAAATGAATAGAAAGTCTAAAAATGTATGACAAGAAACAAAACATTAAAATAATGCATACATCAAAGAAGGTATTCAAGGTAAAATTTAATCATATGACAAATGGTTAAATGGAAAGAAAAGCATTCTAAATATTGACATGCAGAGAAAGCAGTATTCAGGGAGGCATTAAAAACTTCAATGATAATATCAGGAAAAGAAAATCACTAATAAATGAGCCATGCTTTAATTCTAATAAAATAGAAAGAAAAAACAAATAACATATAAATAAGTTAAAGTAGACTAAAAATTTTGGGTAGAGATTATGAAATTAGAAGAATAAAAGCTACACAGAAAACAAAACAAAAACAAAAAACCAAAGCAGAATTGCTGATTCTTTGTTGAAAGAAAGAAAGAAAGAAAGAAAGAAAGAAAGAAAGAAAGAAAGCAAGCTAGCTTCAGGGAGATTTCGAGAAAAATTAAATAAATATGAATTTTTAGTATTAGAGATAAATGTTATGATGTGTACTTAAAAGATAATGCTATCAAATTCCATGCAAATAGCTTTGTTAACTTAGAAGACATTGGCCACTGTATAATTTTAATTTCTTTGGCAAAAATCAGTTGTTCATATGTGTGTGGATTTGATTCTATTCTGTTGGTCCACCTGTCTGTTTTTATGCCAATACCAAGCTGTTTTCATTACTATAGCTATAAATAGTGCTTGATGTCAAATCTTGCCAACACAGAGTAAGATGGTTTTGAAATTTTTCCTGCCTCTGAAAATGGTCTGTCAGTTACACTAGGCCTTAGCCAAAGTTGTTTGCTTCAGTGTTGCAAATGAGACTTTGGGTGATTGATTGCCCAGGAAGCTAATTGTTTCAGTCATATATTGCTCATTTTGGAAGTTGCTTGATTACACTTCCTGCTTACTCAAGTACTATTATTTCCCTTCTCGGATCTTTGATGAGGTTGAAGACCAGATAGTTGTAGTTACATTCCTCTCATGACTTGGCCAAGTTATTTATTATACAAGATTTAAACTCATTAGGATAAGATGATTACTGAAACATTTATCACATGTTTCTTGCTTGATATATTTGTTCTTATTGTTTATAATTTTGTATTTGGCTTAGAACTTTCTTATTTAAACAAAAGGGGGGGTGCTGTAGGAATTCCTACTGCCAATAGCCTTTAAGTTACCTGCCCACTTGGGCGTGATCTCTTATACTATCTATGCTTATGCAAAGCACAGGTCTGGCCTCTTTTCCAGTGTGAGATTAAGTTGCTGTTCTCTGTCCCAGCAGAGGACTGTGTTTTGTGAGTCTACCCCTAAATATATAACCCTCTTTGTTGTCTGAGGTTTTTGTCCTGCCCGGTTCCTGCAGTCATTAAGACCTAAAGAAATCACACACAGGTATTATACATTAATCATAAACTGATTGTCTTCATTAGCTCATGCTTTTTATTAACTCTTATAACTTACATTAGCCCATTATTCTTATCTGTGTTAGCCACATGGCTCAGTACCTTTTTCAGCAGTGTAGTCACATGTTGATTCTTCTGTGTCTGAACAGGACTTCAGAGGAAAGGGATTCCTTTCCCCCAGAATTCTCCTGTTCTCCTCGATTCGCCTCTACTTCCTGTCTGGTTGTTCCACCTAAACTTCTTGCCTGGCTACTGACCAATAAGCATTTATTTAAAATATAATTGACAGAATATAGACAACTTTTCCACACCACATCCCCTTCTTTAAAAAAAAACAAACAAACAAGATCTCTGACTCTAATATCCTTTGTTTAGTTTTTCACCTGATCATTATCTATAACAACTTGCAACCATCATTCTAAAGAAAGGAAAATATCCATAGTCCATTTTGTGGAAACATGGGTGTAGTTTCCTGCTGGTTGCAGGCACTGATAATCTTATAGGGACCTAAAGAAAATTTAGAAATATGTTCAAGTCCTGACTGGACTGGATTTTTCTTAACTCAGAATAAATCCGTATCCTCTAACCTCATGTGGAAAGAAAAGCAAAATCTCTTCTGCAAAGTAACATACTTTTTGTCTTCAATTTTGAAGCTAAGGCATTTTCAAAATACCTATCTTAGATTAACTCAGCAGCATTTATAAGCAAATATCTTTTAGCAGTAGCTGCTCCTTCCTCAAAATTCAAGCAATTCAAAGAGAGCATAATAACATACAGTATCAAGATTCTCTGTGTATTTTTCATCTTTGTGTGGCTTTATTTTAACCTCTATTTCTTTTATTTTTACTTTACTTTTTGAGACAGGGTCTCTGTATATCTTTGACTGCCCTGGAACTCCCTTTGTAGACCAGCCTTTGAACTCACAAAGATCCACCTGACTCCCAAGTGCTGGGATTAAAGGTGTGTGCTACCACACCTTGAACTCACAGAGGTCCCTTTACTTCTGCCTCCCAAGTGTTGAGATTAAAGGTGTGTTCTACCACACCTTGAACTCACAGAGGTCTGCATGCCTATGCCTTCCAAATGTTGGGATTAAAGGTGTGTGCCACCACACCTAACCACTCTCTTTAATTTTAAGGTCTTTAACCTTTTTCTTTTCTCTCCCAAGCCTGCATATATTTTAACACACTGTAAAACATTTAGAAGTTTTCTTCATCTTTGAATCTTTTTTTACTGTATATCTCTCTTTTTTCTGACCATGTGAGTCTTTAATTTGCTAAGCAATGTGGAGAGGATTAAAGCCATGGTTTTTATGGCTACATCCAGCCCATTGCTTAGTTTTTTGAGATTCCAGCCTCATGGTGGAGGTACCGGCTGTAGCCATGTTTATTGCCATAATTCAATGCCATTTCAATTTCCCTGCCACCAAGCAAATGGTAGCAGTCTGCTCACAAACTGCACTCAAATGCTCTATAGCTGGACCTCCTGCCTGAAAGAGTCAGAGTTTGCCTTGGCAGTAAAGCCCAGAAACCTGGCATTTTAAAACAGCATGGCTTTTTTCCTGGTACAGCTGAAAACCAAAAAGCATGCAGTCAGCTTTTCATCAACACTATTTAAGTGTTTCATGGCAAGACCTCTTCTGAGTTAGGAAGCCTCTCTTAAATGAGAGCACTTGCTTCTAGCAAGCAGAGACCATCTGAGAAAATGCTGCTATCAATAAGCCATGCTTAACTCTATTCTTTTCTGTATAGAATCACTGTCAGGCTTTATATGGATACATCATCCACACATTGGGCATCATATGTTGTCTGAAGTTTCTGTCCTGCCCAGTTCCCACAGTCATTAAGTCCCAAAGAAATAACACACAGGTCTACATTGATCATAAACTGCTTGGACCAAGAGCTCCGGCTTCTTATTAACTCGTATAACTTACATTAGCCCATTATTCTTATTTATGTTAGCCACATGGCTCAATACCTTTTTCAGTGGCAGAGTCACATCTTGATTTTTCTGTGTCTGGACAGAACTACAGAGGAAAGGGCTTCCTTTTTTACAGAATGCACATGTTCTCCTCAGTCTGCCTCTACTTTCTGTCTGGTTGTTCCACCTATACTTCCTGCATGGCTACTGACTAATCAGCATTTATTTAAAATATAATTGACAGAATATAGACCATTGTCCCACACCACCTCTATTATTCTCAATTCTGAGCTAATGTGTGATTTCTTTTATGTTTCCTTCTTCAATGAGTCTTACAGGTAAGTACCATCTTTATTTCTCTATGTTCCATGATTTAGATACACCTTTGTTGTTTTTATGTTGTTGTTCTTGTTGTTTTTCTAAAATAGAGTCTTACCACCAAATCCTGGGGAGTAGTCAAAAACATTAGCAGTAACCTAAAATTTTGGGTATGAAATTTCTGTGGGACTTCATTGCACAGCAGTCATAGAAGATAAAACCATTATCTGGTGTTTACCTTTTATTTTTCAGTCAGTGGGGGATCTATCTACTAGAGGCATTGAGGGTAGTAATGTGATATTTATCTAAGTACATTAAGATTTATTTCTCGACCTCCTATATGACCTATCCCAAAGAAAATCCAATGTACATTTCAGAAAATGGTGTTATGTATTTTTTGTCTGTGGAAACTTTTGTATATTTCTATTAGGCCCTTTTGCTGTGTAGTAGTACGAGCGGCGTGGCTGCGTCTACTACTACATTGCTGAACAGTATGGCTCGGATTCTGATGGCTTGATCAATTGTCTGTTCAGATTGTCAATGGTAAAGTTTTCTGTTATAAATGTGAGATTCTCAATTTCTTCTTTGGATAAATAATTGTTATATACTTAGTTACTCTGAAATTAAATGCATATACTATAATTCTTACTTCATCTGTTTGAATATGCACTTTTATCATTATATAATGACCTTCAGATATAAAGACAAGTGTGTTTTACTCTTTTCATGCCTGATTAAGCCAGCCACTCTCACTTTCCTTTTTCATTTCTCTTTAGACAGAATGTAGTTTTTTTTTTAACTTTAACCCAGTGTGTGTCCTAGAATCTAAAATGAGATGTCTTGTTTGTTTTGTTTGTAGTTAGTATTAAGTTAGATTGTGGTTTTTAATTTATTTCATCCACTCTATAGCTTTATATTGAAGAGTTAAGTCTATTTCTATTAAAAACAATTGTTAATTTGAGAAAATACACTACTGCTATTGGTCATTTCTTGTCTTAGATTTCTTTTGTTATTTTCTATATACTGTTTCCTTTTGAAGTTTATGGTGGGTTGGGTTTTTATTAATAGTTTAAGCTATGTCCTTAAGTTCAGTTAATTGTTTATGGTTACCATGGTGAACACCTAATTTATTTATTATATTATATGGATTTGAAGTGATATAACACTTACTTTTATTTGGATAGTAACTATATACTTTTCTCAGTATCTTTGTCTAAGAATACATGCCACTGATGCCACAAATTATACTTGCATATGTTGTATTTCTTTTCACACAGCTTAGCCATAGGTATTATTACACTATCATAGTAATATAATATTCTCTTTTGTATATATATATATATATATATACCAATATCAACAGAATTAAACTTTCTTACTCTCTTGTGTTATAATTCAAGTTTCTCTTTTTATTTCAACTTAATGAGAATTCATCAGCAACTGTTTTTAGCACGAGACCAGTGTTTAATTCTCTTCAGTTTTGTCTGAGAAGAATATCAATCTCTGACTTGTCTCTCTAAATCATTTTTATTGAGGGTAACAGATGGAATTGTAGCTTACTCATTCATGTTTTAAATACTTCTTTTTTAAATGACTTCTTTAATTGTCATCATATAAATTTCATCCAATATCCAATAGAAGCATATGCAGAGGTCTACAGATAAGCACCAAGCCAAGCTTCAGGAGATCAGTTCCAGAGAGGAAGAAGTGGTAATATGAGCAAAGGAGTCATCATCATAATGGGGATACCCACAGAAACAGCTGACTTGAGTCAATGGGCAATCACTGACTCTGGAATTTCAGCTGGAGAATCTGCACAGGACCAAACTAGGCCGACTGAATGAGAGAGACAGTTGTGTGACTTGGCAAAGGGTAGGACCACTAGCAGTGGAACCAGAATTTATCCCTTGTGCTTGAACTGGCCTTTTGGAGACCATTCTTCCTGGAAAGATACCTTGCTCAGCCTAGGTACAGTGGGAGTTTCTTAGTCTTGCCTCAAAGTGAAGTGTCAGACTTTGTTGACTTGCCTTGGGAAGCCTTAGCCTCTCTCAGAATCAGATGGGGGGGGTGTGAAGTGGGGAAAATATGTGGAGGAGGGGAGGAAGTGGGAACTGGGATCGGTTTGAAAAATGAGAAAATATTTCATTAAAAACTAAATTTCATAAAAAATAAACTGTTCATACTCTTATGGGAGTTCTCCCGCATTTTACAAGTCTCTTTTCTCTTTGTGGCGTCCAAATTCTTTGTTTGTTTAATTTCTATTGATATGATTTTACTGTGGTTTGATATGAGTGTCTTTGGGATAATCTCATCTGGTGCCCTTTGAGTTTTCTTAATCTGAACACATAGTTCTGTTTCCAAACTTGTAAGAATTTTTCAGTCCTAACTTTTTAAAATATGTGTCTGTTTCTTTTCTTTTACTCCTTGGAATTCTGTGTACTTTGGTCTTTCTCAAGGTGTCTCATAACTTTTAAGGTGTCTTTATGTTTTCATAGTCATTTTCTCTGTATTACGGTGGCTAGAGTATTTTAAAGATCTGTCCTCTAATTAACATTTCCTCTGCTTGATCTTGTCTGTTCTACTCCTATATTAAATTGTTTAGTAATTATATAAAATGTTTTAGTTCCACAACTCTTATTTTATACTTTTAGATATATTTCTCTTTGTTGAAATTCACATTTTGCATACATCACTTCTTTGACCTCATTTATCAATTTTATGAACATAATTTTGAATTTTCTGTCATGTTCATATTTTTTCTTTATTTCATTGAACTCACTGAACCTTTTTATAGCTTTATCTTGCCTTGCATTTAGCTCATCTTTCTTATTGTTCTGAATGTTTAGTTTCTTTGCACTAGTAAAACTTGTATTTGCATTTTGACAGAGAGACCTGATTTTCATCAGTGTACCTAAGTTATTATGTTGGTTTTTTTAACCAATCCCTGCAATAACTTGTTTAAATCAAATATACATCAGTGAAAGATTTCTTACAATATTGTTCTACAACTTTGATAATGATGGTTAAAGAACTGAAAATAATTTATTTTCAGATTTTTGCCAAAAATTTATTTTTTATGTTATTTAACTTGTGAAGAAAGAAGGGAAGAGGTAACATGTTATGAAAGGGATGATATTAGAATTAAATTAGAGAATTGAACCAATTGAAAGGATGCAGAATGAACAATTTAGAGTTTTGAGTTTATGTAAGTCTTGCAACTGATACAACCATCTCTTGTTATTTCTAGGCCTTTATTTTTATTTCATTTAATCCCTACTGAGTTTGAAGACATAGATAAGACAAAAATAAAACAATTAAGAATTTATGGAAAACAGTGGGCACTTAAAAATTATGTATATTTGACATGAGTACCAGCATCATTCTTCTTTCATTTCCACACTACCAACTTTACTGTCATTTGTTTGTAGAAGATGTCACTCTAGCCAATGAACAATTTGTACTTGATTCTGCCCTGAAGTAAGAGCTCCAGTTAGGTTATAGGTCTGGGATGTTTTGTTGCCCCAAAAATAATGCAAGTAGATAGATGAAAAATTTTGTGATCCACAACCAGACACTAGACCCCATCCTTCAGTAAATAAACAGTCATTGCTCTGTGATTTCAACTTTCAAATCTCTCATCTATTTCTTCTCTGTTTGTTTTCAAAGGACAAAATTATAATTAATTTATTGATGGATCATGAATCAGATATATTTCCATTCTACAAAATACAGTATGAGCTCCCATTAAGCAAAGATGGATCAATGGTCTGTAAAGAGAACAAAAAGAAATGGGATGAAGGAGAAAAAGTCTATTTGATTAAGATCTTGTTGCTTTAGATTATTTCTGCTTTGAGGATTATAGCAATGACAATTTTCTTGTCTAGCCATATGCAATAGAGCTCCCTCCCATTTACAAAAAAAACCTCTCTGTTTAGTTTTCTATTTGCTCCCTTAAAGCTTCAATTTTAATATGTGATATTTAATGTGAGTGATCCCAGTTCAGTTTGACCTCATCTGTTAGAGCCTGGAGTGTGGAATCAGCTCAAAATTAGTCTATCACATATGTATATTATATATATTTATATATATATATATATATGTATATATATATATATAATTTTAATTTCAAGTCAGTGAATCTGATCATATTTACCTTCCCTCTCTAAATTCTTCCCATATCCTCCTCCATTTATTTCTCATTCCACTTTCTGCCCTTGAGTTTTTTCTATCAAGATCAATGTGTGCTGCTCTAATATTATGGATATGTGGCCTTTCTCTAGCGTGTAGGTGACCTATTGGGGACTATACTCTTAATGAAAAGCAACCATTCATCTCCTGTAAGTTAATAATTGTAAGTATCTATTCATCTAAGGGTAGAACTCCATGCCTAAATCCACTCCCTATGCTGGGTTTTGGTCTGTACATGGCTTGCACAGGTTTTGTACATACTGCCACACCTACTGATGTTTATATAGGCAGTTTCTCTGCTGGGTTGAAAAGACACTGTTTACTTGCAAGCACTGCAGACTCTGGTTATGATACTCCTTCCCCATCTTTCACAATGATCTCTGAACATCTAAGCAGGGATTGCAGTATATATGTTCCATTGACAACTAGAAATTCTGCAGTCTCTTATTCTCTGCAATTTGGACAGTTGTCAGATTCTGCATTGATCATCATCTACTGAAAACAGAAGCTTCTCAGGGGAGTACTGAGATATGCCTTAATCTATGCATATAGTGATAAGAGATTAGGAATTGTTTTAATACTATGTACATTTAGCAGAGTGATAGTAGTAAATTCTCTGTTAGTGTTTTCCTTTAATTATAAATTATTTTTTTCCGTTAACTATAAATTATTGCCCTAATGCTGGTGACATGTATGAGTTTTATCTTGTTGAGCAGGCTTTAAATACAACCAAAAAATTGTTGGTTACTCTCATGACATTAATGTCACTGTTGTCTTTGTCAAAAACTTATTATTCTAGTTCACAAGGTTCACAGATGGATATCATCAGTGATTTGAGGATTAGCTTTTTCCTCTGCTAATCTGCAGAACACTGTTCAGCGATATGCAATTTGTAGGGTTGGAGGTGTCTAGGTTGTCTTGCTATGTCTAGAGACTGGACAGTGAAAACCAAGTGAATTGTCATGGAAAGTGTTAGTTGTCTGAGTGTGGCAGCTGTACCTGAAAAGAATTCCAAAGCACGCAGAGGAAGTCATACATGGGACATTCAGTGCTGGAGTAAATATTAGTGGTAGATGGATTTAGTGGTTTGTCCTAAATAGAAAGTGGTGGTCCTTGAGTCACAAGATGAAATATATGGAGCAAGTCACTTATTTCTGTCAAGTGATATTTCTGTGTGTTTTTTCATGGATGGATATAGTTGGCAAGGGTAGGAGGCTGAATGTGAGGTTCAAGCTTCATGCTTAGAATTGAGAATAATGGCCTTTGCCGGGACGTTTGGGGTTAGCAGTACAAGCCCGACGTTCCTGCATGAAGGGGAGGTCCACAGGGATGTAAGAAGTTATAAACAAGATACTTGGTCCTCAGCCAGGTGCTGGGAGTGATTGGAGTTACTAATGTCCCCCTCATATTTTTATATAGTCTCTTTAAATCTGAAGAAAAAAAACTTTAACAGGATAAAAAAGTCAAACAAATGTAGTTCAGCTTATTTACACTTCCTAAGCCTATCATGATTTGCCCCTTACCAGCTAGGCATTCAAACACACCACTTGCAATAAAAATATAACTTATAATGATAGTAGTGAGGTTATGCTACAACCTTGCAATGTACACAACCAAAATTATTACAGACTTTTTCAGTTGTTGTCATTTTTCCATGTCATAGTTCCCATTTGGTACTATAAATTAACTCTTGGAACTTCGAATATCTAGAATTAATAATCTGATGTTAGCAGGAGAATAAAAACTGCAAAGTGAAATATTGGTTAATTGATATACTAATATATCCAAAATAGAAAAATGTGCTAGGCATAAATACTGGTTCCACTGCTCGTGGCCCCACACACTGTCCAAGCCAAAAACTTTCACCCACATCAGAGGGCCTAGGTAGGTCATATGCAAGTTCCCCAGCTGACAGTTCAGTTAGCGAGCTCCCACTTGCTCGGATCAGCTGTTTCTGTGGGTTTCCCCATCATGATCTTGGTCCAACAAAAAAAATAGAAAAGAAAAACAAAATGTTCTTGACTGCTAAAATGTTTGTTTCTGTATTTAGTAACGCGATACTTTTCAGGTTCCAATCAACTTCTTCCACTGTCCATTGCTTGTTCCCCTGGGCCCTCAGCTATGAAGTTCCACATTGCTGAGATGTCACAAACTTTTAGTACTGTCTGAATAGTTTTTATTGGTTCATTCCTAGCTTGATTGGACAATTGTTTATGATTTCTCTATTTGAACCACAAGTTACAAGAGAAGGAATCATCTTCATCCTAGATATAACATACATTATTAACAGTGTCTTTTAACACACAGCCACTTATGCTAACCAAGGAAAATCCATTACTTTTCCTGGTAATTTGATGACATCATTACAAAAAAAATACCCATGTGAACAGTCTCACCTGTCATTTTAAGGTACCCTATTGTGTGCCTTACAGTAGAATATCTGTGTTTGAAAATAAAAAAAAATAGCCCAGAAGAGTTAAAGAAGGAACAGACGAGAAGAAGAGGAGGAAAAAGAGGGGGAGGAGGAGAAGCAAAGGAAGAAGAAAATATATGTTAGCGATAGATCCATAGGAGAACTGATTAAATTTGTTATGTGAATATATCTTGCTTGATTTCTGAACCCATAAATGTATGGATTTTACATACAATATTAATGGAAGGAAATTAGCCTGTAATATACTACCTTGGCACCTTTGGCTTCTTTAAACAAACAATGGGACAGAGAAGTAGGTGTTATTTTGTTCTGGATTAAAGGGTGGTGCTACTTGCAAAGTACTCTCAAAATCTGGATGCATAAGTGTTGTGTGCTGTTACTTTTCAGTTGACATGCTGTGATTCTTGTAGTGATTATATACCCTAAGATTAGGCATAGTTATTTCCTAAGCAATGCTGTTACTCAGAGGTAAGATCTAGTGCACTAGATTGGAACCAGTAGGACCCCTATCGTCACTCAACCTGAGCTTGGAGTTTGTCTTGGCTTTTCCATACAGCTGTCATGATAATCTTCATATACTGAGCTAATATCTATACCTATAATCCTTCTTATTTTTAAACAAGTATGCTAAAAAACATCCCACTGTTTCCTGAGGTTTATATAAAACACATAAATCAGATAATAATAGTAATGTCATAAAATCACTATTCTAATTGCTTATGGAAATACTCATCTTCTGGTGAGCTAAAAGGTTGAAATATATCAATGGAAATAAATAAGAATAAAAACAAGTGTTCAAAATGCATTCTAGAAGTTATATTTTGCTGTCATTTTATATAATGAATACTAAAAAGTAGTCAATTTGATTCTTAACTAAAAAGAACATAATAACATTTAAAAATAAGTTTTAGAGTTACTTAGCATACACATTTGATTCATGGGCTATTTTATTCCTCTCTGATATTAGTATTCTCAAACCTAGAAGAACTTGATGTTATGTTATTTTACATTCAGGTATTTTATTTTATATTACAGTTAAAATAAATCAAATTTTAGTTAAATTTCTAAACAATTTCATGGTTAAAATTTTAAAATTACTTAACATTATGATTTTCAGTTTGATTCCATTGGTCAACCTATCTGTTTTTATGCCAGTACCAAGCTGTTTTCATTACTGTAGCTTTGGAGATTTAGCCAAAATGGTAGGGTGCCTGCCTGTCAAGCATAAATGGAGTTCAATCCTTAACAATATCTATATCTATATATAGTTATAGTTATATTTGTGTATATATATATATATATATATATATATATATATACACACACAAATGCTATTTTAACACACAAATATTAGAAAAGGTTTCAGAACTTAATTTTATATGAAATAGAACCTGACCAATTTTAAAATAATAAAATAATTGGTTAAGGAAAATAAAGATACCTCAAAATAAAGTAAAAACTTATTAAAGTTTATTTTTATAGTATTTTCCAGTCCATCAATTTTCATTTTGATGAAATTAATTTTCATTTAGTTAAGTGCCATAGACTTAATAATTCTGAAAATTAAATATATGTGTCATGTAGAAAACTCTTTTTCCCATTCCACTGTTAATAGTTTAAATGCCACAAATACACATTTAGGTCTATTTTAAACATGCCAGTGAGTTATGGACTTTCAATTCTTTAAAAAAACAAAACAAAGTTATATTGCTTGTACAAGCATCCTTATATCCTCAACCAAAGAAATAAAGAGTTATAATCTCAAGGATAAGAAATAAACATTTCAAATATTAAAACATATAATGAATTGTAAAATTAAAGAGGTGGTTTTTAAAATACAATGTTAATAATGTCATAATAAATATTTACCTAAATATTACATAATAGGGAGATAGGAAAGGAGTGAGTAAACTATATTGTTCAGAGTACTACCCTAATAACATCCAAAACTTGCACTTTTCTTGCTCTGAAATAATTTGAATAAATGGGAAAACAAAAAAGAAATAGAATCCAGGGAGGAGGACAGTTATAAGAAAATACAAATATGTATTTACACACCTCTAACTTATGAGTCTCCATGGAACACTTGGATAATGAATAAAAACAAGTTTGTGGTCTGTGTCAATTAGGTTTAAATAAATAAAAATGATAAAGTTTATTCAATGGTTTGCAGAAACTTGGGTTCTCCAAGAAGAATCTCACTTTGTATGTTAGCTGATTTATATTTATATTCACTGATAAGATCCTAAACAACTGAAATCCTGTAGGGCATAATCATAAATATTTTAATTTCCCAGGCCTAGTTTACCCATTTCTGCACTTCAGCACATCATCTCTAACCAAAAACTTAAACAATTTGCTACATTTTACATCTTTGATTGGATTGTTCAGTTTTTAATTCAATTATTTCTGCATATCTTTTATTTATATTCAAATTGTTTATTTGAATATTTTCATTGAAAATTAACTTTCTTTTATTTTGGTCAAGAAAAATTATATTTTGATAATAAATTTTAGAGAAAAGGAAAGCATTTTTCAGTTTCCAGAATCATAGAAAAGTTAGATAGTATCTCATATATATTTAAAATTTATAAAAATCTAGAAGCAGAAATTACAAACAAGTTTGTCATGTTTTTTCAAGACATTTCAACAAAATATTTTTAATGCATTAGCTTACTTCATTTTGGAAAATACCACATAATTCAGTGTGCTGGCTAATTTTATGTTAACCTGGTACAAGCTAGAGTAAATTTGGAAGTGGAAAATTCAACCAATAAAATGCCTCTAACTGACTGGCTAACTGATTGTAAAGTTTCTCATGCATTTTGTAGATTGATGGTGATTGATATGGGAGTTTTTTTCTGGGTGGTGCCAGCCCATGACCAGCAGTCTTGGGTGCTACAAGAAAATAGGCTAAGCAATTCTGTAAGCAGCAGTTCTCTATGGACTCTGACCCTGTTCCTGCCTCCAGTTTCTTGCCTCAGATTTATACCAAGCTTCCCC
Source organism: Microtus pennsylvanicus (assembly GCF_037038515.1). Lineage (NCBI taxonomy): Eukaryota > Metazoa > Chordata > Mammalia > Rodentia > Cricetidae > Microtus > Microtus pennsylvanicus. The sequence goes on along the minus strand of NC_134583.1, from coordinate 32,365,255 downwards.
TGGTGATGGACTTACCACGTTACGGTAAAATGAAAACTATGCTCCAGTTACTTTTAGTCATTATGTTCTGGTACAACAATAGGAACCCAAACTAAATCATAAAGAATTTTCCTAATTATATGACCAGAGTTTATGAAGAGGAAGAATGACCAAAGATTGTATCATACAATTATGTGCAATAAAAATATGGGGTATAATGCAAAATGTCACTGAAGAATGGTACTCAGGCCTATATTCCTGGTCCTCAAAAGGCTGGGTTGAAAGGATTCTGAGCACTGATAAATATGTGTAAGATTATGAGTGCCCATGTTCATGGCATATATGTGTACCTGTGTGCATGTCAGTGCATGTGTGTGTATTTGTACTTGTGACAAGGTCTGTTTATACAACATTTAAATGGGTTTTGTGAGCAGAGTGCTAGACTTGCTTAATGGCAACATAGATTCACTGTGTGCCTAAAAATGGGGCTTTGAGCATGGCTTTCAGAGGCAGAAAACAGCTTCACCATGCTGGGCTGGGCAGAGCAAGTGGGCACTGCCATATTTTTCCTAACAATGGTGCTGCTTAAGTTCATTAGAAGGGCTGAGAATTTTAAGAAGCACTTCTGGTCAGAAAATAATTACATATACACAATAAAGAAAAATTCAGATGAAAAAGATCTCTAAATTAGATATAGTGTGTTTAAAAATGCAGGTATTCTTGGAAAAAAGAAGATAAAGAGTATAGAGAATTATAAAATGTAAATGGTTTGTAAAATATTGAAAGAGACAGAGTACAGACAGTCATAGATTAAAGGAATAAAGATAATAAAATAACAATTAAAAGGTAATAGAGTAAAAACAAACAATGTAAAGATAAATACATACAGAGAGTCTAGATTATGTATATTATTGTGTTTTCTTTGAATTTTTGACTGTGAAGGAGCTAAGTACAGAGAGAAATTTCACTGTATGGGCTGTTAAGCTAAACCAAAATGTATATTATAAAAGGTATCTTGATTCAGAATTTGGGTCTAAGGATATGTTGCTTTGGAAAAAAGGTTCTTATTTTGTTTCCACAGAGGATGAGAACCTGTGGAACCCTCCCAGACCAATGTGGTTTGATGGACCATGATCCCCTGAAAGGTTGCCTTGAACACCCCTCAAAAAATTACTTCATCCAGTAAACAGCAAGAAGCAGTTTGGAGAAAACTATGCCCATATTCCAAATATTTTTTATAAATGTTTGTTTATGTTTAAAGAGCCATATGCTATAGAGATTTTCATGGATATGGATCTTAGTGTATTGATACAAATTTAAGGTCAATTTTGTTATACTGTATGTCTATATCTAATTCTGACCTTTAATAAGGTATTATGTTTTGAAGCTTATTTTAAAATGTAATGTATAATTAAGATATACAAGTTAATAGATACCCATCTATAATAGTCAAGACTGTACTTATTTTATTTAGGTTTTCTAGATATACAGAGATGTATTTCAGTTAGATAGGTATTCTTCAAACCTTTAAAAGACTACAGAGTATGACATTTAAAATGTTTTAAGAACTTAGGGCTTTTCATGACAGTGAGACACATCTGTTCCTGGCAGTACCAACTGCTTCAAGAGGAGAATGGGCATTAAAGAAGCTCCTTGAGAAGTTTTCTAGCCATTTGGGGAAGAAACTGTTCTTGCCTGGGCTGTTTGATGGCATGCTGTCCGTTCTGCTGGACACAGAAGAAAGTGACTGACAAACTGCCAATATGGTTGGAATTGTGTTTGAGATTTCCTGCTTTGTTTAAAAGTCTGCCAGATGCTTTGGGCCAGTAGGCTGAAGATGGATGTCCCAATGGTACAGAAGAACTTTGGCTGACTGTCCAGGCAATGAGACTTCTTTGTCAATTCTGGAGTTTTGGAATTTTCTTAGAATGTACTTCCTGTTGGCATAGGTAATATTATATACTTCCAGAGTCTTTTATGGAATTGAAGAATAGATAGCTATTACAGTTTTCCTTAGATATGATAAAAGTAAAGTAGATATAAATACTGTAACTGTAATTCTTTATTGATAACTGTTTTGTTGTACATATTTTTCTACATTAAAATTAAAACCTTCATTTTTATTTAAACAGAAAAAGAAAAGCGATGTGGGATTCCCCTCTGTATGCTGTGATTTGTATTAATGAATAAAGAAACTGCTTTGGGTCTATAGAAGGGCAGAGCTTAGGTAGTCATGGAAAACTAAACTGGATGCCCGGAAAAAGAAGCAGAGTCAAAGAGAAGCCAGGGAGTCGCCGCTGGAGACAGATGTGCTGAAACTTTGCTGATAGGCCTCAACCTCATGATGATGTACAAATTAATGGAGATGGGTTAAATTATTATGTAAGCGTTATTCAATAAGCAGCTAGAGATAATGGGCCAAGCAGTATTTTAACTAATGCAGTTTCTGTATGATTATTGTGGGGTTAAGTAGCCAGAAATCAACAAGTGGCCCCCACCTCCTACATCAAAACCTTCCTATTTAATTGTACAGAAAAGGGGAGAAGATGTGGATTGTCCTTCTGTAAATGTGTTGCTTTTACTGGCTAATGAATAAAGCTATTTCAGCCAATGATTTAGCAGAGTAAAGTCAGGCATAAAATTCAGACAGAGATGAGAGAGAGTAGCAAGAGTCTACTTTAAAGATGCCAAAGGAGAAAGATGCTGCCAGAAACTTGCCAGTAGGTGACAGCCTTGTGATGATACATAGATTAATAGAAATGGATTAATTCAAGTTGTAAGAGTTAGTTAACAAGAAACCTGAGCTAATAGGCCAAACAGTATTTCAATTAATATAGTTTCTTTGTGACTATTCAGATCTGTACAGCCAGGAACAAAAGAGCAGTGTCCATCTACAAGAGGTAACTCAAACAAACAATGTATGAAAAAGTCCTACGGATGTCTACTATCTTACATCCCAGTGAAAAACAGTAAATGTAAGAATAGTGTAATGTATAAATAAATTAATAAAAGAGGAGAAATATTAGGGGTTAAAATTAGGCAGGGATTGAGGATGGATAGAGGAGTGGATAGTGGGTATGTTTACCAATCTAAAGTTATATACAAAAAGCCTCATATGAACCCAGTAGTTGATAAACTAATTTTGAAATGCAAGCTTAAAAATTAAGAGAGTTTAAGCTGAAATACCCAGTAGGGATAGACAAGAGTATACTCAAAATACATGAGTTATTAGATGAAAATAGCAGTGTGAGGTATAGAACACCTCCCTGAGAGTTATTTATTAAATAGATCCCAGAGTTTTAAAAAGCATCCCAGGCTATTGCCTTGATTACACTCCATAGCTACATGGTAAGGCCCTATTGCTAAAGACTGCACACTGACTACATACATACAGAAACCAATCTCTAACTAGAAAATTCCTCCCGATTGGCAAGTTTTCATAATGCTAGAAGGTGCTGTACAGGATGCTGAAGGAGAAAACACATGAATGTCTATATCCAGAGCAGGACACTGTATGCTGTAATACAGTCCTCTTAAGCAACTGATTTCTGATTGGCTTTTAGGCCTGCCCCAAGAGGAGGAAATCTGATGGCTGGTATTAATTTAATCCAGATAAAATCCTTTAGGTTTTTAGATTCATGGGCCAAGAGTAGAACCTACTGTTGTTTTGTTGGGTAGTTTTACTTTCATAAGCCTTCTAGACATTTATTTATATTTATACCCAAAAATATATACAACTCTCTCAATCTGGGTCAGAGAAGCTTCTTTGTCTCCTTGCATCAGTCAACAGAAAGATACATAACTGCTCAATATAGATTTAGTATACCAAGTCCTTCCCCCACAGGCCCCAGGAACGTGATGGAAGAAGATACAGAAAGAATATAAGAGCATGAGGATGGAGAGCAATGTTCTGAAATATGACATCACTGTTCCATTCATGAACTCAGTGCAGCTGCGGTTACCTTCACACTATCAAGCCAACATAGATGGAACAGATCATCTTCGTGGCTTTCCTTACTGAGGAGCTCCTGGCAGTGGATGACTTGTGGAGATGTGAAAGCAATTCTTCTTTGAGCACTTGCCTTCTGGTAGCTCTTCCATGTCCTTGTGGATAAACCTATTCTTGTACACATATATGTAGTAGGAGCTGCGGGTTGCATTCTGCCACCCAGCTCCCTCCACCGGCTAGCTTTACCCGACATAACAACACACAAATTGTATTCATTTAAGCACTGCTTAGCCCATTAGCTCTAGCCCTTCCTGGCTAATTCTGATATCCCGATCATCCCATCTCTAATAAACTGTGTAGCACCGGTCTTACCGGGAAAGATTCAGCATGTCTGACCTGGCAGCTTGCTTCATCTTGTCTGGCCAGAAGAGGGGAGCATGGCCTCTGAGCTCACTTCCTCTTCCTCCCAGCATTCTGTTCTGTTTACTCTTCCCACCTATGTTTTAACCTATGAGGGCCAAGCAGTTTCTTTATTATAATTAACCAATGACCTTCCTCTATCATGTATAGACCCCAATGAGTACACTAAGCAGATTATTTTTAAAGGCATGAGGGAGGGAGGGAGGCCTATGAGAGGGGAATGAGAGAAAGTTGGAGTGAATTGGGGACAAACATGATAGTATGTCATTGAACACAGATACAAAAATCTTAAGAATAAAGTTAAAAATGAGCCATCTATGCTACATACAAGTGCTAGAGGAATGTGACGAAAATGGACAAGCACAACAATTCACTAATTCACTCAAGCCCCTGGTGTTTAATAGTTTTCTCATGATAAAGATACACAGATACTCACTGAAACCAGTTACTGTTTACGTTTTATGAATTGTAAAATTGTTACCACTATTCTCATGGTGCACCTCCTCTGGGAATACTTTCTTTTAGAACTCGAGGTAAGCAAATCCAGCCTAAAGACCTTAATCAACATTCTTGAGTTGGAATGGATAAAAGTGGTCTCAGTAGCATTTATTATAGGCTTTGTCTTATTAGTGCTTGATTTTACTTGGAAGAAATAAATGTACCTGTGTCTATGTAAATTACTGAATTTCAAGATTTAAAGTGTTTGCTCACTTTAGCCAAGAAAATGCTTTATTTGAATTCAAAAATATAGCAATAAGCTAATCAGAGCTCAGCACCAAATTCCAGAGGATTCTTTCAGAATACGGAGAAGGGCACTGTTCTTCCATACGGCAGATACATCTGAGATTTAACACAGTGGCAGAAAGCAGACTATAAAACAACCACTATGTTAGAAGAGGTAGATCAGGACATTTGGTTCTCTTTATGTAGTAAGACAACTAGTGTAAAACTTCTATGAAAGTCCAAGAAGCAAGTTTGGAGGTGAAAAGTATTTATATTTTTCCTGAGGACCCACGTTCAGTTCCCAGAAAGAAGTTGTGTTTCATGACCATCTGTAACTCGTTCCAAGGTATGATAATTTGAATTTAATTGGTTCCCATAATCTCATAGGGAGTGACCCTATTAGGAGATGTGGCTTTACTGGAATAAGTACAGCCTTGTTGGAGGAAGAATGTCACTATGGGGGTGGGTTTGGAAGTTTTCTGTGTTCAGGATACCTCCCAGTGCCTCAGTCAACTTTCCATTGCCTACAAGATGTAGCACTCTCAGCTCCAGCACCGCATGTGCTTTTGTGCCTCCATGATCCCCATCATGATAATGGACTGAATCTCTGAAACTGTAAGAGAGACACCCTAATTAAATACTTTTCTTATAAGAGTTGCTCTGGTCATGATGTCTCCTCACAGCAATAAAAACCCTAACTGAAACACAAAGGTTCTGACTTCCTTTGTTCTGTTGGTACAACACACATGTGGCATCCAGACATATATGTATGCAAAATATTCATACATAAACACAAGATTTTAAAATGAAGAAGGTCCATGTAAAGGCAGGACAATCTTCCCGTGCTTAAAGTTATTTACTCTCAATTTCTTAATTGTTGTTGGACCTTTAAGTAGCAAGAACACAATATTTCCAAATTATTATATCTCTTATAAATAGCATGTGGCAGAAAAAAATAAGTGGATTATAAGCATCCATTTTGTATTTCACAATGGTAAGTACACATTATAAAATAAGAAAATTTTTTACTCATTTTTGCCACATTCATATCTGCCACACTATTATAAGACAGTATTAACAGAAAAGGTATGTGAATTTATATAATAAACATTCCATTGAGAGAAGAGGCATTATGAAAAACAAGAGCCCAGATACTAGTGAGCTTGTAGAAAGTTTATTCTAGGTTTGGTGTATAATATAGGGAAGACTGACTTGGGAAAGGAGGCATGAGCTAATGAAAACAAAATATCAGATATTGACAATGATTTGTTCACAATCTTCTGTGTCCTTTTATCATCCAAGGTAAGGATACCTTCCATTTTGGAATAAGGTGGGCACTTCTGAAATGAAAGTCTTTCAATAATCTTTAGGAAAAACAAATGGGAAGGTGAGAATGACTTTCCTGCTTCTGCTACTTTCTCAGGTGCCAAGGTGTCATATCTGAGGCTAGAGGATTAGTGAATCTTAATGGTAAATCTCCTACAAGACACATGTGAGTAACTAAGTTCCATTCCCAGCATGATGAAAAATGAGCATATTTTGAAGTAGCACATCTTACATCAAAACAAAATATAGCAAACAGCACGTGAAGAAATTGCATGACCAGACAATATATATACTCGTTTTCTAGTAATTTAAATGCACTGGTAAAGAGGTAGCCTGGTGGTGACTATGATACTGATTATTGTAATTTTAAATATACAGTTTCTTTAAATAAAAAGAAGATATTGCAAAACCAACAAGCTGATAGATGAAAGAAGAAATGGCAGATTTTTTTAAAAACAAAAATTTAAGAACTTTTTGTTCAGTATTATATAAAAAAATATGTGCTCTGGGATTGAATAAAATTATTGCCCCAAAGAAGATAATATGCAGCTGCAGAGCCTTTGGTTTCCATAAACTCCCAGCAGCTAACCTGTGAAGCAGCAGGCGCCACACATGTCAATTTCTCAGGAAAGTGTGGTCTGTTGGTCAAGTGTGAATTCTGAGCAATGGCTGCCATATGGAAACAATAAAGTGTCAAAGAGGAATCAGAGACAAGTGCTTCTGTTCAGGAAGATCTCAGTGGAGGCCAAAGGGTGTAATCGTAGGGCTTCCTAATTTATCTTGTCATAACAGCAACCTTAGATCTTGATGCTGAATCAGAGCACCAAGCATCACTTGAAGAAAGTAAGTGTTTAGCCGTGGATCACAGGGCAAGTCGGCTTTGATGCTCAGGGTTTGCGGACTGGTGAATTGGAAGCTTGAAGTTTCCACATTGAAGGAAACAACTTTGATATAAGCCTTGGGGCTGAAATATCAAGAAAAGACTTCTAAGAATCAATTGATGATGAAAGCCCTATCCTGTTTTAACTTACTTTTGTGTGTGTGAAAAGAATAGTACCAATTATTCTGTTTGCTAAGCTGGTTGCTTGTCCCTGTGGGAGAATGCCCATACTCTATCGTAAAAGAATGCTAACCCAAAGAGACACATTGAGTGTAGCCATTAATGTGGGGAAAATGTCAATAATCTTAGCACCTTCTGAAAGATGTTTAATTAAATTATTGTGACTAGAATAAAAGTGCAAATATTCCATTGCTTCACTCAGAGTATAAAGAGCAAAGGAAAGAAAGTATCTCAAAATTAATCGGGCTAAATTACTTACTGCAAAGTTTTCAGCCAGTGAAAATATTCAATATAAACAGTACTGTGCTTCCAGTTTAGGAAAATTATTATTGAGAGATTTAGAGATAATTTTTTATAATTAAAAAGAGTAAAAGTACAAATGTCAGCAAGGTGAATGACTATAAACACATTTATTCATGTACACATTATTCACCATCTTTATCAAACTTCGGAAACTTTAAATTATGAATATTTTATAGACTTAATTGCCTAGAAAACTATATGCCTAATAAGGTGAACTTTAACATGGTGTTCTATTAGCCAATACATTTAAAGATATAATATATTTGGAGAGCTCTGACATGTCTGCTCAGTTTCTTGGTTTATAAAACAAAGAATTGATTCTATGAGCCTTAATAAGTTTCTTCCACATTTTAACTAAAAGACAATGAATACAAATTGTCAAAATTGTATTAGTAAATGCAAAAGTTTCTAAACTATTGCAGTTTAGTAATATACTGAAAATTTTCATGTTCCCAAGAAATGTCTCTTAACTGTCTGTACATTTTAACCTGCCATAAAAACAGAACTTGAACAACTTTTTAAAGTATGAAAATGCACAGATTGTATACTTGGCTGCAATAAGTGCCTTCTGGTTAGATACAATCTTAGAAATGATCAGTAACAAAAAGTATGTATGAGAAATTGTTGAAACCTAGTGCCCAGCCCCTCCGCTGAGGATCTCTACCTGCAAGGTTCCACTCACACTATACTCTAACTGCCATCGTTGCTGGACCCCCCCTCCACTGCAGAGCAATAGTCCAATCTCTGGACCTGAACCCCACCAGTCTCCACCGTTGAAAGTGCTCCACTATTAAAAGTTCAAGTCCTTTCCTTAAGAAATGCTATATAAGCCTGCCTTCTGCTCAGTTCTCTGTTCTTTCTTACCTAAACAGAGGCAGCCACACTCTTGGAATCCCCCCGCCCCAATAAATTTCTTGTGTGAGGTTTATGTGGTGTCTTAATTTCTAGACATCAGTCCTATGTGCACATAAACATAGAGACTTAAGCACACACACACACACACACACACACACACACACACACACGCACACAGAGCCCCATAAATAACATGAATATGGTGTCTAGAATTTAATACTTGGGGCTGGCAGTGTGGCACATCTGCTGAAGTGCCACCAAAACTGCATGTGCATGAAACTCTGGATGTGTTGCTCAGCCGCACATGAACTTGGTGAGGCGACATGCTCATTATCCCATCATTGAGAAGTTCGGTGGTAGGAGGATAGAAGTTCAGGGCTATCTTCAGATACATGCAAGTTAGGGGCCGATTTGGGCTAAATGCAAGACTGTTTCAAAGAAAAAAAATCTAATGAAAATTAGTTAATGGAACTAGATGCTAGCTTATTAATTTGGACAAAGAATATATATATATATATATATATATATATATATATATATATATTTCCTATACAAATAGAAATCTTTTTTGTTTGTTTGTTTTGTTTTTACAAGACAGGGTTTCTGTGTTTAACAGCCATAGCTGTCCTGGAACTAGCTCTTGTAGACCAAGCTGGACTTAAACTCAAAGGGATCTGCCTGCCTCTATCTCCCAAGTGCTGGGATTAAGACATGTGTCACCAACCCCTGGCTTAGAATTCAATTTTGAGAGGTCACAGTTGTTTCCTATTTTCAAACATCATCCAGTCTTTTGATATTTCCAAACATCATCCCAGTCTTTTGATATTTCCAAACATCATCCAGTCTTTTAATATTTCCAAACAACATTGTGTTTTCCTTCTCTAGTCCTTAAATTCAAAATTCTGTGATCTTATAAAATTATAGTTTAAATTGGACAGTCAATTTCTCAATAAAAATTACTAAGAACACATCCATTTTTTAAAATTAAAATATAATTGCACTATTTTTACCTTTTAACTTTTCTCTATCCAATCCTTCCTACTCATCTCTCTTGCTTTTTCAAATTCATGGCCTCTATTTCTTAAAGTATATATATACTTTTAGAATATATATAAAATTGCATGTGTATATATGAATCTATATATGTAGTATATTACAATTATATAATATATGCATATATATTCCTAAGAGTATAAATGTATTTTGATTGTTCTCTTTTCCCAGTACAAGTATATATACTTGTATACATATATATGTGTGTGTGTGTCGTTTGTATGTATGTGTATATGAAGATGATATATATAAACACTGATACACATATCAGATAGAGATAGATATTATACATGTATAATTTCAGGGCTAACCACTTGTTATTGGATAACCAAATTGAAAACTTTTCACTGGAGAAGACAATTCTCTTACATTTCTTAATTGCTACTAGTTCTTTGAATGAAATTGAAGCCCGTGAGATTTTCTCCTTCATTATCAGTATGTCATTTTACTTTCAAGTCACTTATGCCCTGTTATTTCCTCTCTATTGCTTTTCCCCTAAAAAGAAAAAGCTTAAAGTAGGAAAATAACAAACAAATGAAAAATAAACCACTGCTTCATTTAAAATAGCTCCAAAACTCCTAGGGTATATGCTAATACTAGGGTATATGCACAGTGTATTTAATACTAAATTTATGGATGCAGACAATAGAGTTCTACCCATATGTATTATATGAGGAATTAAGTTGTTAACTCCCTGCTGACTTTCCAAATTCATGGAAACATTTATCTCCTTTGAACTTCCAAAATAAGAAATATGCACACCAAATACAGATGAGAACTGACAGTCCTAAATGAGGCTTGAAGCAAGGTTCCACTGCTAACAGTATTCCAAAGCAAACTTGAGATAGAAAAAGATGCATGGCTTACAACAGCAGGCTAACAGACTCCTTTTATATTTTATTTACTTTCATATTTTCACTAATCCTGTACAGTAGTAATTTATAGTATATATAATAATAGGTAGTCACAAATAATTATAATAACCTACAGGCAAGAAGTATCTTATGGTGTACTCACAAGCAAAGCATCTGACAACATTAATAACGACCAATAATTATCTTCACAATAGTAGATTATACAATTTACAGGACAGATGGTAGCATAGTAAGGTATAACAACTACTATTGTACCTGGACCTGTAATGTCAAAATCTGAAGGAAATTTTGGCGTGTAAGTATATTGACTATTTTGTTGAATTCAATAAGCATTACTTACTGTAAAATTTTCATATCTGTAACTTAGAGCATAAATAATCCTTATGTTTAAAACTTTTTAACACAGAAAACAATAAAACCTATGTTTGCCTAAGAACTTTCTTCATAAAAATATTTTTCTGCAATTTTATCAAAAAATATTTTAATTTACTAAAGTAAGATACTTGAAGTGAATATGAAATCATTGTAAATCTCATTTAATAGTATTGTATATCAAGATCCTTGTAACAAGAGAATTAATCTACATATTTATTCCATCTGAAATCAAATTATATGAAGCAATTTAAAAACAAGTACTCACATAAACCTTAGAATTCTTAATAACAATAATGACTGAGAATACACTTTTAAATATGAACCCACTGTACCTAAAAGCATAGCACAAGACGCAGATGTAAATGGACTTTTTCCCTCAACAATCACAGGGAGGAGAAGAACTAATTGAAAACCAATAAATTAAGTACAGAGCAGCAGGCGGTCTCTAGCTCACTTGGCCTGTGCATCAATAGGTCATTGTCAGTTAATTAAGTGAAGGTATAATCAGCTTAATTTATGTAGTTCATGGAGTTAATGGTATCATAGTACAGTACCTGACGTCTGACCTGTCCACACTTGTTTTATGTGTTCACTTCTTCCTACTATTCCTCGGAATAGGAGCGTTACATGTTTAATGAATTTTCTATGCTTCTCTTCCTGGAGAAGATGATATATTTCACACACACATACATACACGCATGCATACACACACGAAGAAAATATCATTAGAACAAAAGTGCCTATTTTAAATGGTGTGGTATTTCTATAAATTATTTTTCAAAACATTAACTTCACCAACATGCAGAAATGTTTACATAAATGCAAGTTAATATTGAAATAATGCTGAAATGGAGTAAATGAAAACATAGAGAATTGTAAAGAAGATAAGGCAATGAAGAAACAGAGGGGCAATCGTGAAATGCCCTGGCATAAGCTCAAACTAGATAAAATAGTGCTGCTATGTTTGTAAGTCATGTTGCTCGCTCAGTTTTCCACCTGGTAGCAGCAACCTCTTTTTCCCAGGGAGAGCGTTCTTTTTACTGTCTACATAGCTCCGCTTCTCTTTTCTGAAGCTCCAAGTTTACACACAAAGACAAACCACAATGTCAACCAATTGGACCTCACTTAAGGAACCTAGGAGATCGATTTGTAAAGCAAAGAATGAACAGGACCTTATTTCTGAAGTACGTTGCTCAAACTGCTCTTTCATTAAAAGATGCTCTTTCTTATTGATTTTGGCTTAAGTAATGAGAAAGCTTATCCAAAAATCTTTAGCATTTGGGCTCAAGTTAAGGAAATCAATACAGTCATTTCCCATTTGAACTGCATATGTGAGTTTTATGTACGAGAGAAAAGACAAAGCCAAATTCAGATAAGTCAATAGCATTGTCAATAGAACATGAAGCTGACAAATGGCGTTTTTCAGCAATTAAAGTGAGCTGTAAACATACAAAGACTAATCAATTGCAGTGTTTAGTCATTAACAGGTTTTAATTGGTACAAAAGTTCTATGAAGATATCTCTCTTCAGAAAGGAAGAATAAAGCATCTTAAGTACCATGCTTTGTGAGTAAACAATCTCATATCTTTCAAAGTGAATTGAGGCCTTAATTAGGAAGAATAAATTGAATATTAAATAATCAATGTATGTTAGTTGTTAGTAAAGTACTTTGTAATCACCATAATATATACATAGAGCACTTTTTCTTTAAAGTGTATTACAACAAAATTTCCAAAATTTTGATAACATTTTATAATTATTAATTAAATATAATTAAACACCTCATAATTAAATTTAAATAATTTCATGATTTGTAAACTTGAAGAACTTAATCATAAGATGATAACTTTCTTTATGGTAATATTTTTTGGAATTCTTTAAAAATATTTTTGGTTCTGTGTAAAATATTTTAGCATTTATTCAAATAACATTTAAAAAATATTTTGTATTGACAATAAACTGAAATAAGACATACCCATTGTGGTTGGCCATTACCTTGAAGCATTCAGGGAATTTGATGTACAGCCAAATACTATTCATAATACACTAAGTTGGGCTTATCATTAAAATACAGATAAAACCTTTGTTTTTAATAAAAAATGATATAACAAAAGTAAAAGGTTAATTGAAAAGCAAAATAAACTACCGCGTTTAGTAAGGCACATTACCTAGATTAACAGAAATCAATGAAATCATTAAAACAATTAATAACTTAGAGCTCCATCCAGACTAAGATAGACTCTGTGGCTATTAGAATGTGGATACAAGGCTACAGAGACATATCTATTCTGACTGTGTAATTTCCTCTCCTCTCTAACAGATCAGTAATATATGCAACCGGCATTCCACAGACACCCTTTCCCATTTGTCACATAAGAGGCCCCCCAGGCTTTGCATTGTGGATCCCAGTCTTTAGAGCATGAAGCATATTTTCCCCCATGTTTTGGAAATAAAATAGGCCATTAGCACATTTATGGGGTTAATCAAAGTCTTATAACTGTTAAACATTTTCTCTGTACAGAGAGCATGATCAGTGTTCTAGACAATACCAATTATACACAGAGCTATGTATAGAGCAATGGCAATCACTGAACTGAGACATGACCATTTGGGACCTATATTCTATTAAACATTTCTCTGTAGATCATGCTCCAAGAAGAAACAGGAAACTATCAGAACTGCATGAGTTACATGAATTCTTTCTCTTCTCTTGACACTTAAAATGAAGCTGTAGAGACAGCACAGGGGTGAAAGGAATGCTCTGAAACAGAATGCGGTGCTGTAATTTTTATCCCTATCTCCCAGCTCTAGTCTTATCCTTAAAGAAACTTTACTTCCGTCTAACTGAACTGAAAGCACAGATGCCCCCTGCGTCTTGCTTGAAAGCTAACAGGGCAACTCCTTCAATTGCCTGGGCTCAATGATCTAACACTATTTTCGGCTCTTTAACCTAGATTAAAACAAAAAACACATAGCTGTTTTCTAAAAGCAGCACGAATTCAGAACAATGCGTTATTTTTGGATTACAAAACTAGTTATTTTTAACAGAAAATCTTATTTCAGTAAAGATTTTTGATTATTATTTTAGTAATCGGTAAATAAAAGTTTCTTAGGCATAGAGGATAAAATTGTTTCACTCATTTTGAGTGGGTCTGTAAGACACACCTGAATAGCACTCCCACACTTAAGGTTCAGGGTGAATTACAGATGAAGAAGAAAGGTTGTTAGAGTCAGAGAATCAGGGAGTTTGCTGTGAGAATGTGTCTCCTAGGAATGTCAGCAGCTACATCCATAAAGTCTCACCAGTACAACTTCCTAAATGCAAGCTGAGTAAGAATGGCACCAATGGACATGTCAAAGGAGATGGAGGAGGAGCACATGAGGACGCAACACAACCCAAGGAACTATAGGCAATTAAGGAATGAAGAGAGTGGGATAAATAGTCTTCTCCAGGGGAGAGTATACAACTGGTTGTCTGCTACCAAATAGTCAGTCCTGAAAACTACACATGAGTAACATAATACAGATTAAACAGGTTATATTTAGAAATATATACATATGCATGTATATATATTCATGTAACAACAATTAATGCAAAAAGAGATGATTTGAAAGGTAGCAGGAAGGAGTACGTGTAAAAGTTTGGAGGGAAAAACGGGAAAGAAAAGATGATGCAATTATATTACAATCCCCAAAATAAAAGAAAATGGCAACTATTGGAAAAATTCAAAAAGGGAGCTAAAGAGTAAGAAAAAGCACACTGGAATGTCAAGTTTTTGGAAGGGATCCTGGCCAGTGATGAACTCAGTAGCACTTCGCACAGGAATCTAAGAAGGCACAAATACAATTACAACATAGGAAAGAACTGAAAGAAAATGATGTGTTAAACTTCCCTAAATCATCCTAAAATTCACGGTGCAGGAAAAAGAATTTCCAAGTTGAGAAACTTTGATTTACTTAAGTGGAAAATGTATGTATTGTGAATACAAGACAGAGGGAGAACTATAATGAGTAGTTAGGTTGCACAACATCAACTGGGATCAGAGCTGATGCATTCTGGCATGAAGTTCCATGTTTGTTATTTGTTAGCTATGTTGATTTAAGTAAAATGTATATTTTTCCTTACCTACAAAAAGAAGATAATATATAACAAATTCTCCGTGTGTGATTTTGATCATATGTCCTATGACATGCCTGGCACACGGTCTGGTATGTAGTAGTTCTGTAGTAATTTTCTGGGCCAAAAAGCTAATTAATTTTTCACTTAATGGGATAATATGTGTATTATACACCCGAAAAGTCATTTAAACATAGCACTGCATACCATTTATGTGTAATTAAATTAAATGTAATTAGGAAGTGATAGTTTGTGTGTGTGTGGTGTACGCATGCATTTACACACATGCATGGGCACGCATGCTGTGTTGGTTGTGTAGATGTTAAAAACCACAGAGACCAGTTTTAGGCTTCTCTCTGTCTCTGTCTCTCCCCCTCCCCCCCGATACAGTCTGTTACGGTTCTAAACTCCCTGTTCAGGCTACGCTGACTGGTCAACAAACCCATGGAATCCTAATGCCTCCACATCCCAAGAAAAGGTTTACAGGGACATGCTGCTACATCCAACTTTTATGTGAGAGCTAGAGATCAGATTCTCCTGCTCTGCTTGAACTCCAAATATATATAGATACTTGAATCATACATCTTGAAAACTTAAGCCAGTACTGAGCTGGAAGTTTCATCCCTACTGATTAGTTTTCAAAGTGCTAAAAGATGTTGTGGATACTATTGGAGGTTTCTGTAGCTATGAATTCTGTAAGTTACAATAAGGACTGTTCTGGCGAGATATGCTCACTGGCTCAATCATGGCAAGGTCATTGAAGTAATTAGCTACTTTTTTATTCAAGTCCACTTCACTAGATGAAAGCTATACCTGGCACCATCATCAGACCAAGAACCTGTGACCAGACAGGTCATAGACTCTACAGCAGAACTTATTACTATTAGTTTCCATCAGACCAAGAACCTGTGACCAGACAGGTCATAGACTCTACAGCAGAACTTATTACTATTATTTTCCAAGTGAACAAAGCATTAAACTAATTATTCCTGACTTATCATTAAAGTCATAGATTTCTTCCTCTTTTAACCTTCTGCAGAGAAGATGGAGTAGTCAACAGTTAACACAGAGACCCATGCCTTGTTCAGTATGCTTAAAATAAGGGGCTAGAGAATTCTCAATCCTAAATACACATCTATAACACATGCTTTTCTCTCAAGGCTCAGGGATCATTGTAGAAAAGAGAGCATGGTGAGCATAAGAGCCAGAAGCAGTGGATGACTATGATAAAAGATTGTTTTCCAGGTACAGCAGGTAAGCTGCACAGGTAAACTCACAACACTTGTGAGAGTGTACACAAGATCTGTGTGGTCTCATGCCAGACCAGATCTCAGTGTTGACAGAAGGTAGGCGGGAAGTCTCATCTCTATAACAGTCAAGAAGTTATTGACTATTATAAGCCTCTGGGAAAGCCAGTTTTCCTTAAAAGTGGGGCTCCTGGGAAGTCAGCCATGCTCCAATCGAACCTTTCACGTCTGGGAATACATGGGTACCTCAAATTTGACATTATAGGTTTTAAAATAAAGAGTACACAATGTTAGAGAGTAGTGAGGTGAATTGAAAAATACTGAGAGAGGGAAGTAAATATAATGCAAACACATTCTAGAAAATACTCAATAAAATGTACATGGAGGGACTAGAATGATGGCTTAATCAGGAAAGGATTACCTTGCAATTATGAATCCAAATTTGCTGCACAGGCCCTATATTAAAGGTAGAGAATTGTGGCATACTAGTTTTCCAATTTAGTGTGCTTGGTAACTTGCAAGTCAAAGAAACCATATGAACCCCTATCAAAATGATAGACTGTGCCTAAGTAATAGCATATAAAGTTGTTCTCTGAAGCCTTCATGCACACACATGCAGAGAGAAAGAAAGAAGGGGGGGGAGGGAGTCTGGCAGACGCCATATAGCTGCTGAAGGAGAAGGATGCCAAAACCTACCAAAGCCATAGCCTCGTGGAAATATACAAATTAATAGACATTGGTTAATTTAAGAACTAGCTAAGAATATGACTGAGCCATTAGCCATGTATTGTTGTGATTAATGTTTTTTTTTATTTTGTTGTTGTGATGATTTGGGTCTAGGTGGTCACAAAACGAAAGCACAACATCCATTTCTACCATAAGACAGTCTCTAAAGATCAGATGAGTATCCCCATCTATAAAATACAGAATATAGAAGTAGTTTCCTATTTAAAGTTTGGATGTGAATTTTATTTTATCTGAGGTTAGAAGCAAGAAATGAAGAATCACATAGCCATACTTTGTAATTTCTAAGGAGTTATGCTAAGATGTTAAAATGATGATAATTTTAAACAGAATATTTCAGCAGCATGTTTTATTACCCCAGCTATGCTGGGGACCTTAAAAGTTGATGAAAAGCTGTTTAGGCATTCTTCTTTCTACATTTTTTATACATGTACAACTCCTGCCTCTGCCTCGAAACCCACTCTTGGTTCAAACCTTGCTTAGACAGACCTAATTTTATGAAAACTTCCTTGACTTTATCTCCACTTAAAATGTATTCAACATCTATTTCTTGGGACTCTAAAATCTCAATTTCCCTTCTACAGAAACCGATGCATTAATTTCCATTTTACTTTCCCTCCTTTATTACCATGGGGGAATTCCTAGCAATTGAAATATTAGCGGTTTGTGTGCACATTTGATGTGACAGTTATTCTGTGGGGTGATTACAGTAATAAATGAATTAGTATCATATATGAGGAGCACATTTTAACTGAATACTGTATACTGTGCAATTTGCTTTATATTTTAACTCATTTTCTTCCAAAGAGAACTCAGATTATATGATTCCTATTCTAATACTGTCAATGAAGATCATGACCTAGATTACTCAGGTCGGGGATGATGGATCTGAGATCCCAAATTCTAGCAGTCTTGAAAGTCGCTAGCTGCCTCTATCTACTTTCTCATTTAGTAAGGTTAGTAATTTTAAAACTCAATTTTTCAAAGTTGATCAATGCAGCATAACTTAGCCTTTCAAAGGACAATCACTGATTCTTTCTTCGTTCACAATAATGTAGATCAATACTATTTGGCCTACATATCATTTTCTATATGTTATAAATTAACATTTAAAGAATTATGGAATAAATTTGTTCATTTGCTCAACAAATATTTTTCAGCAAACATGTCAATATATGTTTGATATGAAGAAACAAAAGACGAGAGACATATTTATGTGGTTTGCACTTTAGCTCACTCTTATGTGACACAGTTTTAAGCACTGTTTTACCTGCTGTTCTTTAGTTGTTACTATTATTTTTCTAATTTTACAGATATGCACACTGAGGTTAACAAAAGTGAAATAATTTGACCAAAGCTGCTGACTTTAAAAGAAAAACTCAAGAGATGGGAGGAAAAGATGGCAGAACAGATCTTGGAGAAGAGAAGATGAGAGATTGAGTAGAGAGTTTGTCTTGGCCACTGGGAGTTTCAGGTCACAGCCAGACCCTCTCCATCCCATCATTGCCTGCTAGAATGGTGCAGCCACTAGGCCCACAGGTCCAGCAGCACGGAGCCACCACT